>NC_034608.1:48285509-48330594 GCF_900095145.1 Mus pahari
AAAGAAAGAAAGAAAGAAAAAAGAAAGAAAGAAAGAAAGAAAGAAAGAAAGAAAGAAAGAAAGAAAGAAAGAAAGAAAGAAAGAAAGAAAGAAAAGCAGAAGCCACCACCGTAGTGACCTCTTAGGATCCAGACGCCACAGTGCTTGTCTTGTTAAGATGTGAATTGGACAACTCAAAACTCAGCCTTTCAGAGTATACAACTAAGCCGGATGCAGCTAGGGAGTTGAGCTGATGCTTAGAAACGCAAACCTTCTGGTCCAACCCCAGCCTAGAAAATGTAAGCAATTCAATAGTCTTTAGTAATATTCTCAGAGTTCTATAAACAGAGTGTTTTGAGGCCTTCAGAAGAAAGCCAGTATCTACTAACTGTCATGTCTCATCCCCTCCTTCCTGCAGTCACTGACATTCCACTAAATATATTTTCTGTGTCTGTGAATTTGCCCAAACAATTCACAAACATGGAATCACTCGACGCATGTCCTTTTGTGACTAGCTTCTTTCACTTAACATATGCGTTCAAAAATTCCATCCCTATTCCTTGTTTTATTGTCAAAATATTCCATTTTATAGATATACAACATGTCACTTATCAACTCCTTGGTTAGCCGGCACTTACAATGGTTACCCATTGAGGCGATTATGAATTATGATACTATAAACATTTTTTGTTTGAGGTTTTGGGCCCATATATATGTTTTCGTTTCCCCGGGGAATATAAACTTAAGAGCAAAATTGCTAGGTGATGATTCTATGCTTAGCATCTTAAGGAACTGCCAAACTATCTTTGAGAGTAACTTCATCAGTTTACACCCTCATCAGCAACATTATATGGGTTCCAATTTCTGTACATCATCAGCAGTTGTTATTATCTGTCATTTTTATTTTAACCACCCTGCTGGGTATAAAATAGTATCTCGTTTTAGATTTGATTTGCATTTCCCTAATGACTAAGGATGTGAGGCTCTTTTAAAGTATGTATTGATTGTTTCCTATATCTTCTTTACAGAAATTATTCAAATCCTTGGTCTATTTTTTTTATGGGGTTATAACTATTGAGTACCAAGACTTCACATATTCTCAATATATGGTTTTTCATCAAATATTTGCTTAGCAAATGTTTTTCCCATTCTGTAGCATAGCTTTTCACTATCTGGATGACATTTTGCAGTGCAAGTTATTCATTCTTTTTGTGTCCGTTTATTTCTTTTCTTTTGTTGCCTGTGCCTTTAACATCATGGAAGAACTACCTAATCCAAGGTCACAAACACTCCTATATTTCTAATCAGAGTTTTAGAGTTTACGATCTATTTTGAGTTAAAATCTCATATGGTATAAGGTAAAGACCATAACCATAACTATTAAGGAGTAATCCATCTTCCCTTTTCCCCCACATATGTACACACGCATATGCATCAGTACCTGCACCTGCATGGGTTCTCTTCACTAAAGGCAGGGTGCCAAGTCCAGTTCTTGAATGCTGAGCATCCTCCCAGGCCTCCTTGCCTTCCTCAGCTATAACTTAAGAGTAAACAGACCTAGCTCATATGTTTGCCAGGAGAGGACATCAAAAGACCTTTTCTACAGAGCAGAGCAGTGGCTCATCCGTTAAGAATACTTGCTGCTCTTCCCGAGGACACAGATTTGGTTCTTAGCATCCACATTCCTGCCTGTAATTCAGAATCAAGGGGATTCTGCACAGCCTTCAAATCTGTAGGCATGTGCTACACATACTTGTAGAGACACACACACATACACATAAAGTAAATCTTTTTTGTTAAAGGACCAATTCTACTGTCCACCAGAATTTCCACTGGGAAGGGAATATGGATTCATTGCTGAAGAGAAGGTGGACAGGGCATAAGAGCCAGAGGTAGTGAATAAGTACACTGTCCTCTGTAGGATAGAGCAGGGCAGCTGCACGTTTGAACTCAAGTAGTTGTGAAAGCATGTACAATGCCTGTGCAAGACCAGTCCAGACCAAACCCCAGAGTAGACATGGATTAAATACAAAGTCCCACTACTAGATAAATAGTTATTGGTGACTGCCAGCTCTGGAAGAGGGTAAATGTATTCTCTCTAGCAAAGTGACTAGGGGAAGGCCAGATATCCAAGAATATTTGGTTGACACAAGTTGATTTTGATAGAGAAAAAAAAAAGGTATAAAAGACACAAAGTTGACTGGGTAGGAAAGGGACTGTGGATCTAGAAAGAGTTAGGGGAGGTGTGGTAAATATGATCAAAACACATTGAACAGAATTATCTATGAATTGTAAATAAATCTTTTGTTTTAAGATTTCACCATAGGCTAGTTATAATGATTGGTAGTAGAATGCTGGTCTAGACTAGGCGAGGCCATGACTTTGATCTCCAGCTCTGTAAAATAAATAATTTTACAATATTGTATCCTCATAGGAGGTCCTGTTGTTCTCGGGTATTTGTTACAGTAACATAAAGCTGACTGATGTAATTTAAAAGTAAAGGGTGTATTTAGCCTTTGACCCAATAGTACCATTTCTGAGAATTTTTATAAATGTATGTATGTATGTATGTATGTATGTATGTATGCACTAAACAGTATTATAAGGTTTTTTCAGTAATATATGTGTATATATATACATATATATATATGCATATAGATATAGATGTATATAGATATAGACATTTGAATCAACCCAGGTGTTCCACAATTATGAAGTCACTTAAAATTTGATGGGACTACACCAAACTATACAATGGAATGTGGAATTAAGAAGGTTTTCATATTTTATTATGCAAAAACCTCTAAGACACTTTGAGAAGAGTAAAAACAGTCAAGTCTGCAGGACTAGGTGCAGGGTTCTCCCTCTCCTCTAGGACATAAGGGGTGCAATGAACTAAGAATTCCTGCGTCCTTAAATCCATACTGATATCTGCCATGCCCTGAATTCGGCTGCCAGAATTCATAATTAAACCTTTATCACTGTCATAGTTATGGTTTTACTGCTGTGAACAGACACCATGACCAAGGCAAGTCTTATAAAAACAACATTTAATTGGGGCTAGCTTACAGGTTCAGAGGTTCATTCCATTATCATCAAGGTGGGAACATGAGAGCAACCCGGCAGGCATGGCATAGGCAGAGCTGAGAGTTCTACATCTTCATCCAAAGGCTGCTTAGTGGAAGACTGACTTCCAGGCAACTAGGGTGAGGGTCTTAAGCCCACACCCACAGTGACACACCTACTCCAACCAGGTCACACCTATTCCAACAAGGCCACATCTGCAAATGGTGCCACTCCCTGGCCCAAGAATATACAAACCATCACAACCACCAATGTGGTAATATTAAGAAATGGAAAGCTGGGTAGTGGTGCGCAGCTATAGTGGGTAGCCATGCTCAGCTATAGTGGGTAGCCATGCTCAGCTATATTCTCGGTGCTTTGGAATATGAGATGGGAAGATCATGAGCTCAAGAACAGACTGGGCTAGTCAGTGAGAGATTCTCAGAAGTAAAGAGAATAGGGACCTTTGATTTTCCCGACATCCTCACGGAAAGGTGGGGAGAGGCTTTAGGGATAATCAGGTCACAGGTAGAGGCCTCAGAACTGTGAAATACAAGAAGTTGCCTCCACCATGGTCCTCTCATACATCCTGTCCTACAAGGTCAAAAATATTCAGCACCATACAAAAAAAAATGAGACCTGCCAGGAGGAACTTGACCGTGCCAGACTCCATAACAGTGAGCAATATACTTACCTCTTTATAAACTTCATATGGGGATTGTTTTTAATAACAACACAAACTATAACAGAATTCTTAACCTCCAAAATCATGACACCTACTTTCTTTCTAATACGGTAGGTCTAATCGATTTAGTAGGTCTCTTGGGAGGTGCTTGTGTCATGACAGTTCCACTTTGTAATAGATTAGTGAGTGCCTCAAAAGTGCCTCAGAGAGAACCCCACATCCCACCCTACCACCACCACCATAGCATAAGACAACCAGGCTGACCCAGGAAGGGGGCTTCATCACATGCTGGATCTGCTCATGTGGATCTTGGGTTTTCTGGTCTCCAAACAGTGAGAAATAAACTCCAGGTGTTTAAAAGCTACCCAGTCTGGGCTGCTCTGTTATTCTCGCCAAGACAGGCTAAGATGGGATGGGAGAGAATGGAAATACAGATTTACTAGGGAAGCATTTGCAGGGAAAACAGGGGACCAAGAGCTACTTGGTGTGTAATGTTTTATGTTGTTTTGCTTCATGTTCCCAAAACATACATTAGTATTAAAATGCATGTATTTAAAAAGAATAGTGCTGTATAAGTAGGAGTCATAAGCAATCTCCTGGTGAAGAAGGAAGAGGAAGAGGAGGAAGAGAGAAAGGAAGAGGGGGAAAAGGAGGAGGAGAAAGAGAAGAGGGAAGAGGAGAAGGAGGAAGTAGAGGAGTAGAGTCCAAACTATCCCTGACCTTTAATGACACCATTCTTGTGATCCAAATTTGTGTGTCCTTCAAAATCCACATGTTGAAGGCTAGGGCTGTACCTCAATTGGTGGGGAGCTTGCCTAGCATGTACAACACTCTTAGTTCAATCCCCAACACTGAAGAGAACCAAACCTAACATGGTAATGCTGTAATTTCAGAGTCTAGGTGGTAAAGACATGAGTGTCAAAAGTTTAATATCATCTTCAGCTACAGAGCGGGTTCTGGACTGTGCTAGATATTTTCTCAGAAAAAAAAAAAACAAGAAGGAGGAGGAGGAGGAGGACAACAACAACAACTTCCTATGTGGAAACCTCTTCAGTGTAATATTAAGGACTGAGGCCTTTGGACAGCAATTGGGTCAGGAGGGTTCGTTCTATGTACTGATTGAGAATGGTGTCCTCATGAAAGAGTTCTGGTCCCAACACTAGGAAGAAAGAAAAGGCATTAGGACCAGGAATCTGAGGGCAGCCCGGTCTCACGAGTAAAACCCTTCCACTCTTGTACCACTTAAAGACACAAGAAAACTGCATCTATGCCACAGAAAGCTTTTGTGAGACACCTACTCTGACTTTGATACTGGGTTTTCCCAACCTCCAGTGCCCTAAGCAACGAGTTCTTATAGAAGTTCTTGTTGCTTATAATCTCTGCAATCTAAGTCATCCTACCCCAGCAGCCCACATGAACTAAGCCAGTTTGGGCTGAAGAAAACATACATGTGATTCTTCATATGGGAAGAGAAGGTCTAAGGGAAAGGTACAGCGTTCCTATGAAATCTGAAGATGGTAAAGAGGACTCTCAAGCTATGTAGACATGTCAGGGGTATGTACTTGCAAACACCAAAGAGAGTGGTCATTAGCCACTCAAGGACACACAGCTTATTGCCCTATTATTTCCGAGGGATTGACCTTGTCCACGTTGCCTATTAATACCTGTTAATATCTGCTTCATATAGCACAGGGAGTCAGAGAAGAAAGCGGATGGAGAAGAGAAGAAAGAAAGAAAAATCCACAGTACTATGAATGGTTAAAAACAAAAAAACAAAACAAAACAAAAAAACAGTAATCTGATGTCAGACTGGACTCCACCTAGCTGTGTAACCTGCTTTAATCTCGGTTTCCACTTTTGTAAATGGGGAAAGTAGCAGCGTCTGCATTGCCCATTTCACAGGATCATGTCAGGATCAAGGTGATAATGTGTGTAGCAGCACTCTGCAAACCGTAAATGCTATGCTAAGGCTAGGAACGGTGCTTATTTTTTTTAAATTGCTTCTGGCGACTGCACCCTCGTAAGAGTCATTATTTCTCAGAAAAATCAAGTATCATATCATTTCCCCTGCCCTCTTCCTCACTGTCATCCGAAAAGTATAGGTTTGGTGAAAAAAAAAAAAAAAGAAAAGAAAGAAAGAAAGAAACGCGTAATATCTGTTTGTGAACCATCTCTCTGTTAGTTCATAAATCATTGCTTCCACGGCTAGTTTCCTCAGGACCGCTTGTTATCGGAGGAATGGCGTCACCCAGCAAGAAAGGTGAAAGCACCTCTGAATGTGACTGCTTTGGAAATGTGGCTCGCTGCGGATAGAATTACTCAAGGGAGGTCATGCGAAAGTAGAGTAGACCCTCATTCCATCATGACTGGAGTCCCCGTGAAAGGATCCTATGTCGCCTAGAGTGTCAGTTCAGCAGTAGAGCCACTAGCATATACAAGCCCTGGGTTCCATCCCAACACTCCAAAGATAAATAACCAACCAAGCAAGCCATGTGAGGGCACAAGGGAGGAATAGCAAAGTGAAGCAAAGTTGGGGCAGACATTTGAGCTGTGCCACCAACAGGTCAGAAATACCAAGGACTGACAGCTGTCTCATGAGGTTAGGAAAGGGAAGTAAGGGATTCTATCCAGAGACTCAAAAGAGATGGCCTAATGATTTGAACATCTATCCTGAAGAACACTGAAAGGGTAATTTTTCTGCCATATTAAGCAGCTAGGTTTATGATAACTATGCATCCCTTGGGAACTAATGAAGGTATTTATTTGTTTCTATCCCAACTCTTCATCAATACCCGTGGGTGGCCTGAAGCTGAGCAGCCCTCTCTGGCCCTGTGGCTCCAGACAGTTTAGTGACATCTTTCAACTGTGGACCTTGGCATTATTTTGAGGGGTCAACTTCAAGCAAAATCTACAGACCGATAAGAAAAATATTTAGGTAGGGAAATTAACGCGTTGTTTTAAAACATACATGCATACCAAGGACTTAGGCCTTCATTAGACAATGGTGCAAGCAAGACACTGAGGCAGATAAAATATACAAAGCTTTCTCCATCTACCGTGGTGCATTGGAGGTATCAGTTAAGGCTCCAGGAAGTATGTGATACGTGCAAACCACCCTTCCAATGCGGGGCGCGTTACAGTGAAAGATACAGTGAAAGACGTCAGAAAAGTTACTGCTGTTTCTATGGAAGTCATTAGCTCTCCCAAATCTTGTTCTAAAAAGAAGAAAAATAGGCTATGCTTTTGAGTCTCTCCCAACCCCACCCCTGTGTTTAATAAAATTACTACTATAGAAAAAGTTCTCGGAGCTAAGAGGGGAGGGTGTGATTCACTGGTAGAATACTTGGCTCGCAGTCTGAAGCCCTGGGTTCAGTCCCCAGCACTGTGAAATAAAGAACTCAACTGAAGTAAATCCCCTCAGCCACTTGAAAGGGTCACTTAACTTGACGATGTTATTTCAGACTGCGGTGATTCTCACGTTTTCTGAATCTGCTTAAAAGGTTATACTCATTTAAACAATAAGTGAAAATATTTCTCAGTATATTACATTTTTAAATATAATTACAAACAGTACTGTACTATGATCGTGTTCTATTTTTAAAGCTAATAGGAATTTTTCTATAAGTAAAAGAGAGATCCTAAGAATACAAAAGAACCTAATTGCTAAGAATTCTTGGGCCTAAATGGAGACCCTGGGTGTTGTGTTATTTTTTGCTTGTCTATACTTTGAAACTATATATAAAGAACATGTTTCATTTTAAATATAATAAATTTTAGACTACAAAATGTACAAAAGTGTCAACTCCTCAAACAAATCTGTGAAGGATCTTTAATAGCTTTTCCTATATTTGTCAGTAACCAACAGATTTTATCAAATGGAACAACTCACAGTTTTGATGTTTTATTAACATGGATTAGTAGTTATACATAGTAATGAGCTTGTTATGACATTTTGATACTTTTATACAATGTGTTTCGAGTGTATTCAATCACCATTACCGTCTCTGGTCCTTAGCACTCCACTGATCTCTCACTTCCCAAACTTCTCCTCCTTTGCCTTTATCCCTTCTCTTAATTTTGTGACCAACGGTTTGTATGTGCTTGGCCAAGGAGTGGCACTGTTAAGAAGTGTGGCCTTTTTGGGGTTGGTGTGCCACCATGGGTGTGGGCTCTAAGACCCTCATCCTAGCTGCCTGGAAGCCAGTCTTCTCCTAGCAGCCTTCAGATGAAGATGTAGAACTCTCAGCTCCTCCTGCACCACACCTGTCTGGATGCTGCTATGATCCCTCCTTGATGATAATGGACTAAACCTCTGAACCTATAAGCCAGCCCCTAATTCCAGAGGATCTGATACTCTCTTCTGGACTCCAAAGGCACCTAGACACACACACACACATTCACTCACTCTTACACACACATAGACACATACTCACATATTTTCATGCACATATATATACACACACTCACAATTAAAAGCCTTTAAAAAATAATCTATCTTCATAAAACATCAGTCTCAGCAAATTAGTCTGGCAAATCTTTTGAAATCATAGCATATATGTAATGAACTAAAGAAGAAGATAAATTCCTTTTGATATAGATAGCACCAAGTCCAACCCCAAAGTGTAATGTGAGGAAAGCAGGGGCTGCAGAAGCCAGGATTTTACAGCTCTTACAAGCAGGGCTCCAACTGTATAGATTCTAGATACAGAATAAAATGTAAATGTCATAAACACTGATGTGGCAAAAAAACAGTAGTGGGGGGGCGGATTTATATCGGGATGGCTACTCAAACATTAATTTCTTTATCTTCAAGGCAAAGAGTCATTGGTTTTGTCCAAAATGGAAATGTGATGTTACATGCCATGCACAACAATTCAACTTAATGTTTCCCTAGTCTCTTCTCATAACCTTAAAAAAGACCTTTTAAAAGCTAATAACTCGATGTAAAGATTTTTATAAGTTCAACTGAGCCTATAAATCCACTTACTTCTTTTTTTCTTCTAACTTCACGTGAGAGCAAAATGACTGCTTTATACTAAAAAAACAACGTACTCATCCCATTCCTGTCTCCTAAATTATTCCTTTCCCCTTATTTACATGTGCAATGTGTATATACAGAACTATAAACACTTAGTGCTATTTTTGAAAAGTGCTTTCACATGGTAGGTGCAAATTTGTTTTGATTTTTCTGTTGCTATAACATTGGGAACAACCTTTTTCAAATACGGACCTATAGAACTGCTGTCACAACTGGAGTATTTCACTGAAGACTGACTTAACCCAGGCTGCTGCTGAACAGACCTAGCAGAGTGCAATGGAGATTTCCCCCTCTACCATTCTCATAGAAGAATCTGTTTAACTGATGGCAGAATGCAGGGACTTGTTTGGGGGAGTCATTTTATTTTGTTGTGAAACAGGGTCTCACATATCTCAGGCTGGTCTTGAACTTGCTAAGTAGCTCGGGATGACCTTAAACTTCAGTCCATCTGACTCTCCCTCCTGAGAACTGGGATTGCTGACATCTGATGCTATCAATGGAATCCCGGGTCTGGTGCACTGTGGGTAAACACTCAGCTTACTGACAGACCGACATCTCCAGTTCAATTATTTTTTGATTGCACTGAATTTGAGGCACCAGATCTTCCTACCTTCCTGGTTTCGGGATCTTCTAGGACATCTGTAGGTGGCAAGGAGGGGTCTCTAGTTTCATGTTTATAACTGCCTCTTGATATGCACAGCTACATGGAATTTGACAAAAATTCGAAAGTAGCTTTATGGATAGACTGTTGAGAATAAGGGAGAAAAACGAGTCCTTAAAAGAAGCTAGGAAGAAAGCCCATTAAGAAGACAGGACACTTGAGAATATTCCAGAGGTCACTGGCAACATGTCCATCACCTGAGTCAGTTAATGGCAAGAAAATGTGCTGTGTTACTGGAAGCGGGCATCACAGCTATTACGTCATCCCATCACTTACAGGAAGTTCATCTCCTAAGCTAAGAACAAAAATGACTGTCTGTTTTAAATCTCCAGAATGAGGAGATTTCCATAAATCTCTTGACAAGTCCTGACCACATTTTGAAATCTGATAAATGGAAATCATAACTAGACAATTAAAATCCTGGTCTTCCATTTCAAGGAAGCCATTTTGATGTTCCTTCATGTTCTCGGAACATTACAAAATCAATTCTCAGAAGTTTCCCATCTGACCAAGCTTTTCTCCTCAATCTTTTTTTGCAAAGGGCTTACGTTTCCACGCTTCCAGATGCCCGACACACGGAGGTAGCATCAGCCACTTTACGATTTGTCAACTGAATGGAAACCCATAGCATCCACAACAGCAAGTTTTGCATGTCTCTGTCACCAAGTCTATTCCAGTTTATAAAAGGTATTAGAATCCCAAAACAGGGATTGATGGATAGATTTCCCAATGCTTTGGAAAATACACCCAAAACCCACAAGTACGATGTGGACCTAACCATTCTTACTAGTGTTTCTTAAGCATTGTGCCAGTTAAGTGTTTGTCAACTAGACAAACTAGAGTCAGATTGGAGGAGGGAACTTCAAGTGAAGAAATGCTTCTGTTAAAAAAAAAAAAATGGTGAAAAAAAAGAGCCTATGGTGCATTTTCTTGATACTGACTGATGTGGGAGAGTCTAGCCCATTGTGGGTAATGTCATCCTGGGCAAGTAGTCCAGGGAAGGAAAAGAAATACAACTGACCCAAAGCCCGAAAACAAGCCAGAAACCGTGTTCCTCCACGACCTCTGCATCAGATGTGCCTTCAGGTTCATTACTGAGCTTCTCTCCTGGCTTCCCTCCATGACGGACTATACACCATCAGCCAAATAAGCCCTTCCCTCCCCAGTCTGCTTTTGGTCATACTATTTATCACCGCAACACAAAGCAAAAGTAGACGAAATGTTTACTGTTTCTCGAGTTTAATCAAGGGAGCAATAGCAATCCTTAGTTCCTGTGAATAAATTAGGAAAGAATTTGAAATAGGAATTGACAACTTGGGTGAAGCACTCACAGTTGTTTGGTAAGTGTAAGGGTCTAAGCAAGTCATCCTGACTACCCGGAAACCAGTAGCACAGGGGGAGTCTGGGCTAGGATCACGGAGCCCTGGATTCTCGCTCCCTCGGAGGCAGTACTCATGCTTTGCGAGCCAAACCATTTTGCTTTCCTGAGACTGGATGTTTCTATTTGTCCAAATCAGCCTGAGCAGTGCCTTCTAACACCAATACAAACTCTGATCCAGGGCCTGGAGACATGGTTTCAGTGGTTAAAAGCATCTAGTGGCCCTCCAGGGGACCCAAGTTTGGTTCCCAGCATCCACGCCGGGTGCCTCACGACTACCTGTATTCCCAGTTCCAGGGGACCCCCATACTTCTGGCCCCTAGCAGCATCTGCGCATACCCACAAAGACTCACATATACATAACTACAAATTAAATAAACCTTTAAATTCTGATCCAATTAGATCGGGTTGTTAAGCATAGGAAGTTGCCTCTGCCAGACAGGCAGTCTCACTTGGGGAGAACGCTCCCCTGAGCATTTTCTGTGGCACTAAGGCTTAACGACTGTTTGAGAAGCATCCTCAGGACACAAAGCATTCAACAGTCATCAACATCACAGCGGGAACCTATACAGAGCATAAAAGTGTCCAAAGAAATAGGGAGTCCAGACTAAGACTTTTGGACCACATTAGCACCCAAAACAAATATTGTCCTATAGGCTTTATTAATAAAGCCGTCACCTCAGGGTTGGAGGTCTGCTCTTTATTTATTCATCTGAAGAGGACACTGACTGCTGAGGAATAGGTAATAGAAGTCCTCTGTAGCTAGGGCTTTGCCCCAGTGACCTCAGCTACATGAGAGGTGAGGAGAAGCGTGAGCTGAATTTTAAGTTGGAACAAACTCTGTCACAGAAATAGCTTTTAGAATTATGTTGATGTAAAAAGAATGGAATAAACTGGGTATGTTTCACACATACGGAATCCTAGCAGTCAGGTCGCTGAGGCAGGGGGGATCTAGCGTTTAAGAGTAGCCTGGGTGGTATAGCAAGACTTTGTCTCAAAGAAGAAAAACAAAACAAGAAAATGCAGCTACCTTCTAAAGCAGGCATTTGACAGCCTATAGCCGTTACTCCTAGGTGTGTCACACATGCATCCATAGCCCATGTTCTCTCTTTCTCTTCTCTCTCTCTCTCTCTCTCTCTCTCTCTCTCTCTCTCTCTCTCTCTCTCTCACACACACACACACACACACACACACACACACACACTGGGGGGGGGGAAGATAGACACACATTACGCCCCCCCCAACAAATTTTCCCCTAAACTCTCTAGGATCTGGGTTCTTGTCCTAGTTAAGGTTTCTATTTCCACAGCCTCCCATAGTGAAGGGACTCAAGTCACAGCCAGACCTGCTTGCCTGCCTGCCTGCCTGCCTGCCTGCCTGCCTGCCTGCCTCTGCCTTTACATGAATGATGGCCACAAATCTATGGAGGGCTGCAGCTAGTGACAGGGGTCTGGTGCCTGGGAACAAGTGAAACACCTACCATCTTTCAAGGTCTCCCAGATTTCGAACCTTAGCTCAACCAGGAACCAAGCTACCTTTCACGGTACCACATCTCCCCCTTTTAACTTTGCTGTCAAGCCAAGGACTACCGTAGGCCCAGCACTAGCCCCCTTCCTCTCCTCACTCCCACTCTCCACCCTCCACCCTGGGCTAGATCCAGCCAGCAGGTCCCCACTCCATTCTCAGTTCTTCTGTGGCTTCCAGCAGCTCCTGAGAACCAGACAGCTGTGCCCTGTAGCAGATCGGACACGGGACCCCCATAACCCTACGGAACAGGAATTGAAACAGGGCAGGAACCTGGAGGCAGGTGCTGATGCAGAGGCCATCGAGGGGTGCTGTTTATTGGCTTGCTCCCCATGGCTTGGGTTCTTATAGAACCCAAGACCACCCACCTGCTTGGGGACCACACCACCTACAATGGGCTGCTCTCCCCTATCAATCCTTAGTGAAGAAAATGCCCTGTAGCTGGATCTTACGGCAGCAGTTTCCCAATCGAGGTTCCCTCCTTTCAGATTAACTCTAGCTTTTGCCAAGTTAGCATAAAACTAAGCAACATGGCGCTTCCCTGTTTAACTCTCTGGTTTGAAACTAGAAATTATACTCAAGTTCAAAATAAGCTTCCTCTGGTTCTGTGGCAGGAGCCACGAGGAAGCACTGACCATCAACATCCACAGCCTGTTCTCTGCCCGCATGGCCTACACTCGGTCAGAGCACAGACCTGCTGAGATAATGTCTTAGTTAGGGTGACTACTATTGTGATGAAACACCGTGACCAGAAGCAAGCTGGGGAGGAAAGAATTTATTTGGCTCACACTTTCACATCACTGTTCATCATTGAAGGAAGTCAGAACAGGAATGCAAATAGGAACATGGACATAGGAGGTGATGCAGAAACAGAGAGAGAGAGAGAGAGAGAGAGAGAGAGAGAGAGAGAGAGAGAGAGAGAGACATATCTTATCTGAAATTTGACACAGGACAGACAACATTGCTATGCAGGATGTTCCCATGTGATCACCTGTGATTGATATATATCACAAATGCTGCTGCTCCCCTTCCCAGTCCCCCCTTCCCTCTCCTTCTGAGAGGGTGGGTCCCCTCCCATGGGTATCCCCCCCCAACCTGGCACATCAAGTCTCTTCCAGATAAAATGCATCCCCTGCTACTGAGGCCAGACAAGGCAGCCAAAGAGACTGGGCTTTACGTCTGCTACATATGTGCCCGGGCCTCCTTCCAGCCAGTGTGTTGTCTTTGGTTGGTGGCTCAGTCTCTGAGAGCTTCCAGGGGTCCAGGTTCATTGACTATGTTGGGCTTCCTATGGCATTCTCATCTTTTTCTGGGCCTTCACTCCTCCCAACTCTGTAAGAGTCCCCAACCTCCATCCAGTGTTTGGCTGTGAGCAGCCTGCTTTTTATATAATATCTAGGACCACCTGGAGGACCAATGGGCTGGGCCCTCTGCCATCAATCACTAATTTAAAAATGCCCTACAGGCACATTTTATGTAGACATTTTCATAATGGAGGTTCCCTCCTCTCCGATGACTCTTATGTCAAGTTGATATCAAACTAGCCAGCACAGATTGGCCACGCACATTTGCATGCATTTTTTTGTAAATTTAATCCTCAGGAATTTATGAACATCACCCATTCTATTAGTGAGTCTTTCCACTCAGACCTTTTTTTGGCTTATTGAGTTTTTCATTTCCAAAATCATTGCGGTTTGGCTTTTCTTTAGCAATTCTCCTTATTGAATTCTATGCTCATATGTTGGATTGACTTCCTTATTTCATTCAGCTCTTTGGTTTTGTTCTTTCAAAATATATTCATCTCTTCCTGAGTTATTTAGCTATAGTTACCATCATTCTTTTGAATTCTTTGTCTGAAAGTTCTTTCAGGTCTTTCCTATTGCTGCAGGATTGATAATCTTTGGAGGAAACATGTTGCCTTGGTACAAGCTAGTTAAAAATGGAATGTTTTCTACAAAGGGAGTTTGAACAAAAGGTGCCCTTCATGGGTGGACATAAGTTGTTAAATGAAAATCTCAGTGCCAGATACAGCTCGCTTCCCTGGGAGCTCTTGGTCAGGGAGGCCCCAAAGCATTCAAAACAACACAGGCTATGGTCATTGCTTTCCGACAGAACCAGATGATATCACTACTGCTAAAGACATATACGCTTTGGTTTGGGGACATAAAGAAATCAATCTGCAGTTGCTCCAGAAACTTTCCTTGCTGGATAGTACCATAGGCTTCTGAGGGAGAAAAGGATCAGCGATCTTACCCAGAATGAACACTTACATGCTACAGTATTGGCATGCCAAGTGAGATGTTCCCACTCCTACCCTAGGGAGATGAAAGTTACGGGATAACCAACCGTTTTCTGATTGGATGTGAGGCCTGCCCCAGAGGAGGAACATGAAGACACCCTATCTCAAAACAAAACAAAAAAAAGATTGGGGAAAAGCACAAATAAAGGGGTTTAGAAATATGCAACGCCCGGGGTGGGGGTGGGGCTGTTGGTTTGGTTTGGTTTGGTTTGGTTTGGTTTGGTTTGGTTTGGTTTGGTTTGGCTTGGACTCGTTTCGTTTGGTTTGGCTGGTTCTTTGCAGAGCAAAAGTGACTTCATAAGAAGGTAACAGAAGAGACTTGGCCGGACTCATGAATTTAGAGTCTTCATTTTTTTTTTCAGTACTGGAGATCAAAACCAGGTCCTGATGGATACTAACAAAATGTTTTACCACTAACTACACCCTCAGAACAATTGAGAATTTATGAGAGCCACAAAGATAAGGGGGAAACCCCTGAAGAGACGGCTTTGCCTAGAGGTATGGACTATGACAGGGTTCTTTGCTTGTCTCCATGTATTGGATATTCCTAAGGCCAATGTGAAATAGGATAGCTGGTGTTGTTCACACTGCAGCTCCGGACAAAACACTTGAGAAACAGTTGCTGGAATGAAGGACCAGCTGGTTGAATGGTTCAGTGATGCCCCCAGACTCTCAGAGGAGGAGGAAAGGGCTACTCCACCTACACTTGGCTCTCCCTCATGAAGAACTGGGCATCCTGGTCCTAGAACTTGAGTTCTTCAATCTAGGATAAAATTAGGCAACATTGTCTGCCCCCATCCCCTGCCCCCAGGTATCTTATAAAGAAATAAAGAAAATGTAATTATCTTTCAGGCCTAAAATGAGTCAAATACCAAAACAAGAAAACGCTTGATAAAAGAATCCTAAAGAAATGTTTTAGCACTGAGGTGGAACAGAAACTGAGCTAAATGCCTTGGCAGAGCTAAAACATAATCTCCCAAGCAACCTTATGAGATGGTTGCTAAGTACTTCCCAATTACATATAAGGAAATCAAGGCATGGAATGCTAAACAAGTTTCCCATAAGCAAAGAGCTGGTCAGTAATATAGCCCAAACTCGGCGCTACAGTTCATCCCATGTCATTTCACATCACTGTTTTCAAAGTCAAAGGAGCACGATATTATTCCCTTGACATCAGGTGAAATCCTCAAATGGTCAAAGAGGAAGTGTCTGTCCTCACTCCTGCAGAAGACTCATAGTCGAACAACCCTCTTTATCATAGGAACGAGGCCTACTTCCTGCTTAGCCCAGGGCAGAGAGGTCTAAGTCTCTGTCAGCCCCATAGACTATTTTCAGCTTTATCTGATCACTTTCTTCAGTAGGAACCAAGGGACACCACACCCTCTAAATACTACAAAGCCTATTGCTCACAACCATGGGTTTTCCACTCTCTTCTTGGGCACAACAGCTGTGTGACTCTGTGTCATATTGTCCTCTTCCCCAGGGCCATGAATATCTGTGGCCTGAAACCCGTCTCCACATGCCTATCCAGACTCAAGCATCATGTGTTCAGACACAACCATAATCCCAGTTCCTCTCAGCCAAAGGGGAGAAGGAGGAGGTTTCACGGTGCCAATCCAGAAACGAGAAATGGAGGAGGGCGGGGGGGGGGGTGCAGTGAGGAGCCATGATGAGATGCAGGACAGTAACAAAGGGGAGGTCAGAAAAGGCTGAAGTAGTGAAATTGTTGAAAACTCTGAGTGTGTGCATGCCACAGGGGGTTGGGGCGGGCGCATGCTCATAAGCGGGAACATTAGCTCCATCAACGTGGTGAAGCTCGGATAAAGAAAAACATTCAAATGAGGCAGGAATGAGTAATTGGCGATCATAACTGTGATTATAAGGCATAATTACAATTAGCTGCACAGGAGTGTTAATCATGAAAATAATTACATGTCAGCTTTCCTCCTAAAGAAGGAAGAATGTAATTAAGTGGTCCAAAGGGGGCAAAGAAAACACATCTTTGAGTGATGCAGGTATCGGGTGGAGGGCTGGTGTTTGAAAGGATAGAACTCGTTCTCGGTGCTTTAAATGAAGCAACCAACTTCTTCGATGGAAAGGGATGGAGGAGGGGAGAGAAGAGGGTAAGGGAAGAGTGGGGAGAGAGGAAATCAATTGGCTTGAGAATTGTCTTCCCAATCCAAATTCAAGATATCAGAGCCAAATTTATTTTTCTCCCAATCCTGTGACATTAAACCTTTCTCTAAGCCTGTTTCCTCAGTTACACAAGAATTACGGAGCCCTAAGTTTTTCATAAAAAAGCAAAAATCACAAAGCCTGTTAGTCTCTTACATCGTGCTTTAGATACAACAGTGCAGTAAAGGCCTGTCTTTGTAATATTGGGGGGGGGGGGAGAATGGTCACAGACAGATAAGAGCCCCAACATCCTGTGTTGCTTTCAGCCCTGATACCCATATGAATTCAGAACTGCCCACTTTCCATCTCCTCTTTTTGTTGGATTGGTTTCTTTGCCATCCTCCTGTCTTCCCGCTGTAAAGGGAATCAGGATTTCTGCCCTTGGGTGATGATTATAGCTGAACATGCAATGCTTGTGTCTGGACAGACAAGGCACAACAGTTTCCAAGGCAGACATACAGGCCTGGGGAGGAAGATGTCCCTAGAGGAACATAGTTCTACTGTGAATCTGAAGTTTCTTGCTTTTTCCCAGATGGTGCCTACCTCAAAGTTTTGAGGAGTCATGATTGATTGAGCTGTGAGTTTAGAAGTGAGTTTATTTCCTGAGTTCCCTGCCATTGTGAGTAACAATGGTCAAGATAGACTCATTCACCTGTGGACCCAGTGGGTTCCTGTCTCAGGTATTTTTGCAGCTGTTCCCACCCAGTGTTCTTTCTATTTGGATAAAGACAGCGCGTGTGCATACTAATGTGAATACTCGTGTGCATACCAATGTGTCTACTCTTACAGTGTCTAAGATGAGCACCTGCATGCCTGCTGAATGGAACTTGAGCTGCATCTTGAAGCTAAATATTGCCGCCTTCTTCCGTAAATTCTTAAGAAAGAAACAGTGCTCTGCTTCCCTAAGCCCAGATCACTAGACCCAACCATGTGAATCGTTTTGGCGAGCAAGCTCTTAGTTAGTGAAACACCACGGGCACGGCACGAGCAGAAGCTTAAGGAACAGTTGCCCGAGTCAACTTGCTAGTAATCTGGACCTTCCATCATCGCTGTGATGCAAGGTTTGCTCCCCCGGGCAAGCCTTCTGGAGGATGAGACACACAAGGCCATTATCCCACTCTCTTGGTTTGCTCACTGTGGCCGTGATAAAGCATCATGAGCAGAGTAAGTCAGAGAGGAAAGGGTTTACTTGCTCACACTTTCAGATTCTAGCCTATCCTTGAAGGAAGTCAAGGCAGGAACCGATACAGAGCCAAAGAAGAAGGCCGCTAACTGGCTTGCTCCTCCTGGCTTGGTCCATTGCTTCTACATAGAGGACCATCAGCTCCAGGGATGGCGCTGCATAGAGTAGGGTTGGGTCCTTCCTTATCAATCGCCAATCCAGAAAATGTCTACAGGGCTGCCTACAAGACAATTTCAATTGAGGTTCGCTATTCTCAAATGACTCTAGCTTCTGTCAAGCTGACAAAAAAAAAAATTTAAAAATAAAAATAAAAAAGCAGCCAGCATATTCAACATATTCATCAAACCTGCCCTGGATCAGAGAATGGTCATAGACTCCATACAAAAGAACAAGTACAGGCGAATGGAACCTGTCAGTTATATCAAGCACACATCAACAAGTGCACATTGTAGACCACAGAGATATTGTGCTGATAGATTACACCGAATTATTATGGCAACCAGTAGCTGATAGGTTTATAAAAATCAATTAGGTAAGTCCTAATTATCATCCAGGTGATACAAATGGAGGAAGGAGAGAGATTCGTGAAATGTGTTATCTTTGAAGAGAGCTATATTATGTACCCTAGATATGAACAGAGAAAGAAAGATTTCAGAACGACCTCTCAGAGGACTACATCATGAGGGAGATGTATGAGAGACCTGCCAGCCAGCCTTCAACAGCTAAGCTGAAGGCCTAACGACATCAGTGGTATCCATACGCAAGCCTGGGATTTGTTAGAACAAAAGATACATGAGTGTTTTTCCAGGCTCCAGAGCGAAGGTACAGAATTTTTTGCCACTACTAACAGAGAATTATTTTTATTGTGTTTTAATTATAAGTATAAATGCATATTAATTTTACATATTAATAGGTGCTCATGCCTGCATCATTATGCTTTGATCCTAACCACCCTCTATTACTCTTTACCCATCCCCTTACTTTCCTTAGTAGTCCCAAGGTAGATAATGGTTTGCTATGGAGAACTGTGCTGTGTAGCATCCCATGCTTTTAGCAGTATCTCTGACCTAGTGGGTACCAATAACACTTCCCAGCACTGTGAAGACATATGTAAAAGTCCCCAGGAGACAAACTCCCTACTCTGAGAATGACTGACCTAGAAATCTGAGGGTGTTGTCAATTCCCAAAGGCTGTGGAACACGTGACCACCAAATACCTCTGACTACAAGAGGGGTAACGGAATTGGAACTGGAGAACCTCCGAATCACCAAGCTGAGCCTCCTAAGAAGAAGAAGAGAGGCTATTTTTCTATTTTTCGCTCCTGTCACTGGGATTGCTTAAAGCCAGCTTCCATCGGTGTCTGTTAAGTACTTCTGTCTGCCTTCTCATCTCCTTCTTAGAATCATCAGCAACAGTCGCTACCCATAAACACACCCTCTTTTCTCTAGAGCAGGTCTCCGTGCTACACCTGACTAAGGATGGGGGTTAGGAACCCCGAATGGCAAGTCTTAAAGATGAGTTAGAATCTAGACTCAGCATACTAGGTGGTGGCCATTCTATTTTATAGTTTATGTTCTACAACAATAACCAGAACATTCAAGCGAGTGCCTGAGCTCTTATATAAATGGTAGGTAAACTAGCTTCAGTGAATAAGTTAAAACTAGCAATAGTGGCTTGGCTTGGTGGTGTGTGGCTGTCATCCTAACGCTCAGGAAGCTGAGGCAGCAGGAGCTGTGAGTTCAAGACCAGCCTTGGCAACATACTAAGAGCATCTTTAAAACAAATTTAAAAAAAAAAAAATCCAAGTATGGTGAATCAGGACTACAATCTTAGCATTTGGAAGGCTGAGCGTCTTAGTCAATATGTTCTTGCTGTGAAGAGTCACCATAACCATGGCAACTCTTATAAAGGAAAGCTTTTCATTGGTGCTTGCTTAGAGTTCCAGAGGTTTAGTCCATTATCCTCATTGTGGGAAGCATGGCGGCATGGAGCGGATCCACGGGTATCCAGATCCACGGGCAGCTAGAAGAGAGACACCCCAGGTTTGGAATGGGCTTTTGGAAACCCCAGAGCCCATCCCCCAGTGATACAGTTCCTCCAACACCTCCTAATCCTTTCAAATAGTGACACTCCCTAGTGACCCAGTATTCAAATCTATGAGCCTACAGGGTCCTCTGTGATTATGCTAGACTTCAGGTCTCACCACTTCTTGTCCCAAGAATGCCCTTCTTGCTCGCAATTAATGCAGTCCCCCCACTCTAGGCACAGTCTCAATGTGCAGCTGACAGTGCCACTCCTTAAATCCACCAACAGTAACAATAATAAATGCAGCAAGCTTAAGGAACGACCTTTTATTTCAGGCCTGTGATGGCCCTCAGAATGCTGACTAGTGTTGTAGGTTTAACCTGGCAATAGTCGTTAGGGCTGTGTCTATCACTGTGTGACCTTTAGATGTGCTTTCATTCCAGTCTCTTCTTCGTCCTGCACCATGAGCAGGACACTTGCAGCAAGGTCAGCAGTGAGGCTACAAGTCATCATTCAGCCAGGCAGGTCTCCTCTGCCCCATCTCGGGCACCCAGGGGACAAGCAACTATCTGTCATAGAGGTGTCCTCCTCTGTAAGCCAGGGTGACAAGGTCCTGCAATTTATCTCCTGTGAAATGAGCTGGGTTCTTTGAATAGGCTGGAGTGAATGTCATTAATTCTCATAGATAGCTTGGGGCTCTTTTGGGTTCATTCTGTGCCCACATAACTGACACCATGTCCCTGCCCCCTTTACAGATGTTAACAGCATGTGGATGACTCAACTTGGAAGTCTTCTGTCTGACCACTGCTGCTCAAGCAAGGCAGGGGCTCACCCTTCAACCAGGGAGAAGAAAGAGATCGTGTAACCTTCTAGTGTTTAGTAGTCGATCAAGTTCTTTGCTATAATATCAGTCCCGGCTGATTCCTACCAACTTTTGAAAATATCATTTAACTTGATAACCAAAAGCACAGTTCAAATATATATATATATATATATATATATATATATATATATATATATAAATTAAGCCTTGTTAAAATAGAAACACTTTTACCCCACGAGAAAAAACTGGGAAGAAGATGACAAAACCAGTCAGAATGGTTTCAAAATTTTGCAAATAACATATTCAGTGAAGGCCTTATAAGCAAAATAGACAGCGAACTTTCAAAAATCAAGAACATATACAAAAATATAGCCACTCATGGGTAAAATATATGAACAGACATTTCACTGCAGAGGGTACACAAATAGCAAATTAACCTAAGTGAACACATGGGCAAGCTTCAGACACTAGGGAAATGGTTTCTGCACACCTACACAGAAGGCAAGATGAACAGTAGAGACAGCTGCAAATGCCAATAAAAAATAGAAAACTGGATGGGCACAGTGCTAAGGGGATATGAGACCGACAGCCACACTGGAAGATAGTTTCATTGAGAATGAGCCATGCACTTCCTGTAGGACATAATATTGCATGTACCCCAGAGAGAAGCACCATGTGGCCTGTGTATTCATGTGCACACACACATGCACACACTCACACATGCAAACACACATATACACATACAAATGCTCTCACACACACATATACACATATAGAAGGAGCAGCCACAATGGCATCTCCTGCAGGAGGACCTCATTGAAAACTGCCTGAGAGACAGAGGATTGCTGACACAGACAATGCCAGCCAATCAGGAACTGCTATTTAAAAGAGATGCTTTCTTGGGACCAATGGGGCACTAGTGGAGGGTATTAAAGGAGCTTGCAGCAGCGTTTTTTTCAGACAAGCTTGCTGTGACATTTCTCACCTGCTCCCAGAGTCCCTGTCATTCATTTTGCACCACCCCACTCCAACCCCAAGAGCAGTTAGGGTTGGGAAGGTAGTAGTAGTCCAGGGCACAGGCACCATACACACACATGTAAATGATTGTTTATACCAATCTTAGAAACAGAACTCAGCAAATGTCCTCAACAGGTGACTAAACGTTGACATAGCCACATCGTGGAGCATCGACACACGCCAACAGGTCGATGCATTCCCAGGGCATACTGTGCTAGGCAGGAAAAGAAAAAAAAATGCCTGTCCCATGAAGCAAAAGATCTGTGGTTGCATTTTTAGAATAATCTTTAAATGGCAATATCAAAGAGAAAGAAAACGAGGTTGTCAACGATTCCGGATGCGGACAAGGGAAGAAACTTCCATGTTTTGACTTGGGGATTTGAGGGACTTGTTTGGGGTTGTTTTTTTTGGCTGGGTAGTTGATTGACTTTTGGTTCTTTGAAACCAGGTTTCACCCTGTAGCATGGGCTAGCCTAGAAGTCACTGTATAACCCAGACTGGCCTCAAACTCAAAGCAATCCTCCTGCCTCCAGCTTCCTGGATACTGAGATTACAGGCCTGAGCCACCACGCCCATCTTAAAATTACATATCACAGCTGTGCTGTTTGTCACACAAATCTTCGTGGGATAAGCTGCACAGAACTGTCCACACAAAGGACCTCTTGTAAAGCACTGAGACCCTGATCAGCTGTGTGACTACACCAGGGGCAGCTTCCCATTTCTGATCTCTCAGAACAGCAATCCAAGATGTCATCATTAAGGGAAATGGCCTGCTCTGTAGATTTAACTGTCTCTTCCTTCTCTTTATTACCACTTATTCTAAGTAACGGTAATGACTTGGCAAAATAAATAAATAAATAAATGTTTAAGTTCTTGGGATTGAGTGTGTAACTCAGCAGTAGGGAACTTGTTAGCATACATGACACTGTCTCTGTCCCTTTCAAGGACAAAAAGAAAAAGAAAGAAAGAAAACAAGTCCAGTCGTATTTTCAAAGGACAATTTCATTTCTAATTACCTTTTTTTTTTCCTACTGGGGGGGACTACAATTTAGATCCTTCTGCTTTCCCTAAGAGCGGAGTCATGTGTAAGGTCCATGACAGAAGAGTAGCGTCAGCTCACACTCACGTTTCTTCCTTCTGTGCTATCTGAAGCCTTAAGTAGCCTTGTCCTAGAAGGCAGTACACAAAGGGTCTCTGTGCTTAGTTACAGCTAGCAACCTCATGGCTTGCATGGGCCTTGACCTCATCATCCTTAAAACAGATTTGCCCCCACCCCCCACTCCCACCCCCACCCCCACCCCCATCCCCATCCTGTGTGTTTTTTCATAGTACTGGTAGCATGTAGTTGTAAAGACCCATCCAGAGCCTGGTTCACAGTACATGCTCTGAGGATGTGGCTTCCACACAAGATACCCAATCCAACTGCAGGAGAAATTAACATAATCACATGGAGAGCGATGGCCACTTTCAACTGACTCCCCCCCCTTCTACAGTGTCCACACTCAGACACTGTGATGCTCATTAGCCACAGAGGTATCCCATTTTCCAGATGGTCTTCTCTCTTTTCCTTTTCAACATCTTAACTCTTGGCTGAAGCTGTATACTCTTGATAAAAATGGGTACTGTCTTAGCCAGTTGTACTTTGGGCATACTTGACCAGTTTTGTTTTATCAGTATGACAAAATAGCTGACAGAAATTTAAGGAGAGAAAGGGTTGACTTTGACTCTGGCTCCTCATTTCAGATGGTTGGAGACATGGCTACTTGGCCACCTGCCTGTCAAAGGACTGTCTTAGCAATAATGGGAGAGTACAGCAGAGCTCTCTACTTTGCAACAGATAAGAAGCAGAAAGAAGGAAACAGGGAGAGTCAAGTGACAAGTGCCTCTAAAGACCTGCCCCTAATGACCTACCACCCCAATGACCTACTGCCCCAATGACCTACTGCTCCAATGACCTACTGCTCCAATGACCTACTTCCCACCAGGAGCCCCCCTCTCCTCAAGTTTCCAAAACCTTCCAAAATAGCAGAGCTAGCTTAAGAGACAGCATGCAACCCCAGAGCTTGGAAGGGACATTGCACATCCAAACCCTAACAGGTGATGAACAAAACCTTGAATAGTGGACCAAGTACAATGCGGTACCGGACATGAAATCAATGAGAGTAACTGAGCACATACCTCAGTTATGACTTTCTCGGGTCCTTCTTTGTAAATACTGGGACAGGTCATTGTACTTCCTCATGGTTTTCATTTACGAAATGAGAAGGCTTGACTAGATCGGAACTGTGCCTTGTCTGTAAGGAGCCAGAGAAAGGATGAATTTTGTAAACTCCAACACATCTTCTGAACTCTGTCATGGAACAGGAAAGCAGATAGAGGCAACACCGTAACCTAATAAAACTTTATTTATAAAAACAGTCTGCAAACCAAGTATGGTTGGTCTGCTTTAGTCTGTGGACTCCTGAACTAGTCCAGTTGTTTCCAGTGATTTCTACACTAGAATCCCCTTTATTACCCATCCCTTTGTGAATGCCATAGTTGGAAAAAATGTTTATGAAACCTACAACACTGCGTAGGAATTAAATTAGTGTTCTGCTTTAATTAAAATATACTACACAATATATGTTTATACAATAAACTCTGATTGGCAGATTTTTATATAAAGGCTCTGATTATATGTGTATAATAAGTTCTGATTGGCGGACTTGTGTGTATGTGTGTATACACACATACAGCTAAACAATTCTGATTGGCAGATTTTTATAAAATAACCAGTGTTAACATACTAGGCTAATATATTTCCAACCAGAATAATAAAACCTGGCATTTTACTTTAATAATTTACCTTAACATGAAAAAATATCATCATGACTTCTCAAAATACAGAAAACTCGCAGTCTCCCAACAGAAATACCAAGATATCCTACAGGTCTGAGGTGTGCTCTGTCCCATTTTCTAAAAGTTAAAAATGGTCTGTGACTGGTTAGATCAGTGGTTCTCAACCTTCCTAGTGCTGCAACCCTTTGGTATACTTCCTCATGTTGTGGTGACCCCCAACCATAAAGTTATTTCATTGCTACTTCATAGCTGTAATCTTGCTACCGTTACGAATCATAATGTAAATATCTGATATGCCGGATATCTGGTATGTGACTTCCTGAGTGGTCATGATGCACAGGTTGAGAACAACTGGATTAGATGATGTGGGTTCTCTTCTCCTTTCTGGGATGCTGTTTTTGCATCACCAAGTGATAGCTGGATGATTATTATAGACTTGTCATCTTCTGATCCTGAAACCCAATTCCTTCAACTGCGTTTGCTCTCCCAGATAGCAGGTAATATAAATACCACTGGAATACAAATCTCTTCTTAAGAACTCTACAGTACCATACTTGTGACTTGTCACGTGTCACTCAGCCCCTGGGATGTTTTGGCTCAAGAACAACGTATTTGGATCCTTCCAATTATTCTATAAAAACCTGTCCAGACCCCTGAGACTTCAGATTCAACCCACTTTCTGATCATACCAATGGGTGAGCTCAAATTCAAGTTCGGTCAGAAAGAACACTCACTTTTGTAAGACTGCATACTGCCTTCAACCTGTGGGGTCACAGAAACCTGTTAAGTCCAACACACATACAGAGAGAGAGAGAGAGAGAGAGACAGACAGACAGACAGACAGACAGACAGACAGACAGACAGACAGACAGACAGATAATACACTCTTCTAGACCCTGTTCTTGAGTCTCATGCCCTATCCTCCTGATTAGGAATAGTATAACACCCCGGCCAGTAGTGACGCACGCCTTTAATCCCGGCACTGAGAGGCAGAAGCAGACAGATTTTTGAGACTGAGACGAGCCTGTTCTACAGAGTGAGTTTCAGGACAGTCAGGGCTACACAGAGAAACCCTGTCCCCCACACACACACACACACACAAACACACACACACACAAAGGACTATTCTAACACACAACCATGTTCCATGATCAAAGAAGGATAAGGAAGAAAACCAAGGACAAAAAAAAAAAAAAAAGAAAAACCAAAAAAAAAAGGACAAAAAAAAAAAAAAAAAAAAAAAATGGAAGGCCTACACCAGCTAATGTGTTCTCCCAGCAGGGGATGTGGCCTGGGTGTGCTGCTGCAGACAGCTGCAGACAGCTGCAGAGTCCGGAGGCTTTCTTCTGTAAACATCCAGAATAGCAGTTGTCTTAGCCAGGGTTACTATTCCTGCACAAACATCATGACCAAGAAGCAGGCTGGGGAGGAAAGGGTTTATTCAGCCTACACCATGTTGCCTTTCATCACCAAAGGAAGTCAGGACTGGAACTCAAGCAGGTCAGGAAGCAGGAGCTGGTGCAGAGGCCATAGAGGGATGTTACTTACTGGCTTGCTCAGCCTGCTTTCTTATAGAACCAAGAACTACAAGCTCAGGGATGGCACCACACACATTTGGCCCTCCCACATTTGATGACTAATTGAGAAAATGCCTTACAGCTGGATCTCATGGAGGCACTTCCCCAACTGAAGCTCCTGTCTCTGATAACTCCAGCTGTGTCAAGTTGACACAAAACTAGCCAGTACAGCAGTAGTTCAGATTTTGTGGGAGATAGGGTGTATCCTAACTATTCAATCCTGCCCTGGAAGTAAATAGTCATAGAGCATAGGAAATGAACAGTTTATGATTTAAAAAAGAAAACACCTTTATTAGCCGAAAGGAATGGCAGTATATAGCTTGTGGCTACCTGTTCTATAATAATACTTAAAGCTATATTCTTTTCTGCAGAAAAGGCCTGTAGGGTGGGCACTTTTATTTTTACTTCCGCTTGGCATAAAGGCATTATGCTTCGTAAAGCATGAGACATTAAACGCTGGCCCAGATCCCACAGGCTATGCATGCTACAAAGTTTATGAGGCTCCAAACTACTACCTAAGCAACAGGGGCCATCGCCCTAAACAGAGCCCCAGGGCTGACTTTTAGTGTCCCTTGGAGGGTCTCTTCAACCTCCTTCAGGGGATGCAGACAGGATAAGATATGACAGCCATTCCACTGTCCCACACAGAATTATTCCTCCCTGTCCTTACCAGACATGGAAGGGCTGCTTTTAAAAAGGGGCATTCCAAAAAGAAACACCCTTGGCAATCTGAAGAAACTGATGGTCTCTACCTCATGAAACTGGCAGCCATGGGTAATGTTCCTTCCTCCTCTACGATAGGTTAGAAGAAAACTTAGATACCAAGGAACCACACAACCTGGCATGATTTGTAAGTCTTGTGCACCTTTGTCTGACAGTATTTCTTTTATATCTCCAGCGTGGATTTAGCTTATTTAACAGTATGCATTTTCTATTATTATTGGCATGGCCAGTTAAATATTTGTGTGCTAATGTATCTTAAAAGTCTCAGACACCTATTGGTTTCTCAGAGCTGCCATATTGTAGAAGTCACGCTGCTATGCCAACCACGCCCAGTTCTTTCCCTCTCTGGACATGAGTAGCCATCAGCTACTCCCAGGACTGTTGTTTGAAGTCTCCCTCCAGAACCATCCACATGAATGGCTTGGGGCTGGCTCACAGAGCAGCTGTGACCCACTGGGGACATCTCCATAACTCCCCTGTAATTTCCCAGTATCACTCAGTAGTGCCTTCGAACACTCCAGAGGTCTCTTCTCCTGGGCTCCACCCATTCATGAATACTATACGCTCTGAATTCACTCTGTGGAATGTTCATTTCAAATCAACCCCCCCCCCACCCGCAAAGAACTGGGACCCATGGAATAAAGTAGCCTACTGTCCTGACCACAATCAAACAATGAAAAAAAAAAAAAATCCTGGGTCACCAGCATCCGCCTGCATTGTCATCGGTCCTGCCAAGCTGCTCTTGGGAAGAGACAGTTTTCAGGTATCCTCCTCTTGAGTGAGGGGAACACAGATGGAGCTGATCGACAAAGCCATAGCTAAGTCTAGAAGACCAGATTGGGAAACACACTTGCAGTGAGGGTCCTCAGACAATTCGTTCAGGGATTTCAAAGGCCTTCTCGACATTCACAGAAACCATCTCCTCAGGAGAATGCAAGACCTGAATGTGTCCACACAGCCCAAGGTCACAGACACCAGCAGCCTGTGCAGATGCCTACTTCAAGGAAAAGTTTCATATTGAACTCTGTCACACCCCCTCCTAGGAGTATTCCGCAGAAGTTCTCTTTGATGAGGATTCCGTAAACGCTTCCTGTCCCAAAGCCCTGAAACCACAAAATGATTACAGAAATATCAGGGAGTAGCCTAATCTGCTTTCTGCTGTGAAAGGCTGTGACGAAGTGACTTACAAAAGAAAGAAGTCTGTTTTGATGCATGGTTGGAAAGGCTCAGAAGCCCAACTACATAGTGACCAAATAGCTTATGCTGCTATTTACAGACGATGCAATCTGCAAACAGGCATATGCAAATGAAAGGGTGAAAAAAAAAAAACGTAAGGTGTAGCCTTGCTCTATGACAGCCAGTTCTTATGGAGCTCACCTATCCCTTGAGAGCAAGAAGTCACCCACGCAAGAAAAACTCACCGCTCCCCCTTCCCATCACTGCCCCAATAGCAATTAAAGTTCATGTGGGTTTCAAAGGGGATAAATTGTGTTCAAAGCATAACAGATACCAATGCAGGTCTTTCAAGGGGTAATTTTTATAATATAGATATTACCTAATTCCTGAAGAGTAGTGTCCTTCAGGACAAACAACTGTATTCTTGGAGGATGCATTAGGTAGGTAGATAGATAGGTACATAGATAGATAGGTAGGTATAGGTAGGTAGGTAGATAGATAGATAGATAGATAGATAGATAGATATGATAGGTGATAAGTAGATAAATAATAGATTGGGAATAATAAATGATAGAGATAGATAATAGAGATAGATAGATAATAGATATGGATAGATTGATAAAGATATAGATGAAAATAATAGGTAGATAGGGAAAATGGATGATAAATGATAGAGATAGATAAAGTGATAGATATGATAGGTAGAATTATTGATAAAGATGATAGATGAGATAGAGAGATAGATAGGTAGGTAGATAGATAGATAGACAGACAGACAGACAGACAGACATAATCCTGATATACAAAGTAGAAATGTTTTCAACTCAAACAAAGATGGAAAGCATGATATTGACATCTACTCTCCAGGGAGATTAAAAGGAAATTAAATGTCCCTCTTTCCTACATTTCCACACACAATTACAACAGTACGGCCTTCATCAACTAAGCTCCTACAAACCTAGCACCATGCTGAGAGAGGAATGGGCCCAGTCACTTCCTTTAAGGGTTCCCGTTCCAGCCGAGAAAAAAAGGCACTCCAGCAAATAACCATGATACAAAGTAGACCACACATCACTATAATAAAGCTACAGAAGGCAGGAAAATTAATAAGCTGGTCTGCTTTGTTTTTTTCAAGGGCCACGAGTTTTAAATTTTTACCAAGGCATCCAGTGAGGGCAAAGGCTAATTACCCATCTTCAGCGCTTAGCAACACTAATGAAATGAAACAGGATTTCTCATTCTCCAAAACAAAACACACTGAATTATGGCCACGTGTATTTCTCAGTGCTCCTAGCAGTGATCTAAGCAGCTCTTCTGCATTTATGACCTGAAAAACTCTGTACCAACAGGACCGAGTCTGGAGGAGAGATCAAAGTAGTAGATCAATGTCTTTCCCCTCATCTTCCGTCTCTACCTCAGTCTCTGGGTTCATCAAAGGCTCCATCTCTTGCCATCTATAATAGAAACGGGTTTTTGCCAATGAACCAGCCGCCTGAAAACACTTTAAAGGATTTACTTCTTACATCTATTTATTCCCCCATACACGCATTAAGCACTTGCTGTGTGCTTTCCGCTGTGCATGATGCTCAGATGAAGAGATAAGCGGGGTATGGCCTGCATCTTTGGTGGGCTCACAGTCCTACGACACAATTCGGGGAAGAGAAGAAAGATAAATTCCCCAACAAATAAGGACATTTGAAAGTGAATTTCTCCTTAATACTTTTATATGTTATTATGCAAATATTCAAATACTGTTTCTTCTGCATAAATCAAAAGACACTGATCAGAAAAACATCCACTATTTTGTAAGGAGTCAACTCATCTAGTAACTGAGGTTTGATTTCCTAATTGGTCCCTGTGGTAGTTTGAATATGCCAAGCCCAGGAAGTGGAGGTGTGGCCTTGTTGGAGTGGGTGTGGCCTTGTTGGAGTAGGTATGCCACTGTGGTGTGGGCTTTAATACCCTCATCCTAGCTGCCTAGAAGCAAGTCTTCTCCTAGTGGCCTTCAGATGGAGATGTAGAACTCTCAGCTTCTCCTGCACCATGCCTGCCTGGACGCTGCCAAGTTCCAGCCTTGATGATAACGGACTGACCCTCTGAACCTGTAAGCCAGCCCCAATTAAATGTTCTTATAAGAGTTGCCTGGGTCATGGTGTCCATTCACGGCAGCAAAACCCTAAGACAGTGCCTTCCTGCGAGCTTTTTGGATTGGCTTAGTACTCCCAAAGTTCAGCTTTCAAACTGGGTCACTGGCATGTTCAAAGACTACAGTGCAGTTCCGTGTGAAGTCTTACCTCCTGGACCTGTCACTAAAAGTACTCCAAAATTTAGCCTCAGCTTAGCACTCTGCTGTTGCTATGTGGTCAATAACCATCTGCAAAGCACCGGACATTGTTCTAGTCGTGAGAGATACCTGGAAGGGTGAATATTAGAAGGCAAGGCATGGGAGTGCATTCTTATAATCCCTGCACTCAAGCAGCAGGGGCCAGGATGGGGCATGGCATGAGTTCAAGGGTTCAAGGTCAGCCTGGGCTACATAGTAAGGGCTGACCAAAAAAAAAAAAAAAAAAAAAAAGGAAGGAAGGAAGGAAAGAAAGAAAGAAAAAAGAAAGAAGGAAGGAAAACCAAGCTAAGGGAAAGCAAACTAAGTAAGTGTAACAGCTGTAAGTGCTGTTGGAAAAAAATTAAACACAGTAATGGGTATTGGGGGAGGGGAGAGTGAGACCCGCATGATGCTCTAGGTTTGACCTTGTCAGGCCAATGACCCATAGAGCCCTAGAGAGCAGTGTCTAAAGCGTTGGGTGAATATGGGGAAAGGAAAGTGGAGAGTGGGCTCAGCCCCATAGGCAAGGTAAGAAAAGCCAAGTTTCAGCCCCTGCTAAACCATTAGTGGGATATTCAGCTGAAATGGGGAACCCTTACTACTCTAAAGAGCAGTGGGAAGGTCCTGCAGAGCTCCAGTAAGAAATTCTGGTGGCTTGTGCTGTCACCTCTGTGGACTGTGGGTGACAGTTCCAAAGGAGAGACGCCCAGAGCTCATGGCAATGACCTTCAGGCAGCTCAACGGGAGCACCAAGTGACCTTGACCAGAGGCCTGGTTGGTCTGAGCCTCCTCCGGGTACCTCCACTGGTTGTTGTTTCTTCTAGGCAACTGGGCTAATGTCTGCTCCTTCTGAGCTGCTTGGTGGCTCGGAGTCTCCCTTCTGCTAGTCTTGGAGGGAGTCTCAGTTATCTTAACCTTGTGGGGGTGGGGAGGGAGGGACCTAGTGAATCTCGTTGTTTCCGGGGACTTTGTGGTGCTATTTTGAGTGGTTCGTTCCCTGTCTTTCCCTATAGAATGTAGCCTTTGCCTCTGGGAACAAGAACCACAGGATATACGTTTGGAGCGTGAGTGGGAAGTTGGGAACAATCAAGAACAGAAGTCGTCGGAGATGACTTCAGCACACTCAGCTTTAGCTCTGAGGCAAACAGTGGTAGCTACTGACATAGACATGAACTGCTGTAGTTTGTAAATTACCTACTCTTTCGTATTCTGTGATAGCATCACAAGTAGAAGACCATGCATGCATCTCCCAATAGCCCTCTTGTGATCGGGTGTTTCTTGCCATTATAGACCTCCAGGAATTATTGCATCTGCCAACATTTGTTGAACAGAGAAGGTCTGGCTCAGGCATGCTGTGTTGAAATCTAATTGGCATTGAGTTCCCCGGTCCTAGACTGGTAGTTTTTGTGGATTTTGTTGTTGTTGTTGTTTTGATTTTTTGGTTTTTGTTTTTATCATTCTTATGGGGATTTTTGGAGATTACTCCATTTTCTAGAGGAAGAAATTGAGCTGAGTCCCTTGTCCAGGAGACCATCAGGATGAGAATCCACGCCCTAGAAGGTCTAACAATATTAAAGGGAGCCGTGCCCATTGTGTGCACGCTTTCCAACCCCTACAAGTGTATACTGTTCCTTGCTCCATTAGGTCTAAAACACCAGTTCTCAGACCTACTGCTTTATGGAACACTAAAGATGAAAAAGGGAGCGTAATTAAACTTGGACACATTCTAAAACACCACGCGTTTATAAGCCAATCCTCATTTCAGAGAAGCTGAGTGCTGGGGCAACAGTGTTTTAAATCCCATCCCTGTGTTACCTGAAGGAGCTAAAGCTTAAACAACAGCCCAGCACCTAACACACTTGGTACATTCGCTGGATGACTCCTGTTCTCTTGGTTCTGAAAACTCTATTCATTCTACAGCTCTCCTTTCTATGTCTTCCTTCTTTCCTTCCTTCCTTCCTTCCTTCCTTCCTTCCTTTCTTTCTTTCTTTCTTTCTTCCTTTCTCTCTTTGCTTGTTTGCTTGGTTTTGTCATCTCACTGTTCTGAAAGGGACACAGGCTAGCCTTGAACCCCCTAACCCAGCTGACTTGGAACTCATGAACATCCTTCCTCAGCTTCTTGAGTGCTTTTTTTTTTTTTCCAGAAGAAAGGCTCAACATTAAAAAAAAGAAAGAAAAAAGCAAATGCCATGCTCCAAGCGAAGCTGTCTATATGCGTGACAGCTGGCAACTAAATGAGGATCGGGAGGAAGTGGGGCCCGAGCTCCTTCTCCATGGGCGGTACTGTCCAGGGTTGTCAGGGATAATGGTAATTTATGTTTACCTCCACACCTGCTCTCTTCCTTGCTTTGGTAAATCGCTAACACGGCTTCTCTGGGGGGGTGGGGGGGAGGCTGAAATGAGAGGAAGGAAGCATCACTTGTTCACAGCGGCTCAGCTAAATTGCATTTGCCCTCTTTTGCATAGAGCAATAAAGTCTTCTAGAAAATGCAGCATAGATTTTTAATTTTCTCCTTGTCACTAGGTGCTGTAATCACATAATTAACCAAGTGCTAGAGATAGTCATTTATAGCAAATGGGCAAGATACAATCATAGAGGTGAAGTCACCCGGGGACCATGCAGGTTATATAGTCCTCTCAAAAAGCCATACGTGGACTGACAATGTGGTCATGCCATGGCTCTCTGGGACCTGACACCTCAAGAACACAGTATTTCAGTAAAAGAGAGGCAAAGACTGGGTGTGCACTTGGTTGCTTGGTTTCGAGGCCGCCATAAACAGAATAGGGCTGAGGACCCCAGGCCCAGCAGCTATCCTGTGATCCAGCATTCCTGTCCAGCCCACTGTCACCCCGACTCCCTAAGTGCCTTTGCTTGTGTCTTCCCCTCAGCCCAGAATGCCCTTCCAGATGTTGGACTGATCTTTTAAGAACAGCCCAGATGTTTTCTTCATGGAGGCTTCTGTGCAGACTGTTGCTTAGGCAACTGTCCGCCCTGCATAAGAAACGCATGCTGGCTTATGCACGCTCCACTCCTATGGCCGCCACCAGATGATTGACAGCGGAGACTAATAGAGCCTTTTGAGGTTCAAGAAGAATTTGGCTTACCTACCTCCTTAGAGAGAGAAGCTCCCTCCCACCTCCCCAACACTGTAACTGGAGTAAGGATGTGCCAATACGCTCTTTTTAAGATCTGTGCCTAGTATGATCATTTCTCCTCCAGGTTGGAACTGACATAGTGGCTTCTACGAAAAATACCTGTGGTGACTTGAGGCCCTCACAAGCTCAGGCCTGCTGGCATGAACTGGTTTAGTGGTCGGGATACTCAGGGGCTTCCATAAGAGCTCACCAGGCCCCACCCTTCCTTGAGATTCCAACAGCAGTGGTGGAGGGCAAGTAAATGCTTGACAGGAATAGGGCCTCCTAGAAGTGTGGCTACTCTGTGTCACCCAGGGGACTTCCCAGGGGTGTGGCTATACACCTGTGGATTACCCATGCCCTTGTGAGTAATTCCAATAAACTCACTGGCTTTCCCACGATGACCGTGGACAGAGTCTTGTCTCCATTCTGTTGGTACCCCTACCCCCAAGAAAAATCCTGCCACACCAAAGATGAGAGGCAGAAAGTATTTCTGAAAGGAGTCTTCGCTGACAGCAATAAACTCCCCTGCACACCACGAATCCAAATGCTGGTAGTCATGGGAGCCTGACACGCCAGCCATCTTAGTGAGTTTTGCTGTCTCTGTGCGATGGTCTCCCTTAAAACTCGGCACCCTGGAAAGGGTAGTATGTTACTTGTACGGCAACCTCACACCATTCTCCAATTCTAAATCTTTCTTCCCTAACGGGCAAGGCCCAAACAACAGAGAAGGCTCTTTTTCCTATGCAAGAGGGGAATTAGTCAGCGGAGAGGGAGCTGGGAAGGAGCAGGCGTTGAGCATGCTAAACAATCACAGGTAAAGCAGACACTTCAGACCAGGGATTATCCACTCTTCAACCACAGTTTTGTTACTTTGTGGATGACAAAGAGAGGTTAAGAAATCTGCCCAAAGTCCAAGGGGCGTTGCCAGGATTCAACGCTGGGCCTCGGCTGCACCAAAACCTACAGCCTTCCCCACAGGAGGATGCCCAGTGCAGACCTGTTCTCCTTACTCAGCCTCCCCTCCAGTGGCCTGTATGCTCTTGCCTCCCCTCCCTCGAAAAAGAGCTGGAAGAAAGACTCTACTTGGCATTTACACCTTAGAGATGAGACCGAAGACTATTCAAGGAAGAAAGACAAACCCATTAACTTAGAATCACATGAATTACAGTGAGAGGTTCTTAAATCTCTTAAAAGAGTTTCAGACACAAGGTGGGGGTAGGAGAGACAAGATCTCATTTGTCCCTGTAGGCATTTTAGCGTGGGGAGCAGAGGTGGCACACGGGGATGTTTCTGGGAACCTCTGCCACCTCAGTGGCCAATCAGAGAACGTCCACGTCAGAGAATTTGGATTCTCAGAACCAGTGATCTTTTTCGGCTTCTTGTTTGGTTTGTTTTGATCTAGGTTTTGTTTTTGTCAAAACAGGGTTTCTCTGCAGAGCCTTGGCTGTCCTGGAACTCACTCTGTAGACCAGGCTGGCCTTGAACTCAGAGATCCACCTGCCTCTGCCTCCCAAGTGCTGAGCTCTTTTTCAGCCTTTTAAACTCGGAAAGCCCTGCAATAAACATATAATCGCATAGCCTTAAAAAATGAGAACACGAGGTTCTTCCAGCTAGAAATTCCCACCAACCAAGCCTGCACTGGGGGAGCTAGGGCACTTCCAAACAGAAACCTGGGTTCACTCTTAAACATGCCACCCTACTTTGCCCCACCCCCACCCCCTAAAGATTCAGGTTTCCTCCTGTGGACTTCCAAAGGAGGCTGTCTGAGGCTCCAGGTGCTCTATCTTAGTTCATTTGAAGGAGAAAATAAAAAAATAAATAAATAAATAAATAAATAAAGTGTTACCTTTAGAATGTGGAATGAGGTGAAAATGAACCCGAATTCCAGGTTTGGAGTTTGCTTTCCCCGAGCATGTACCATTGTGCCTCCTCCCACAAGGGGCATCGCCTCCAACAAATTGAGAAATGCACCAAATAGGTCACGACCTCTTGCAGCAGTGCTTCAGTGCAAAGGGAGGAAAGCCACTGGCGTCAACGTTTTCTTCCTACAGCCAGGGCATCCACGTGACTTATTCCTACAGCCAGGGCATCCACGTGACTTAGTCTCCACCCACAAGACAATCTGATGGAGTAGCGATGCTTCCTTTGCTTTGTTTCTCTATCGCGGTTATCATGAGCTGAGATTGTTGGCATCAATTTGCTGATGCCTCTTCTGCCCCATTGTCCCTCCCTAAATTAGAATTGTCGAAGAAAAAAAAAATAATCAAACCCGACCAGCGTTGAGGGCATGTAAAATGTAACTAAAAAAGCTATTGTTAATGACATCTCAAACATCTGTTTCTACCTGAACCTTCCAATTCGGTTACAGAGCCACCTGGTAAACATATAATCTCACAGTCAGAAGGAAAGATAACACAGACTCGTGCGCACGCGCGCGCGCGCACACACACACACACACACACACACACACACAGCCATATTCCTGACCCCAACCCTAGAGTTGACCTCAGAATCACTGTTAAGCTCTCCCGACGCTCCATACCATGGGTCCCTAGCTGTCCCCCATCACCAAGCTGCTGAGACCACACCCTGTCTCTCTTACAAAGCAGCTTAGATTTTTGCCAGCACCTATCATTCCTAACGAGTGTTAAAATTACCAGCCTCCTCCGGCTCCCATCTATAAATACAGCTGTCATTTTGTAAAACCTTGAAGCTCATTTCTGAGATTGCTTGGATCAGTGTTTGCTCAGATTGCAATCCTAATTAGTCGCAAATAAACCGAATGTTCTTTGTTCCCAACTAGGTTGACTTTATTCTAGGTCAGCAAAATATAAGTCCCCTGAGTCTGAAACTGCACCTTCCTTCCTGCTGTATCCCCAGAAGCTAGAAAATGGCTTGTGCTTAATAAATATTTGTGAAATAAATACATCTTACAGGTTTAGAAAAATGTGGCAATGCCAACAAAATGTTAAAGAACATTCCGAGTTAACTAAAAGGCACAGGTCTTCATCTATATGACAGAGCTGGATTCAGCCACCACCTCTCTTTCTTGCCCTACCTCCTAAGCCAACTCTGGTTCACCAGTGCTCAGCTCTTTGTCGTAGGCCTCGGCACTGGAGTGGAAGCTTCAGTGACAACAGTCTGGTGCTCAGAAAACACTGAGCTAAAAGTACTATCACACACACACACACACACACACACACACACACTTCAATGCCACATGCTGTGGGAATAATGCCAAGCAAGGTGGTTTTGAAGATATATAACTAAGGATGTCTGCTAAGGTCTGATTTAGAGCAATAAGGCTACGTGTGGGGGGCCCACGCCAGCAGGCAGCTCCAGCCACACCTGGGGACACATTTCTGGCACCCACCTGGTTCTACTGACCTGTCACCAACCTTGCACGTGACTTTGATGTCCACCAAAGTTAAAAAACCAGCTGTGTAGTATACTGAAGGAGGCAGCCTGAGGGCCATTTCCTCTCACCAACGCTCTACTGCAATAATAACCAAGGCAAAAGGGGGGCATGCCAATTAATGCCAGCCTGGGAAAAATTAAGCTCCCATCATCTGTCACTCCCTTTCGGGGTTTTTTTCACTCAAGATTGCTTTACTTCAAAAAAAAAAAAAAAATAGTACAGGTCCAGTCAGTGTCAATTTGTATTACTTAATACAACTGTATTTTTATATAATATGCTTACAATGATTATGCCTTCATTACCAACCTTGTGAAAAGAAGACTAGCAGTCCATAGGAAATAGGTGATAACATATGTATAAATGCTACAAAAATCTTGCTTGAACAAATCAAGCCTTCATAAACAAAGGGCCAGGAGGCTTTGGAAATGGCTTAAGGAAGGAAATTGGAGTCATGAACGCTGAACCTCCGTATCTAGGAAAAACTGGGAAGGGCAGTAGGAACTATTTTGGAATGTAGAAAAAGAGACAGTTGATTAACTCAGGAGTTAATTCCCACAACATAAATGTCTCTCTCCCCCCAGAGCCCTGGCTGTTCTGGAGGTGCAACTGAAGATGGAACGTCGTTGAGAAGGAGTTTACAGGAAGCCAGTTCAGCCTGGAAACCTTTATCCTCAAAGACAGACAAGAACAGTACATGGAGGGGCTGGTGAGCAGGGTGCAAGCTTGATGCTTAACGCTGACATAGTCACTTGGGGTCCTATCCCAGGAAGTATCAGATGGGCTCTGAGCCAGGAGTAGATATAGCAGGAGAAACAGACTTGGACGTGTGCCCTTCTGTAGTCATAGGAGTCCCAGAGCCAGAAGAGAAGAACCTTTCTAGAGATGAACATGGAAGGTCCTCGGGTGGTGACAGGGAGCTGGAGTATGAGAAGATCCTGAAGACAGGGAAGGGCCCACCAGGCATGGCTGCCTGAAGACAGGCCCAAGAAACAAATATTTTGACAGCAACTGGGGTTTGGGAGCAACCAGGTCTCTGATGGAGTTGAGGATGAGTGGCAGTTAGAACCTTACAGGTGGCAACTTTGGAAGAAGAACTGGTAGCCAAGTCCTGCTTGTCCCGGATACGAGCAGATGGGCCCTTAGCCCATTCTCTGGCAGCCCCGTTCTCTGAAAGGTGTTACAGAACTGCCTGACAGCAAAAGGAGGTGAGGAGGTGGGTGAGGACAGCAGCTCGGGGACAGGGCAATGACTTAGGATGCAAAGAAAGGCTGGGGACACCTTAGCCATAGCCTCAGCCCTTTGCTGGGTTGCAAAAATGGAGGATCCAAGCAGATGGGGGATGCGCATGTGCAGTCAGATGAGCTCACACTAAATCCCAAACACTCCACTCCTCTGGGGTTAGACGGCAGATCAGCCTCAGGCAGCCCACTTGATGGCAATGTGATCCACTGTAGAAGGAGTGGCCATGTAGGGTGGGCTGGAAGTCCGAGTGCTGAAGTCAGGTGCCATTTATAGATTCCTTTCTTATAGCTCACTGGGTGTAGTCCCAAGACTCCAGGAGAGTAGAATGAAGTGGATTCAAAGGATGCCTGTGGCCCTCTGGATTTTAATCTCCTTACACCTGTCTTTCTGACCGGCTTCACCTCCAACAAGCTCAGAGTCTCCCTGAAGAGAGGAAAGAGGAGCTAAGGCTTTCTCTCCACCCCATCCCTTTGCTTTGAAATTGTTTTCTTCCATGGGAGCCTGCTGGCTTTAATTAGGAGGAGTGAAGGCAGCCTGCCGACTAGAGCCAGCAGGCGGTCTCACAAAAAAATGTGTTCAAGCAGTGGCTTCAGATAATCAGAGGTCACCCTGTCTCTGTGTCCGAAGCCTCTCCCCCCCACACACACACACACTTCCTGTCTGCTGCTTCCCCAATTTGCTGGTCTTACCACTTACCCCTCATTAGTTAGAAGGGAGCCACCAGCCCAGAGTCTGTTGCTATGGTCTTAGAAGGGGGTCCATCTTCAAGAGGTTGAGAGCTGGCCTGGGGGATTCAGAACAAATGAAATCATATTGCATGTGCACAATCAGCTATAATTAGGCCTCTTATAAATACCTATTATATGAGTGTGTTAGGGTGATAAAATCAGGTATGTTTGAATGCATTGAAACCCCGGGCCACCGAGGGTAATTTTTGTGAGCCCAAGAGAGGGATGTGCTGTGTTTAAAAGAATATTAAATGCATATTATTAAGTAAAAGAAGCTCATCTGAGAGGCTGCCTACTTTTTGGTTAAAACTATGTGGCATCCTGGAAATGGCAAAATATTCAGTGATTGTTCCAGACAAAGAGAAAGAGGGATGAGGAGGCAGAGGCATGGAAGGTGGGACAGAGAAACTTTTGCTGGTGATCTTGTCAACATCAGAGAAAGAATTTAGAGTGGACAGAGTAAGGAGAATGGAGATTACTCAAAGTGTATGGCATGGCCTGTGCTTGAATCGCTCATTTCATGGGGAAAATCAGTAGAGGAAAGAATTATTCATAAGTGAAAGCAGGTGAAATGTAGGAAATTCCATGGGAGAGGGGTGTGGTTCTCTATGAATAGGCTTTATTTTCTTTTGTTTTTCTGTCCTTAATATAGAGTTATCTTGCGTGCCGTGGTGTCCAGTACATGGTGGGAGCAGCCAGTTCTGTAAGGCCAATAACATGGAGGTACACAGTCAGCAGTCATATGAATGGGTCATTGGTTTGAAGTGGGTTTTGTCTTTACTATTCAATTCATCTCTGTAGTGATTTGGGTGTGCTTGGCCCAGGGAGTGGCACCAATAGGCGTGGCCTTGTTGCTTCCGAGAGTCTTCTGGCTGGCTTCAGACTGAGATGTAGAACTCTCAGCTCCTTCTCCATCACCATGTCTACCTGGACACTGCCATGCTTCCTACTATGATGATAATGGACTGAACCTCTGAAACTCTAAACCAGCTTCATTTAAATGCTGTCTCTTATAAGAGTTGCGTTCTGTCATGATATCTCTTCACAACAGTAGAAAAGCAAAAAAAGAGCCGGGCGTGGTGGCGCACGCCTTTAATCCCAGCACTCGGGAGGCAGAGGCAGGTGGATTTCTGAGTTCGAGGCCAGCCTGGTCTACAAAGTAAGTTCCAGGACAGCCAGGGCTACACAGAGAAACCCTGTCTCAAAAAATAAAAAAAAGAAAAAAAGAAAAAAAGAAAAGAAAACTACGACAGTCACACAGCTCTTTCTTTTGGATATTTTATTTATTTACATTTCAAATGTTATCCCCTTTCCCAGTTTCCCCTCCACAAACCCTCATCCTCTCCTCCTCCCCCTGCTTCTATAAGGATGCTCCCTCATGAATCCACCCACTCCTGCCTCTCTGCTCTGGCATTCCCCTACACTGGAGCATAGAGCCTTCACAGGACCAAGGACCTCTCCTCCCACTGATGCTGGACAAGGCCATCCTCTGCTACATATGTGTCTGGAGTCATGGGACCCTCCATGTGTACTCTTTGGTTGGTGGTTTAGTCCCTGGGAGCTCTGGGGGGTCTGGTTGGTTGATATTGTTGTTCTTCCTATGGGGTTGCAAATCCTTTCAGCTGCTTCAGTCTTTTCTCTAACTCCTCCATTGGGGACCCTGGGCTCCGTCCAATGGTTGGTTGCGAGCATCCACCTCTGTATCCACCTCTTCTCTCTTTCTTCTACTTCTAGCCACTATTCAGTTTGCGTCTTCCCCCCTCCCCTACCCGTCCCCCGTGTCTATTCTACCTGAGAACTACACAGGATGACAGTATAATGACAGATCCCTGTCATCTTGTATTTGTCAAAACCCATCCTGTGTACACCACCAGTGAACCCTGGGGTAAACTCTGGACTGGGGAGGTAATGATGTGTCAGTGTGGGTTCATCAGTTGTAACAAATGTTCAGCCCCTACTCATAGGCTCTCATTGGCCTAGAGGGAGAAGCTGTGTGTGCTGCAATGGGAACCAAGTGCTTTACTTTAAATCTACCCCTGATAAAACAATGAACCTTCTATTTCTATCTATCTATCTATCTATCTATCTATCTATCTATCTATCTATCATCTATCTATCTATCTATCTATCTATCTATCTATCTATCTATCTATGGAATTGTTGAGGCCCAGAAACAACAAAGTAAGCGATCAAGTTTGCATACCCAGTGTGCAGTGACTGATACCATCACAGAGGGCAGAGGGCAGAGTTCACATCTTTCACACCTAACTCTTATGCTTTTAAAAAAACATTAAGTGTGAGACAGAATACACTCCCGACAGTTATCTTCTGACCTCCACACTTGTGCCACATGCCTGTACAAACGGATACACACACACACTAAAATTAATTATTGAAAGTTTAAAGCCAAGTATAGTTAGACTTTGATACCAGCATTTAAAGTGACAGTCAGGTAGATCTCTGAGTTCAAGGCCAAACTCATCTACCTAGCAAATTCCAGGCCAGTCAGTGAAATTGGATATCATGCTGAACATTTGTAATCCCAGCAACCAGGAGGCAGAGACAGGAGGATTGCCATAAGTTTGAGGCCACCCTGATCTACATAGTCCTGTTCTACAAGACCCTGTCTCATGTCACCTGTTCCTCCCTATCTAGATGGCGCAATGGGTAAAGGCACCCAGTGGCATCTTCTAGTGGCAGACCAGACAAAAGGACACGGAAGAAAGAAACTTGGGAAATTTTGCCTGCTGGCCTTCATACCACTCTATTGCTACATTCAATGACTCCTAACGACAGCTGCTCTACTCAGATCAGCACCTGTTCAAGCATTGTGAGAGATGCTTCCTTCTAAAGGAGATGGAGACTAATGCAGAGACACATATCGGACAACATGCAAGGGCAGACAGACCTTGGAGCACCCAGTCCTACATGGGGATGTTGTTACCAAATCCTTCCCCCTCAGGGCTCAGAAAACTCTGCAGAAGAAGAGGCAGAAAGGTTGTAAGAGCCTGTAGGGATGAAAGACACTAAGAAAATAAGATCTCTGTGATGGTTTGTACATGCTTGTCCCAGGGAGTGGCACTATTAGGAAGTGTGGCCTTGTTGGAGTAGGTGTGTCACTGTGGGAGTGAACTTTAAGAACCTCATCCTAGCTGTCTGAAAGCTAGTCTTCTGCTAGCAGCCTTCAGATGAAGATGTAGAACTCTCAGCTCCACCTGCATCATGTCTGCCTGGATGCTGCCATGCTCCCGCCTGGATGACAACGGACTGAACCTCTGAACCTGTAAGCCAGCCCCAATTAAATGCTGACCTTATAAGAGTTGCCTTGGTCATGGTGTCTGTTCATAGCAGTAAGACCCTAACTAAGACAGTCTTCTTGACATACCAGGACCAACACACATATGAGCTCACAGAGACTGTGGCAGTGTACACAGGGCCTGAATGTTCAAGCCAGGTGAGGTCCCAGTGCTGAGAGGGGAAGTGAATACAAATGTCCATCCCTCATCCAGAAACTGTCTCAAATTAATAACTGCTAGCAAAGGAAAAAATCAGTTTTCTTCAACAGGGTCTCACTGGAGATACAAACCACTCTTAAGGCCAGGCTCCATGCCCACCTGTAAATGGGCAACCCCAAATGAACTCACCAATATTTTTGGAGGGTTTTTTTTTTTTAATCTCATAATCCTTTGACCTCCCTCCTGCTACAGATCTATTGCTTATATATTATATTTTCTGATTTTTTATGAGTTTTCTCTGTGTGAATGTGTATGCCTCAGCATCTGTATGAACTTCTCGTGCTTCCTCTTAGGCTATTTTTTTCCTGTCCATTGTTCATTTGTTTTGTCCTATTGTGGTCCGTCTGTTATTATTTCCTCTTATTTTATTTTACTTTTGGATGCTTGTTTGTATTCTAAGGAGAGCGGGAAAGGAAGGATATGGATTTGGGTGCAAGCAGAAGTGGGGAAGATTTGGGAGGAGCTGAGAGAGGGAAAACTGTAAAGAAAATATACTACATGAAAATTAAATCCTATTTCAATTAAAAAAAAAAAATCAATCCACTCCACAGAGGAGGGCAAAAAAGAAAAGGAAATGAAACACAGGAAGTGACTACAGAGAAAGGACTCACCTGTTAAGGGCATTGGCTACTCTTCCAGGGGCTCAGGGTTCAATTCCATATACCCAAATGGCTGCTCACAACTCCAGTACCAGAGGATCCAACCCCCTCCTTCTGCCTTCCACAATCTCCCGTGGACACCAGCTATGCTCAGGGTGCACAGACTCACATGCAGGCAAAGCACCCATATACACAAAATAATTAGAAACGGAGAGTAGATGATTTGATTTTTAACTAGAACAGTGAAGGAAATTACTAAGAGCAGGACAGAGTAAGTGCTTAAGGAGAGGACAGCCAAGCAGATAGATTAGTCACTCTTCTTGTCACTGTGACAAAACCCCAGCAGAAGCAACATAAAGGAGAGTTCATTCTCACTCACAGTTTAGAGGGTGTGGCCTACCGTGGTAGGGAAGTCATGGGAAACTACCTCTTGCCTGTGACGCTTCACATTTCAGTAAGTTAGAAAGCAGAAAATATGAGCCTAAAACCTTTAAAGTCTACACACACACATACTGAACCACCTCTGCTTGCCATGATCCCACCCCAAAAGTTCTACAACCTCCCAAAACATTGCCACCAAGGGGAACACAGTTTTCAAACAAATAAGCCAGGGTGGCACACAGTAGATGGGGTGGTGGTAGAGGGGACCCATCACATTTAAACCATAACAAGAAATCAATGGGAGGAGCCTTCCAGAAGAAAGGTAGAGCTGTAGAGAATGGCCCAAGGGTATAGAGGAAGCTAGAATGGCTGGAGCTGAGTGGACAACAAGCATGAAGGAGAGAGAGAACCAGGGAACCAGGAGACAGGGTTTAATGATACAAGCCAAGCTTCGCTGGCTATTGGATAGACTTTGGTTTCACTCTTGAAACAGGAAGCCATTGGTAGGATGGACCAAAGCAGTGTCCCCAAGTGGGTTGCCCTTTAAATGGATGGTCCTATTTGCTAAGAGCACACTATGTAAAGAAGCAGACTTTCTTAGTGAGCCTTGCAGCTCAACCAGGACAATACAATTGGAAATGACTTCCTAAGGTCTCAGTTTCCCCAATCCCATGCAACAATCAAATCCAGAGCCCCTGCAGACAACACTGGCCCATCCAACACCCACTGGCTGCCTCTGCCTTGACTCCTGTCATTTCACAGGAGACACCTGCAGCTAGATTGTGAATGATCCCACAGCCCCCTGCAGAGCTACGCTCATTATCTCCTGCCGGCTTCTTCATGTCACCTCCCACTCCCTCACCCCCTCAAAACCTGTTCACTGGAGATCTGATAAACCCGACGCCAGGGAAAGTGTAAATGAGTCTGTGAAAGTTTTGAAAATGTGTTCCCTTGGGGGGGGGGAGGGGAATCGAGTTTTTAAAGTAGCCCAAGTCCTAAACCTAAATTCAGACTACTAAAAGATCAGTCCACAGCTCAAGGTCATTTAAGGGGTTCAGTCACAAAGGGATCTTCATTGTCCCATCGCCACCAGAGAGTACCTAAGATCCTCTGAAGGTCCTCACATTTCATGCTTGCCCAGACACCAGTAGATTTGCAGGCAGAAACACACGCTGCGCCTCTGCCAAGACAATGAACAGTTATACAAACGGTCTCATTATTATTAACCCTGCACTCTGTGTTGACTTCAAAACACCAGGCTTTCAGGACTGAGGCTATAGCTCAGTGGTAGAACACATACCTAGCAAGTACAAGTTCATGTTCAGTCGCCAAAGGAAGAGGGGCAGGGTGGGGAGGAGAAAGAAGAAAGGCACAACTATAAGAAAACATTTTCCTATCGTGCCCAGAATTCAACTGAGGCTCCTGTTTTTATCTCCGTGAAATCAGATTGCCAGAGCAAAGGTCCCTAAAAGCACTACCACTTTCTTGACTATTTTAACAAAGCCCCCAACAGACACAGTGTGTGTGTGTGTGTGTGTGTGTGTGTGTGTGTGTGTGTGTGTGTGTGTGTTGTCTCC
>NC_034608.1:48331224-48338784 GCF_900095145.1 Mus pahari
AAAAAAAAAAAAAAAAAAGCAGAATATGGTTTGGGTTTTGACGTTGTTATTGTATATGCGTGTGGGCATGTGTGTACTGTATATAGTATGTGCTCGTGTGCACTCCAGTGTGCGCTCCTGGAGACCAGAGGAGGACACTGGCTGTCCTGTCCTATAGCTCTCTGCCTTATTGCTTTGAAGCAGGATTTCTCCCTTAACTTCCAGCGCTTTGGTTCAGCTTGATTGGCTCCCAGCAAACCTCCCGTGGTCCTTCTCCCTCCTCCCCTCAGTGCCGATGTGGCCGACTTTTCATGAGTGCTAGGACGGATCTAAATTCTAAATATAAATCCTAAGGGTGCAGCAAGTAAGTTCTCTTACCGGATGAGCCATCTCTTTGGTCCTTTGGGTTTGTTTTTAATGAAGAAAAGGAAACAAGCAACAATGTTTCAAAGTTCCGGCACAGAGTGTTCCGCTACCCCACTAACTCCTAGTTCGTCTTTCTTTTATTCCTTTTTCAGATTCCTTTCATCGTTATTTTATTTTGGTTGTATTGTATGCCTGGTGCCCACAGAGGCCAGGAGAAGACATCCTAGAATTGGACTTACAGTTTTGAGTCACCATGTGGATGCTGAGATTTTTTTGGGAGTCCTCTCAAAAAGCAGCAAGTGATCTTAACTGCCGACCCATCTCTCCAGCCCTCTTTTACAGTCTTACAAAGTGGGACTCACAGAATTAAGACATGACCTCCCTATGGAGTCCAGACCAGCTTCAAACCAGTTATCGTCCTGCTTCAGCTTCCTGGGAGCTGGGATTACAGGTGAGATCCTCCACACCTGATTCCTATCTTTTGCTAATGCTAAGTAACTTTGAATCTTAGGGTTTTCTCCCAAGCCCACATTAACATTCTATTCTCATTCCCCTGACCATCCGCCCATCCTACCCACCCGGTACATGTGCTCTTAATTTCTCCCACACTCCCAAGACGCTACAGAAACTCCCAAACCTTGTGGCCTACTTTGTTCTCTGTTGATGACAAAAAAATATCGTCACTGAAAACATCCTAGGGGAGGGAATGGTTCCTTTGGCTTATACTTCCCACCACAGTCCATCCCTGAGGGAAGGTAGGACAGGAACTCAAGCAGGAACAGAGGCCAAAACTATGGGCGAGCTCTGTTTAATTTCCTGACTCCCATGATTTATTCAGCTTGTTTACTTATATAACTCAGGACTGTTTGCCCAGAGGAGACACCACCCACAATGAGTTCTGGACCCTCTCACATCAAACATCAATCAAGAAATTACCCCAACAGACATACTGACAGGCCAATCTGATAGAAGCGGTTCCTCAACTAAGGTGGAAAAAACAAAACCAAAAAAAAAAAAAAAAAAAAAAACCCAAAATCCTAATCACACGTTATAAAATTCCTCTTAGCACCACTGAAGTGTTGGGGGGAGGGTGGTATTTTAAAAATCATGACAGCTATGATGGTAGACACCTGTGATCCCAGCCCATGGGAGGGGGAAACAAGAGGGTCAGAAAATTAGGGTTATCCCTGGCTACATAGCATAAACTAGAAGCTACCCTGAGCAACATGAGACCTTGTCTCAAAAAAAAAAAAAAAAAAAATCAGGGGCCAGGAACTGTAGTGCCCTTACTGGAGTGATTTCTGAGCATGCGCATGGCCCTAAATTCAATCCCAGAATCACATAAGCCCTCAAAACCTGGCATGGTGACAAACACCAGTCGTCTCGGCACCCTAGTGATAGGGGTGGGAGGACCAGGAAAGCAAGGTTCAAGGTCATCCTGCATTACAAACTGAGTTCAGCAAGTTTAAGTTCAGCCTAGAAAAAATGAAGCCCCGTCTATAAGAAAATCATACTTTAGTCGATGATGGAAGGACGTGTACCCAAGCAGTAGACACAAAGAAACATCTGTGTAGGCTACACACAAGTAGGCTAGATGACACATCTGTATTTCAGAATTAAAAAAAAAAAAAAAAAGAAAAAAAAAAAACCAAAAACACAGCAAACAGGTAAATATGTTAGTACAGCGCCCATATTTAATTCATACACACCGGGGACATCAGAGGCATCTCTTGGAACTGAAGACATCATCAATATGATTTAAACTGCGACCACTTAATGTGCTGAAGAAGAATCAATCGGGCCCTGAAAACAGACGACAAGGAGGAGCATGAGCCTGCCGGTTTCCTGGGAAATAATGAGCCCTATTAATAGAAGTTAACATGAATCAACGATTCGCTCCTCTGTCAGTGGCAGACGGGCGGGCCCGAGTCAATCAGTGCAGAAGGAGAAAATTGACGATTCAGGAAAAGTCCCAGCAAGAGTACACAAGGATTCTAGCGCCTCCCAAACCCTGCCATTTCTTCTTCCCCCTCCAGCTCTGCCCAGCAATGGCCTCTGTAAAAGCATCAGACCCAGGTCCTGCAGAGATGCATAGGAAGTCCCGCCCCACAGAGGTGGGAGGGGCCACAAGAGGCAGGATTGGTTTGTTTAGCTAACACCACAAAAGGCATGGAAAACCTTGGCAAGGGTGTGGCTAGTGAAGGCAGCATTGGCTAAAAGAGACTAAAATGATCTGTGAGATCTCCTGTCCCATATCGGTAACAAACTACAAACCTTGTAGCTGACCAGGATCCTTGGGAACTAATGACAGCTCTTGGGGCTACGAATACGTGATGACATAAAGCACAGATACACCTTTGGGATCCTCCCCAAGGTGAGTGGGTAGAGATGAAATCCCCAACGGGAGAAAGTGGTTGAAACTGTAGCACAGATTTCCCGGTGTGTTGACTGGAGGCTTTTATCCACATTCAAAATTACTTGCACAAAACACGGGGCAAAAATCTAGCGCAAGAGATTAAGTGGCCTTAAAAATTAAGAGCTTGTATGTGTAGTTCATGAGGAGGGACCCACACTTGACACTCTGTGGGTGACCAAAAATCAAAGACTGGATAGCACAGAAACTTAGAGTAATGCTATTGGTCAAAACAAAACAAAACAAAACAGTAACAATAAAATGACCCTAATGGTCATCTGCTATACTCATAACTCAATGCCTTATTCAGCGAGGTTTCCTCCTGCAGCAGCTAGAAACAAATGCAGATACCTGCAGCTTGACAGTATGGAGAGAGAGAAGCCTTTAGGTGCACAGCTCTGAACAAAGTATCGCCATCATATCCCTCCCCTCAAACACAGGAAACCGGAAGTTGGAAGACAGAGGGGACGGGAGACACCAGGAGAGAAGGTTCTTTAAAACAAGTGAGGAATTCCCATACAAAGTCAAGAGACTGAAGCTGCAATCCCAGGGCCTACACAGACCTGAACCAAGTCCTCTGTATATCCCATAGCCTTCAGTTTCCTACTTTTATGGGGCTCCTGAATGTGTAAGCAAGTGGGTCTCTGATTCTTGCACCATCTCTTGGGGTTCTTTTATTTTTCTCTTGGCTTGTGTTGTCTGACTTGATACATCTTTGTTTTATCTTATTATAGTTTGTTTTTGTTCTTTTTTTTAAAAAAAAAAAAAAAAAAGCTTGTATGTATATTCTTACAAGTCAAAGGCAATTAATAATTAGAATCTCCAAGTACGGTGACTCATACCCAGGACTTCATCTCCTGGAAGGTGAAGCAGGAAGATTGGTATGAGTTTGGGGCTACCCTGGGCTATAGAATAGGCTCTGAGAAACATGGGCTACAGAGTAAGACCCTGTCTCCAAACTAAAATAAATACTATTCAGAAAATCCTTTCAGTTAGACAGATTTCTCTGTGGTTAGGAGCACTTGCTGCTCCTCTTGAGGACTGGGGTTTTGGTTCACAGCACCCACATCAGGCTCTGGGATCCATCGGCCCTGCTCTGAACTGTACACATACATACATACATAACACACACACACACACACACACACACACACACACACATACATTCAGGTACTCGCGCATAACGTTTTTTAAAAAGAGTAACTCTGAAGAAATAAGAGGAGGAAAAGAAAGAAATGAAAGAAAAAAAGGAAAGAAGGAAAAAGGCAAGAAGAAAGGAAAGAAAGAAAAACATCTTTGATACAATATGTCAATCTCAAGTTAAGGTCTTTATCTAGATTATCTCTTCTCACTCGTTCAAACACTTTAGGGAGTAGATTACATACCCACCTGCCAGATAGAAAATCTGAGGCTCATTAAAGAAAGTCTCACCGCTGACAAATGATGAAACAATTATCCAAGGCAGACTTCAGCATGATGCCCTATGAACTTTCCATAAGAAACTCACAAAAGAAGAAACATAGTTAACCAATAAACTTTACAAATATATCCCATCGTGATCTCATGCTAGACTTCTCTCATCGGTCTGCAAGCACCTGAGGGAAAACAGCCTAAGGAAGGGAGGTGGGACTTCTTTTGAATCACTGTGTCTGTGGATTCAGTCAACCGTGGCAGAGACTGTGGAAAAGCAAAGTTGTCACCATCGTGGCAACCGGCAGAAGAAGAGGTAGACAAAGAAGCTAGACAAGACACAATTCATAGAGGCATGAACCTTGTGGCCTACTTCACGCCGACACATGGCCTACGTGACCCCTATTGCACTTGTGAACGTCTATGACTCACCTTCTTTTCACCACTTCCAAATAACGCCATCACATTATGAATCCATCGAGGGATTGATCCGTTGACTAGGTCACAGCCTCATGACCTAGTTGTCTCTAGAAATGACCTCATAGACAAACATGGGTGAGCTTCACTAAAACCCTAGACCCCCTCTCACCCAAAGTCGGTAATAAAGATTAACACTCATAGATGATAACCGAAAATGAAAAACAAAAAGGTAAGAACTTACTATTTACTAACTTATCAAGAAGACAAAGAGTAAGATGTATAACAAAATGTAATGTTGATGAGTTTGTGAAAAGCATCTCACTAATGTAAATAAGACTATACAACATATAGCATGTGATGGTTTGTATATGCTTGGCCCAGGGAGCCAAGGCCTTGCTGGAGTAGGTGTGTCACTGTGGGTGTGGGCTTTAATACCTTAGTCCTAGCCGCCTGGAAGTCAGTATTCTGCTAGCAGCCTTCAGATGAAGATGTAGAACTCTCAGCTCCTTCTGAACCATGCCTGCCTGGATGCTGCCATGTTCCTGCCTTGATGATAATGGACTGAACCTCTGAACCTGTAAGCCAGCCCCAATTAAATGTTGTCTTTTTAAGAGTTGCCTTGGTCATGGTGTCTGTTCACAGCATTAAAACCCTAAGACATAAATTGTGTGTGTGTGTGTGTGTGTGTGTGTGTGTGTGTGTGTATCATATACTCTTGTTACTGTTGTAAGTTATAAAACCAGAGGAGGTTTTCTTTTAAGTTCTAAAACCACTCCGAGGGACAGGCAGCTCTTTCAAAATATATGAAAATATACTTTAGGCATGCTTGGTAAAAATCACTTGGTAAAAACCCTGGTTTCCAGGAATGAGTTTAAGAGATGCTCCAACTAGAAGATAAAGGCATCAATCAGACTTTGTTTGCAAGAGCCAAACGTTGGAAATGACATTAGCGTCCGTTTATGAGAACTGCTTAAGTTGTAAAGCCTCCAAATGGCTGGGATATTATTCAGTCGCCCAAAATAATGATGTTGATCTCTACTTATGGACACAATAGTGTCTATGAAAAAAAATCATCTCGCCCAAAAAGCAATCACGGTAAAAACAGAAACATAAATATTCATCGTAGCTATGCGCACAGCAAACTTTCTGGGAGGTTGCTTGTGCGACTAATACTAGGCCTGGGTTTTTAGAATATAACATTTCTGGAGGCTTTTACTTTCTTTTGCGGGGTTTTACATATTTCATTGCCTTTGAATAAGATCTATTGTCTTAACAACAATATGGGAATTTCCAAAAGGAAAGGCAAACCCACATCTCCCTTTTCCTAATCCGTCTGTGTTAGGGCTGAACCCAGGAACACTTTAAAATAATGAAAAACACAGTGGAGGCAGACGTGATCTTTAGAGTAGTCCCCACCTGAGGTACAATTTGGCTTTTATTAGCTTTGTGATGTCGTTAGCTTTCTACTGCTGCTCTGGTAAATTCTCCCAAGCTCACTGGTTTAAACAACACGAGTTTATGATCTTGCGGCCCTGGGAGTCATACTTACAGACTGACGGAGCTAAAATCAAGATGCAGGCAAGGCTGTGCACCTTCCTGGGAGTTCCAGGGAGGGAGAACCCCTCCCTTGTACCTTCAGCTCATGGGTAAATTTTAGTTCTCATGACTATGAGACCATGGTCCCTAAAGCAAGATGCTGGCTATAGCTAGGGGCTAGTCACAGATGCCACTTGACTTCTGCTATCTTCCAACACAGCAGCTTGTATCTGACCTGTCTTCTGCTTCCCCTTCTGTTTACAAGGACTCATGGGATAAGACTGACTCTGCTCAAACCACTCAGGGCACTCTCACGAAATGCATTTGCAAATTCTGCAGTGCCTCATGAGCTAACAGAATTACAGCTTTCAGAGATTGTGATGGGAACATCATCCTTCCACGGTGACTTAACTTGAATAATTCCTCTGAAGGGGATGTAGGAAGCTTTCCACTTTTGGTTTATCATCCGCATTATGTACCTTCCATTCCAAGTCAGTACTCGGGTCCCCCTCACCTCACCATGGCAGAAGACAGCTTTTCTTCTTTCATTATGTTACTGAAAAGCTCACCTGATGACTAAGAGGCTGTAGGGAATTACTCAATGACATCACAGGGAGGCACGGCCCTCAGCACTCCTATCCCCAGTCTTGAGGAGTATGTCTTTAAGATCCTATGTGGGTTTGAATAATGAATACACAAGCTGTGATTGCAATAGGCCAAAAAAACAAAAACAAAAACAAAAAAAAAAAACAGCAATCTGTCCAAAGTTTCTGGTTGAGTTAGGGGAGTAAATATTTTCTACTGTCCTCTGTGAAGGGTTGGAGCCAGAATCCCAATTAAAGATAGACTGAATTTCCTGCCACTCAGTGGGGCAAGGGCACGTGGGAGTCAGAATGGTTTAACTTAGAGAAAGTAGTGTGGAAACTTCTGCACCCAACTTGTGACATATCTTCTCCAAGGGAATAAGATTGTCTACCTTCAGGATTTTGAGGATGCGGTGTGTGTGAAATCCTTGAGCAATAAGGGGTCCATAAAATGTGAGAATCTATACTGAAATATTGATAACAGTGGGTGAAATGCATGGATACACCAACCTCTAAGGAACTAAAAGTAAAAAAGTTAATGCTAGGGGAACTCGTAGTCCTTCTGAGCCACACTCAGTTCTAACCTGTAAGACTCATGCAATGTTACGTTTTTAAAACTCTTAAAATATTAGGGAATAGAAGAGTCATGCTGCTGTAAGATAATTGATCACACTGGGACCACTGATATTGTGTTATTTACTGAAAAAACAAAGTGTTTCAAGTTGCGGTATGGCTCAGCCCTTAACACACATCTTTTTTTAAAAATTTATTTATTATTATTTTCTTTTTTTATTTATTTTTTTATGATTTTCTTTATTTACATTACAAATGCTATCCCGAAAGTTCCCTATA
>NC_034608.1:48339634-48414456 GCF_900095145.1 Mus pahari
GGTCCTCCAGTAGTACTATGTCCAATTTTCTGAGGAACCGCCAGACTGATTTCCAGAGTGGTTGTACAAGCTTGCAATCCCACCAGCAATGGAGGAGTCTTAACACACATCTTTAATTCCTCCGGCAGGAATATATATGTGTCTTTAGTACACACCTTTAATCCCAAACAATGAAGGCCAAGTTACTTTAGCACCCATATTTGAAAGTGATGCCTAATTGAGTGGCAGACAAAGTGATGAATCAGAGAAAGATTTGACAGATAGGATATGTCCAACACTCACAAGAAGAGAGAAGAAAATCTACTTAAGAGACCAGTGGAGTGGAGTGAGGAGGGGGGAAGTTTTACTGGGACAGTTGTAAGAAACAGAGAGGAAATAAGCTAGACACAGGTGAAAACTGGAACCCAAGTTTAAGAAGGAGCCATAAAATTAGAACATATTGCCAAGCAATTGTTCTACTCGACAAGCAGAACAATTCAGTCAGAGGCCAAGAGAGAAGCCAGTTTGAATCAGTCAGCTTGGAGAGGAGTTTTGAGCCAGAACAGCTGAGTTGAACTAGTCAGCCAGAACTCAGAAAGAACTAGTAAGAGTGAACTTATTCAGTGGTAAGTATCAGAGAGTGAAAACATTCTAGGGCTAGATAAAACTGTATAGAGGCTAGATGATTCCAGGACTAGGCTAACAGATAGAAGGAGCAAGCCTCAGAGATAATAATTACAACCGGTGACTAAAAGATACTTTAACATCCTGCTGTGAAGAAATTGCCAAGAGCCATCTAGGAGAGGTTAAAAACTAGCAGGTGGGCTGGAGAGATGGCTCAGCAGTTAAGAGCACTGACTGCTCTGCTGAAGGTCCTAAGTTCAAATCCCAGCAACCACATGGTGGCTCACAACTATCCGTAATGAGATCTGACTCCCTCTTCTGGGGTGCCTGAAAACAGCTTCAGTGTACTTGCATATAATAAATAAATAAACCTTTAAAAAAAACTAGCAGGTAATCTTCCTTAAGACAAGTAAACTTATCAAGTGAGTTCTTTTGTGATTGGGTTACCTCACTCAGGATGATACCCTCCAGATCCATCCATTTGCCTAGGAATTTCATAAATTCATTGTTTTTAATAGCTGAGTAGTACTCCATTGTGTAAATGTACCACATTTTCTGTATCCATTCTTCTGTTGAGGTACATCTGAGTTCTTTCCAGTTTCTGGCTATTATAAATAAGGCTGCTAGGAACATAGTGGAGCATGTGTCCTTATTACAAGTTGGAAGATCTTCTGGATATATGCCCAGGAGAAGTATTGCTGGCTCTTCTGGTAGTACTATGTCTAATTTTCTCAGGAACCACCAGACAGATTTCCAGAGTGGTTGTACAAGCTTGCAATCCCACCAGCAGTGGAGGAGTTGTTCCTCTTTCTCCGCATCCTCACCAGCATCTGCTGTCACCTGACTCACTGATAAGTGGATATTAGCCCAGAAACTTAGACTACCCAAGACACAATTTGCAAAATACATGAAACTCAAGAAGGAGAAAAACCAAAGTGTGGATACTTCGTCCCTCCTTAGAATAGGGAACAAAATACCCATGTAAGGAGGCAAAGTTTAGAGCTGAGATGGAAGGACCATCCAGAGACTGCACCACCTGGGGATCCATACCATAATCAACCACCAAACGCAGACACTATTGCACATGCCAGCAAGATTTTGCTGAAGGGACCCTGATATAGCTGTCTCTTGTGAGGCTATGCCAATGCCTGGCAAATACAGAAGTGGATGCTCACAGTCATCTATTGGATGGAACACAGGGCCCCCAATGGAGGAGCTAGAGAAAGTACCCAAGAAGCTGAAGGGGTCTCCAATCCTATAGGAGGAACAACAATATGAACTAACCAGTAACCCCAGAGCTCGTGTCTCTAGTTGCATATGTAGCAGAAGATGGCCTAATTGGCCATCTTGCAAAGATTATATGCCCCCATACAAGGGAATGCCAGGGCCAGGAAGTGGGAGTTGGTGGGTTGGGGAGCAGGGCAGGGGAGGAGGAGGGTATAGGGGACTTTCGGGATAGCATTTGAATTGTGAATGACGAAAATATGTAATAAAAATGTTTTTAATTAAAAAAAACAGACAAGTAAACATTTTATTATAGAAAGCACAACCCCTACACCCAGTTGGCCACTACATATGTCTTGTTTTTCCAACAGCTCTAGTAGTACCTGTCACACTCCTCTCTGCTAGTTTCTCTTGACAGTGATGTGCCTAGTCCTTCAACTCCTTTCTTCAAGACAGTCATGACAAGAGCTTCCCGGTGGGTCTGCTCACTCCCCAAGAATCCCCTTCTCCCTCATGTAATTAGTCAGAGAGATAGGCTCACAATCGTTCCTAAAACTGTATTGTTCCAGGACACTCATCTCTCTGGCTCTGTAAAGCCAGGTCTTCCTCTCTTTCTAGAATTACCTGAGACTTCAAGGCAGAAATCAAATATTAACGGTAAGCCAGTAGATTGGTGAGTTTTCCTTTCACTGTGATAAAATAGCCCAACAAAGTCCACTTACAGTTTAAGGGTACGATCCATCATGGTGGGGAAATCCTCAAGGCAGGAGCTTGAGACTGCCAGTCCTGTTGGATCTGCAGTCAGGAACCACAGAATGGTGAATGCCAATGGCCACTGTATTCGTCCTTTCTACACAGTCCTGGACTTAAGACTGGGGGATTGGGCTGGTGAGATGGCTCAGTGGGTAAGAGCACCCGACTGCTCTTCTGAAGGTCCGGAGTTCAAATCCCAGCAACCACATGGTGGCTCATAACCATCCGGAACAAGATCTGACACCCTCTACTGGGGTGTCTGAAGACAGCTACAGTGTACTTACATATAATAAATAAATAAATCTTTAAAAAAAAAAAAAAAAAAGACTGGGGGATTAGTGGCACCCTCTTTGACCTCCAGCAGAGATGAATGTGACAAGTACTCAGAGTAGACCAGACCTCGTTGTCTATGAACCTAATCAAGATAATTCCTCACAGACACACCCAGAGGCTAAATAACCCCTCCCAGGAGATCCTGAAGGCTTGTCTCCTAAATGATGCAAGATCCTGTCAAGTTGGCAGTTACCAAGACCAACCATCACAACCACCAGAAGACCATAAAGATGTCACTTCCCACTTAAAGTGATGATTCGCAAAAGTAACAGTTTGATCCAGGAGTATTGGTCCAGTGACTTGAAGTCCAACACTCAGGCCACTGAGGCAGGGGAATTACTACAAACTTAAAGCCAACTCCCTGATAGGCTCAGTTCCACTTTCTCGATTTCATCATGGTGTAGTAAATAATGCCCCCTTTCCGTACCATTTTCTTGCTCTATTTATATATATATTTCTCCAATGAGCTGGAAATTTCTCAAGTGCAACACTGTATCTTATTCAATTGTGGATTCTGAGCACCCAACCCATTATCTGTCATATAATGGTTGCTCTCAAATAGTTTATGAAATGAGAAACCAGGGAAGATACTGTTAAGTTGTAAGACTTTGAATAGCTGTGATAAAAAATGTAAAGGCCAAATTATGCCCAGCATAGTTCATTCTTCCATTTAGACTCCTCGGGGAACAAAACTCCTGTTTATCCTCATCTCTCCCTAATGTGCCAAAACAATAAAAGGGCACTTTCAACAAAGAGCAGCAGCGAGTAAATCAAAGTAAGGAGAGAGTGAGCCATAAGGATGCTCACGGTTGCCAAGGGCGCATGCTGAGCCTGGTCCCTGCTAAAGGCTGGGGATGAATACACTCTTTGCAACTTCTCAGCTCTTCCACAGGATCTGGGCACAAAAATCCCAGAACGCAGTTTGGACATTTAACTTCCCCCAAGGGTTCATGTGTTAAAGATTTGGTCCCCCAGGGTGGTGGTTACTAAAATTCCTTCCCTCCGGGGACGAAAACAATGTCTACCTCTCCTCCTAAGGTCCCCAAAACAAACTCAGGCACTCTTCCACCAAAGTTCACTCTGGGGAAACAGTGAGTTTATTGGGCTTCTTACAGAGCTTAGGCGAGAGGTTCTTCTCCCTCTAGAAGGCCAAACTTGAAAGTGTCCTAGCAACCAGGAAGCAGAGAAAGAAAGAAACAAACAAACAAACAAACAAACAAAGGAAATAAAGGAAATAAAGAAGCATGGGTCTAAGACAAGCTAAGCATCCAAGGAGAAGCCCATGGGGGCCTACTTCCTCCGGTGAAAACCCCCAGCTTCTTAAGTTTTGAGAACCTTCCAGAATAGCGCCACCAGTGGTACCAGGCTTTCAATAAATGAGTCTTTTAGAAGAAGACTTCATTCCAAGCCATAATGCTATGGATGTCTTGTCGTTTCTTTTTTCAAGCAATGAAGTATGTTTCTTTTTAATTCTACATGGATAGCATTTGAGAACTGACATCAAAGGCCTAGCCATGGTTTTTGAACTGGTCTATGATCAGTAACTAGGAGTTCACAAGGTGATGCGTTCAAAAATCTGACATTAAACCCTAGACTTCCTCCTTAGCCCTTAGGAGGCTCTATCGTCTCACCTATAAAGGACCTTCTGCTGAGACTCTATGGAGATCCGGAAAGGCTTTCAGAATTAAAGAAAAGGCGAGTGATAAGGTGCCACTGTCAAACCTGTGGTGGTTGTGTATGGCTATAATCTTAGCAATTGGGAGGTATAGGCAAGATAGGGAATTCAAGGTCAGGTCACTATGAGCCAGCCTGGGCTACAGAAGACCCTGCCTCACACGCATAAGCAAAGAAAAAGTCACCTCAACACATTATTTAACGTTATGGCAGGTGTGCTAGTTTTTATCATCAACATGATGAAAACTGAAGATACCTAGGAAGTAGGAACTTCAGTTGAAGAATTGCCTAGGTCAGACGGGCCTGTAGATGGACCTGCGGAGGACTGTTTCAATTGCTAGTTTACTCAGGAGGGCCCAGCAAGCGCACTGTAGGCGGCATCATTCCTAGACAGGCAGTCCTAGACTATATAAGAAAACTAGCTGAACCTAAGCTTGCAAGCCAGAGAGAGAGAGTCAGGGGTCACCATGCTGTCATAGTTCCTGATTCAGCGTCCTGCTTTGCGTTCCTGCTCTGACTTCCCTCCAGAGCAGACTGGGAGCCAGAAGTGCAAGATGAAGTAAATTCTTTCCTTCCCCGAAGTTGCTTTCAGGCAAAGTGTTCTATCAAAGCAACAAAAAAAGCATTTCACTAGAAGAACAGACAAGTCCCTTACATTGTATCAGTATAAACATGATAAGCTTCTCTCTCCCGTCCCGTGAACAGTAAAGTTAAAAGAGATATAAAGGACTAAAGGTTAAAGAGTAAGGTGTTGCATTATTCTAGTGTATTAGTATTATCCATTCTTTAAAATTGAGAAACAGGAGACTAAGAAGAAATATGAGAAGGCATTTAGCATTCTGCTTCCTTCTCCTAACACATTATAAACCACAGCCTGATTTATGGCTAAGTAAATGCACAGATACAAGAACAGGGGCTGAAAGTCAAGATTCGGAAGTGAACATCTCTGCTCTGTAGTGATGGGTGACGGCGGGGCACATTTTTCTTTTTTTTCTTTTTTTTAATTTCATTTTTGTGTTGTTTTTGTTATCTCTGTACAATGAATCAGAACAAGAAGGGAAGTACGCTCCCTTCTTAGGCATTTATCTCACGGTTTCTTAGCCGAACAAATACCTTCTCTTCCCACTGCAGCTTCCCAGGGGCTCTAAGGGCCTTGGGTGCAGAGGGCAGGATTTGCTTCTAGCAATGACAGAAGTTTACACTGAACAACTGGAGGGCTGCTCTAAGGCCCCTTCAGGGTAAAGAGCAGCTACCTTCTATAGATTTGTGACTCTAGGCTCCGGGGGGGGGGGGGGGGACACTAAGGGCACAAGAAAAGCCACCAAATTGTGTTTGGCCTTGGGCTCTGATTCAAAGACTGACGCTTCCAAGGCCCTTCCTTGCCCTTCCGGTTCTGAAAGACAAAGTACTGACTCCCACCCACACTTGCAAGGCCTGTTTTTGACTGCCCAAGATATGCCGAATTAGCACAAGGGCATTATTTCTCAAAACAGGGCTTCCCACATCAGCCTTACCAGACAGCAATGGGTCATAAACTATTTGGGTTGCTAAGCTCATAACTGGATCACGGAGAGAAAGTAGGAGTGGCAGGTTGATTTTATGCCTTCCTGCTATCTCTCCAGTCCATCAACCTGTAGGACCAACAAGGATTAACACCCCTGACATACATCAGAGACTGCAGTCTATAAAAAAAAAAAAAAAAAAAGGAATCACAGAGACGTCTCAATTTCACTGTGCGTCTAGAAGGCCACTCTCACAGGCAGGCAGAGAAAACTGTTTAGCTGTTAACTAAAGAGCTGTGCCTTTCGCCTAGAGCCTTTGATCTTGCAGCATCAGGGTCCCTAGTCCCCAAGTAGAGATCCTGTGTATATTGTGCAGCTGCTTATGCAGAACATCACCAAACTAAGGAAGGACAGTGGGGAACAAATGTCCAAACACCCATAGGATGCCAAGCCTAGGCCGTCTAGGACAGCGGTTCTCAACCTATGGGTCACGACCCCAAAGGGGAGGTCAAAGGACCCTTTCACAGGTGTCACCTAAGACCATTGGAAGACATAGATATTTACATTATGGTTCATAAAAGTAGCAAAAATTGTTATGAAGTAGCCAGAGAAATAATTTTTTATGGTTGGGGTGGGGAGGGTCACAGCATTAAGAACCACTGGCCAAGAAGAGCTAGTCCTTTTATCAAGACCACTGCATCAGTTTCCCCAGTCACGCCACCAAGAGGCAGGTCTGCCGTGGTCCATCCTGATAGTTTAATGGCTGTCTGGGAGGTGACTAAAGTAGTCCATTCCTTAGAGCACTTCCAGAGACGGGCAAGATCATAAGACCCACTGATGGATTCAAAATCGGAATAAACTTCTTCGGTAACAGCAGAAATTATAGGAGGCCAGGCCTTACTGGAGGAAGTGAGCCACAAGAAGTAGGGGTAGGCTAATTAAGAGCCATGTATTCCCCCTCTCTTCTCTCCCTGCTTCCTGTTCAGTATGAGGAAAGCTGCCTCTACCACGTGCTCCCTCTGCCGTGATATTCTGCAGGGGACCAAAGCCAGCAGATCCAAGGAGTATGGACTCTGGATTTGCCGTGAGCAAAATAAAGCCTTCTCCCTGAGACACACATGGCATCATGGTGGCGAACGGACTGACACACAGTGACTGTCTCTCTGACTGTCTCTGATTCATATACAACAACAACAGCGGTAGACCAGGGAAATGGACAAAGTACTTGCTACAAAAAAAAAAAAAAAAAGTCTGAGAACCAAGAGTTCAAATCCCCGGTGGGTGTCAACATAGAGCTCCTCTGGCAAGATGGGGCATGGGGACAGGAAAGTCCCTGGTAGACTGGCATACAGAGCAGTAATCAACACAGAAACTCTTCTTCAAACAAGGGAGAGGCAAGGACGAGGAACCAAGGTTGTCCGCTGATAGTAGCATGTAATGCCTGGATGCGCACACACACACATACACATACACACACACATACACACACACATGCACACACACGCACACACACACACACACACACACACACACACACGACAAACGGGGAAAGCTATTCCTGCCTGCCTGCCTGTCCTGTGACTACATAGCACGGAGACCCGCCTTAAATTCTCTTTCGACGCAGAGAGACCTAGTGTTTTATGTTATTTTTCTCGCTAAAGGTCAGGAGACACTTATACCCTGTCCCGGGCCTCATATAACATGCAGACCAGATTTCCCTTTGAGATCTCAAACTCAATAGCTCTTTTTGCAAGACTCTCAATAACTGCTTCCTCTTCTGCTCTGTTGTTTTGACTCTTGACATATGCCAGCTGCTCCTTTCTCCCTGAGAGCCTCTTTCATGTGCTACCCTCATTGGCTATCCTTGTTTGTAGCCCCAAGTCCTTTTCTTGGGGGTCTTCTGGCCTTGACCCTTTGATAACACCATCACGAGTTCCAATCTATACTCTCTATTTAAATTTCTAATTTTTAAACTCTGTTCAGAAGCCTTGAAACTGTAGAAGAGATAATTCATGCACGTGTACAAAATAACGCATTCCATAGAATGATAGGTCTGCTATCTGAAAGGGATCATCACCTCACCTGTTACAACTAAATCATTTAAAACGAGTCACGCAATGGAGGGCAGGAATGTTAAGTCACTGTATGGACTGAACTTTCGCTATCCCTCGAAATGTATGTGATAAAACCTGAGTCTCAGGATGGGAGATTTGGAGGAGGATTAAGTCCTGGGAATGAAAAATCTTATAAAAGGGACTAGTGTCCATATAAGAGGCTAAGAAGATCAGAGCTCGCACCCTTCTGCCCTGCGAGTGTATAGAGAAATGTCTGGAAGCTGCAGACTTCGAGAAACCCCTAAGCAGAACCCTAAACATGCTATGCAGAACCCTAAACATGCTATTATTACCTTGAGCTCGGGGCTCACAGCCTTAGGAGCTGGGAGACACTTCTATTATTTCTAAGTCGCTCAGTGGATGATATGTACTTTTTTAACTATATCTTATATTTGATTCATTTTTGCATGTGTGTTTGCACATGTATGTGAGAGAGTGCACATGTGTGTGTGTGTGTGTGTGTGTGTGTGTGTGTGTGTGTGTGTGTGTGTGTCTGAGGACAACTAGTGGGAGTCTGTTCTCTCTTTCAACCACATGGGTCCCAGAAATCAAACTCTTATCAGTAAGTGCCTTTACCCGCTTAGCCTTCTCAGTAGCCCACTTTATGAAGTTTGTACTGCATCCTAAAGAGTCTGAGATAAAGACTGAATACATTTTTCTGCAAAAAAAGAAGAAGAAGAAGAAGAAGAAGAAGAAGAAGAAGAAGAAGAAGAAGAAGAAGAAGAAGAAGAAGAAGAAGAAGAAGAAGAATAGAGTGTAGTTCTTGCCATCAACAACAACCGGAAGTTGCCTGCACTCAACCACTTACCATAGGAGGACCAAGCTACTGCACGGAGAAACTCCTCCTGCTGTTGTCCAGGACAGTAACATCCAATCCACCGAGAAAGAAGGCTTCTCAAGATGTCAGGGCACTGGGATAAAGACGCGGCAGTGTTTGGTCTTGCTAGAGAGCGTAGGTGGAGAGACTCAAGAGCTGACCACCTAGATCTAAATTCTTCTTCCATCATCTCTTAGCCTGGAAACCTTGGGTAAAAGTTTAATTCTGTGATCTGTAGAGTGGGAAAAAAATGAGGAGAAGAGGATCAAGCTAGGTAACTCATGACAGCATGATGTACGGAAGGCTCAGTTAGAAGTTCTTCTGGTGGGTTTGCAGCCCCATGGAGGGAGCAACAAGGTCAACAGGCCAGACCCCCACCCCCACCCCCACCCCCACCCCCCCAGAGCTCCCAAAAGACTGAACCACCAACCAAAGAATACACACGGAGGGACCCATGGCGCTGTCCAAATATGTGGCAGAGGATGGCCTTGTTGGACATCAGTGGGAGGAAAGGTCCTTGAACCTGAGGGTGTTCGATACCCCAGTGTAGGGAAATGCTAGGGTGGGAAGATGGGAGTGGGTGGGGGGGTGGGGGACCACCCTCATAGAGGTAGGGGGAGGAGGAATGGGGGAAAAACATTTGAAATGAAAAAAAAAAAAAAAAAAAAAAAAAAAAAAACCAAGTTCTCCTGATGATGCCCAGTGCTTTGTCACAAGTTGTGCCCAGGTGGATTGTACTAAAGAAAGTCCAGGTTTCTATCTCACTTCACACAGTTAGCATCACCTGACACATCTTTTTTTTTTTTTTAATTTATTTACATTTCAAATGCTATCCCGAAAGTTTCCTATACCCCTCCCCCCCACCTCTGCTCCTCTACCCACCCACTCCTACTACTTGGCCCAGGCCTTCCCTTGTGCTGGGTCATATAAAGTTTGCAAGACCAAGGGGCCTCTATTCCCAGTGATGGCCGATTAGGCCATCTGGTTGCAGCCCCCTTCAGGTCCTTGGGTATTTTCTCTAGCTCCTCCATTGGGGACCCTGTGTTCCATCCAATAGCTGGCTGTGAGCATCCACTTCTGTGTTTGCCAGGCACTGGCATAGCCTCACAAGAGGCCGCAATATCAGGGTCCCTTCAGCAGAATCTTGCTGGCATGAGCATTAGTATCTAGGTTTGGTGGCTGATGATGGGATGGATTCCCGGATGGGGTAGTCTCTGGATAGTCCATCCTTTCATCTTAACCTGGCACATCTTTTAAAATGTTCCAGGAGAAAAGGGCTCATAGAGTACAGCCAAGAAAAATGAAATCTCTAAGACTAGTTCATTTAAAGTCACATAGTAATGCCTGGCTAACTGCATATGAATTGCCATCTTACAGCATCAATCAGCCGCACATCCGATGATGGGGGAGCCTGCTGCTGAGATCAAGTGCTGAAATGCCCCTTCTCTGGCTGTGTCCGTGGATGATTCCCTGACCACGCCCTCTCACCAAGCCTTCTGAGCAGTAATGATAATTCTGTGTAACTGCTTTTTCTAAATTACTCAAAGTCTCTCCCAACTGTAGTTCCTCCTACTGTGGGAACAGACAAAAAGAGGCAAGTACTCTCCTACCGGGGACACCTTTTCTCAAACCCATTGGATAAAGTCTTCTGAAATGACAAGCCCTCGCTCACGGGCCACTTTCAGGCTGACCGCTTAATTGGCTGCAGTATCTTAAGACATGTCCAAGCTCCTGGACTCTGCGTTCATTCTTAGACTTTGAGAAGTTAGTCAGCTTTTCCATGTTGGCTCCATGGAAATATAACCCTGGAAAAAAAAGAAAGAAAGAAAGAAAGAAAGTCATGTGACGCCCAACAGAATTTCTTGCTAGAGGAATTAGGTACAGCAAGATGGCTGGCAAGGTGATATCGCTTCATGAAAGCTGCAATTTCCCCGCAATTGATTTCCTAAAGATAACTCACTGTTTGTGTGCAGCGAAAGCTAATTTAACAAGAAAGATGAGTCTCTTCAGAACACCTTGATTGGCAATTGTGATAAATTCCTATAATTACTATTGACTCAGAGGGGGCCTCCCATTTGTTAGGATGCCGCAGGAACTGTAGGTCAGCCATGGCTGTGCAGAGGAAACAGGATACCACAGGCTCTTCCATCCTTCACAAAAGAAATTTGTGGTGAGGGCTAATAGGGTTACAGATATTTTGAATCTCATAGAGACCACCCCACCACCACCTCTTCTTTGCAAATCCGTGCTGACTAAAACTTCTCCAAGGAACCATAATACATAGAGTGCTCCTTGCTCGCCCAACAAAGATTAAGAATTGGGTCTGGAATCAGAGAGGGTAACAAAACCTTGGTATTTATGTTTAAAATGGGTAATGTGAAGTAACTGGCTGAGTCGATTAGAATAAACCCAACATATACCCTGCATCTACTCATAGGATTTATGGACAGTTAAAACATAAGCAGCCAAGTGTGGTGGCGCATGCCTTTAAGCCCAGCACTTGGGAGGCAGAGGCGGGCGAATTTCTGAGTTCGAGGCCAGCCTGGTCTGCAGAGTGAGTTCCAGGACAGCCAGGGCTACCCAGAGAAACCCTGTCTGGAAAAAAACCAAAAACAAACAAACAAACAAACAGAAAACATAAGCAAATGTCTACATGTGGCTTTAAGTTAAAGGCTAGTATACAAAATTACATGTGCGATATTGTATTAGTCAGCCCTCCACAAAATTCTCTAATATGTAACTTAACCGTGAGAGGGGGGTTTGATCATGAAGTCCACGATGCAGTGATTGCTTCAGAGCCTCAGGCAAGGCAGCTTCTAATCACAGAAGCGGGTGTCAAATCATTCAGCTCTCAGGCAGAAGAGAGAAAGGGCTTCCAGTACTGCGATATCCCCTTCAACCGTGTAGTTCCTCTCTCCTAAACTCTCCCCACCAGGCCCCACCTCGGACAGGTTCCACTGTCTCCCAAGAGCGCCCCCGTAGGGAGCTGGCTGAAACCCATGGGCACTTAGAGGACATGTTAGGTGTGAACTCCACCAGATCTGGTCTCCGCCATATCCGAAAGTATGCATGAGAACAGGAGGCAGGGGTCTGCTGAGCCGTTCACAGCCACAGTTCTAAGTCTGGGTGGTGGGGGTGAATGGAATAGGAAAGAGAGAAGACACTTGAGTCTTCAAACAGTCCAAATCCGGGCTGGAGCAAAGGCTCGGCTATTAAAGGTTACATTCTCAACGACAAAGCCTCCAAGCTCATAATAAGGGCTTACCCCTTGATGCCAATGTGGGTTCATCCGTATGTGAGAGTTAGAGAACAGAGTGGCTCTGATAGGGGTAAACGCTACTGCCCTCTCTGACCCATCTCCTGCTTGTGGCTCTACTTTCTGGCCTCTCGCAACTCGTTTCGTTTAATGTGTGAGATGTCAAGCATTAATAGTTCTGATCAAATTTCCTCATGAGGACATTAGCATCCCTAAATGTCAGCTTGCCATTGTCATAGCATTAGTTCATTATTGTCCTAGCAGTAGCTCCACTGCTGGGAAGAGACACCACGACCAAGACATCTCTTAGAAAAAAACCATTTCCTTGGGGGCTTGCTTCCAGTTTCCGAGGCTTAGTCCGTTATCAAGTGCCACACCAGAGTACAACAGGAACAGCAGGGCCCGCCTCGGTGCAAACACTGAGGGCCACGAAGTCACAAAAACATCTCCTGCTGGAGGACCCAACTGAGGACTGCCTGAGAGAGCAAGGGTTGCTGGTGCAGACAATGCCAGCCAATCAGGAACTGATGTTTCGCATAGATACTTTCTTGGGACCAATGGGGGTGTGGGTGGAGGGTATTAAAGGAGCTTGCAGCCGTGCTCAGATGAGCTTGCTGCAGCCTTTCTCACATGCTCCCGGAGTCTGTATCCTTGACTCTGCACCAACTCACCCCCCAAACTCCAAGGGCAGGTAGGGCTGGGTAGAGAACTGTCCGGAGCACAGGCAACATGGAGCACTAACTGAGAGACACATGCTGGTCCACAGGCTGAGAGAGAATTGACACTGGACCTGGTGTGTGTGGGCCTGAGTACCAGAAGCTTTCCATGGAAACCTCTGGCCAGGCCTAGTGCGAGGGTTCCGGCGAAGGGAAGCGAATGCGGGCAGGGAGGGGAAGTCGCTTCCCCGCTTCCACTGTGGGGGTCAGCTCTACCTCTGTCTCCGCAGTGCTGTAATTCCGTGCCACCCTGCACTGAGTTGGGTCGGGCTGGGCAGATGAGAAGCCATGACTAGCCATGGCCTCGGGCGACGTTTCAGGAGAGCTGATCTCTCCTCAGGTGTTACAGCTTTTAGGCCAAAGAAAGGCTCTTATGTTGGGAACAGTTTGATACTGAACCAAGACCTGATTGGTAGTGATTTTTGCAATGCTACTCATCTGCTGTTTTAGACACTGAATGAGACAGGGTGCCAAGAGAAGCAAGACTCCAATGGCTAGTATGGGGCCAAGGAGGGGAAGAACCCATGGTACCAAGGGGTTAGAGTACCAAGGGGTAGGGGTGTTGGGAGTATAGCGTGCCCAGAGGTTCCCCCCCCCCAAGTTCTTTGAGCATCTGTATATCTTGTTCTACCAGCCCAGATTCGTTGACCTAAAAGCAACATTTCTTCCCCAGCAGAACACAAGTCTTTCCCTGGTCAGCAGTTAGTAAATCCGGGGCTCTCTGGTTTTTTGAAGAGCATCTCCTGCTAAGGAGGTTATCTGGTGTTGAAGAGACTCGAGGCTGTCTGTAGTGGAAGCCGTTGCCTGGTCAAGCTTGTCTTGAAAGTCACTGGCCAGGTGTTGTGTTTGGACAAGGGCTGCTCCAGCAGTTCCTGTTGCACCCAGTGAGACAGCTAAGCCTAGTCCAATGAGCAGAGGGATGAAGATGTGATGAAGATTTCAATCTTCTTTTGGCTTTCTCCCATCTGCAAGGCGAGTTCTTCAGGTTCATAGAGATAAACCTGGGGGAGGGGGGGCATTTATCACGGGGGTGCAGGGGCCTTGAAGAGGGGGGTTAATACAGGTACCTGAAGTGCCTTTGCACCAGAGAAGGGCAGGAGTGTTAACACATACTGATTTGGTGATGGTGATATCACAGGAACATGTAAGACGGGGTTTTGAGGAGGGCCCTACAAAGCAAAGTGGGCGGGGGAGTAGGGGGTAGGTCGAAGAGAGTAATGTCCTGTGCTATTCTCGAGGGAAGGGTCCGTGGAGGTCGTGAAGGGAAACGTTAATGGGAACAGCTGCTAATAATGGTAGGGAGAGAGAAGCACAGAAAAAGCTTTGGGAGGAGTTGGGGTGGGTTGGAAAGGGAAGGAGGTCGGCTGCATATTGGATGTATTGTAGCTCGGTGGAGACGGAGGGGGAGCCTCTGGTCAGTGCAGCAGAAGCAGAGAAGCGGCTTCCCCTCCCTGCCCACATTCGCTTCCCTTTACCGGAACCCTCGAACCAGGTCTGGCGAGAGATATCCGTGGAAAGCCTCTGGTACTCAGGCCCACATCGTGAGCTTTTGAAACCTCAAAATCCACTCTCCACAACCTCCTCCTCCACCCCCCCTCTCCCGGCCCTTCGCGCTCACACACATTTCTTCCAACAGGCCACATCTCCTAATCCTTCTAGTCCAAATATATGGCCGGGTGGTGGTGGCGCACGCCTTTAATCCCAGCACTTGGGAGGCCAAGGCAGGAGGATTTCCGAGTTCGAGGCCAGCCTGGTCTACAGAGTGAGTTCCAGGACAGTCAGGGCTACACAGAGAAACCCTGTCTCGAAAAAAACAAAAACAAAAACAAACAAAAAAAACCCCAACAAATATATGGGGCCCATTCTCATTCAGGCCATCATTTCGCCCAGTACACCCAACAACTCTGGGAGAAACAAAGAGGATTGTCATAATTATAAGGGAGGAAGCTGGCCACGCCTTTGAGATGTGGGGTGGCTCACGTGAGGTCTTGGAACATAGCAATTACTTAAATCCAAGTCCTTTATTTTCAAAAGTCAAGACTCTTCCATAATTACTGTAACCTTTTACCGACTAGGAGAAGAGAGGGCAGTTTTCCCCTGTATTAATAATTTTCCTGCTATTTAAAATCTGCTAGTGGATATGGTAGCACAGGTCTGTAATCTCGGCAGGAGGATCGTGAGTGTGAGGACCGCCGGGGCCACACAGTGAACTTCGGAGTGACCTAAAGGATGTATAGTAAGACCTCAGAAACCAAGACCGAAAATAATAGAATAAACACTGCCTATCAAAATTCCCCTTCTTAGAGGCTTTGCCATTTCAAATACACACATATACCACATCCACTCATATACACATACATACATACCCTCAAATACACAAATACACACACACACACACACACACACACTCATAGTTGTTAGGAACATAATTGAAAATATAAGCAAACATGTCACTTGGCGTGCTGACTCAACAAATACGATTTAAGTGTGCCAAGAGTCTCCGTAAAATCTTCCTTAACTACACACGGTACTTATTACCTGTTCGAGTCACATAATGAATGTGTCTTTGTTTCTCTTGACCAGGTTTCTTTCTTAGTTATTTGTTGGGGGTGGGGGAACAGGGAGAGGTGGGAGGGGTTGTTGTTTGGGGGGAGGGAGTGTTTTCTTATTTTGTTTGGGGGAGTTTTTTGAGGTGATGGGAGTGAGTTATTTGTTTCACGTTCTGCAGTGAGTAGTCCATTTGCTTAGGGGTGGGTAACGGCCCCTCAGAGGTAAGGCAAGACAGTTTCGTGGAAGCCAAGGTCTTCTTTCTTGCTGAAGGTTTATTTTTGCCTCAAGGTTAAAAAAAGAAAGAAAGAGAAGAAAAGAAAAAGAAAAAAAGCACTTAAGGGAATGGTCAGAGTTTGACTCAAACTGGCCATTCCCGCATGTTCTCTGGTCACAGGCTTGGAGACCTCGCTGGAAGTGACAAAGGCAGGCAGTGCAGTACTGAGCAGAGGCAGCGTCTGCCACACCGCCATCTACTGTTCCACCCGAGTAACTACAGCTTCAGCACAAGTAGGGAAATGAGCAAGGGAACCGCGCGGGAGGAGGAGGCTGGCACAGGCCTTCTTAAACCATAGAGGACACCAAGCTCAGGTCCTTCCCGGGCCAGCAGGAGGCACAAAAAGGCCAAGCTAAGAAGGGGCCCATCCAGAAGGACAAAAAGCCTGAAAGGGTGGAAAGGGCAGAACAAGCTGGTGCAGGTTTCTGGTATGGGTCTTCAGGGCATCTCACTCCTACATCTATAGAAACAGGTGTTCCCTGCAGAGCTGGGTGGAAGGAGCCCAAACAGTGGCTTCCGGGTTTGAGAGAAATTGACACTGCATCTCAGCTGCAAAGGCAGAGCCTGGCCCCCCGGAAGACCTCAGAACTGCACAGTAGTTGAGGGACCTGACTCTCATCCACGGGGCATGCATGTAGTCTATGGCCACTGCATTGAACTGCTGCAAGTGAGCCAGCCCGAGCCTTCAGGATGCCAACCGTAGGCCACCAACCACCACTGTCCAAACCCTCTGTTTTAAATGTTCGATTATGCCAAAGACGCTAACAAAAAGCTGTGCCGTCTCAATCCCTTCTCGGTGCACACAGACAATTCTCCAAAACCTCTTGAGCAAGCAAAACAGAAACTCTACTCTGTAAACAGCTATCCACTCCCTGCTCCCCTAAACCCTGCTCGGCACCATTCTGCTCTCTGTTTTCTATGAATTTAACTACTCTGGAGACCCCCCCCCCCCCATAAGTGGAATCACACACAATTTGCATAATGAGAAAATAAGACATTTCAAATTTATGAAGGTTGCTTTGAATCAGCTTTTCCAAGAATAATATGCCTAACACTCCGAGGAATACAATTCCCACATCTCGCCAAAACGGCTGGCTGTGGGAAGAACTCAACATCTTTATTTCACCAAATTTTCTAACAGGATGAAGACCAATTAAGAAAATTAAAATCCAATGGCTACTCTCACAGACCTCAGAGTTCAAGGATTTCTATGCTCTGTACCTAACTAGGAACATGGTTTTTAAAAAAAATTACCAAATATTGATCATCTAATAAGTCATTTTCAACAGATATGAAAGAACAGAGACAATACAATACACAAAATAGTAACTTCATCTAAAAACATAATAACTTCATCTAAAAAAACAAACAGTGCAGATACGGCCAACATAACAAATATTTCCAGAGCGTCTCTCGCCAAGATTTACTACGAATCTTCATCTGTGAATACAATTAAGAGATTTATTTCACTGCAGGCAAGAACTCAGCAAATCCCTGCTTCTGTTTTCCGAAAAAGCCAGTCAGGCACTTTCTCGACAGTGCTGCGGTCTTTGCCGGTACTAGAGGCACATTGGAAATGTAAACTGATTGTAATGGCAGTAAGAATAGCCTTTCTCTCCTTAATGAAATTCTGAAAAGCAACAGACTCCTGTAATACAAACAAGCTTGTCTGCCTTGGCTTTGACCACGCAGACGCAGCCAACCGTGGCTGAGCAGGATTACGGTGCTCACAGCGCCACCTGCTGTGCAGATGTGGAATCGCAACCCTCTGAGGCAAAGGATTTTTTTTTTTTTTTAAAGTTTAAAAATCAATTGCCTTGACAAATCGGTGCTGCCCTGTTTGGATAAATAGATCTATTATCCTAAAAGCGTCGTTCATTGTTGTAGTAGGTTCCTCTTATATCTAGCTAAATTCACTGTTTGTTTCACTAAACAAATTTCACTAAATTGTTACTAACAATTTCTCTCTCTCATCCACTTCTGTGGTATATTAGTTACTTTTGTCCTTGCTTTGTCAAAATAGATGATTTTTAAAAAAGCAACTTAAGGAAGGAAGGGTTTGTTCGGCTCGCTGTTTGTCTTGTTAGGGTTACTATGGTTGTAGTGAAACTCTATGACCAAAAGCAACTTGGGGAGGGAAGGGTCTATTTGGCTTATACTTCCACATCACATCATAGTCCAGCACTGGAGGAAGTCAGGACAGGAAGGAACCTGGACACAGGAGCGGATACAGAGGCCTACGGACTTTCCACGACACCCCCATCCCTTCAAAACCAGTACCTCCATACTGTCTAGGCAACTCTTGCACCAAGTTCAGTCGCCTGCGCAAGGTTCAGCCATGACGACAACCTCTGGAACACAGTTTCTGTGTGCTGACTCTGAGGAACCACTTCTCAGGAGACGTCACCTCAGTGAAGCTGGTCTCTTCATAATCACTGCTAATTTCCTAGCTCCACCTGACCAGCAATCAATTGTCCCAGGAAAGCAAAGGTTTCACTTCGATGAAGCTGGTTTCTTGTTCATCACGGCTGACCAGAATGATAGACTCTTAATTCAAAAATAACAAATGGCCCCATAGACTAAACTTCCCTCTGAAACTTCCCAAGTCAGTCCTCCATCGTCTACCTTGCTCTCAATCTTCTTATCTTCAAAGCTCTGTCAAAACAATCACTGAGCCTTAACAGGCAATGATTTCTCTCACCCAGAGTTCCAAGGTCCTTCCACAATCTTCCCAAAAACATGCTCAGGTCTGTCACAGCAAAACCGCACTATGCTGGTACCAATTTCTGTCTTCTTTAGGGTTCCTATTGCTGTGATGGAACACCATGACCGAAAGCAACTTGGGAAGGAGCGGGTTTATTCAGCTTACACTTCCACATTCATAGTCCATCTCTGAAGGGAATCAGGACAGGAACACAAGCAGGGACCTGGGGGCAGGAGCAGATGCAGAACCCACAGAGGAATGCTGCCACTGACTTACTCCTCAGGTTTGGTCAGCCTGCTTTTTTAAAGAACCCAGGACCACCATTCAAGGGGTAGCCCCACCCACAATGAGTTGAGCCTCCCAAGTCAATCACTAGTGATTCATCACTAGTAAAAGAAATGTCCACAGGCTTGCCTGCCTACAGCCTGGTCTTATAGAGGCATTTTCCCTACTGATGCTCCCTTCTCTCTGATGACTCCAGTTACCATCAACTTGACATAAAACTAGCCAGTACACAGTTTGAAAATGGATACAACCCTATCATAATGAAAAGACTGAGTGATGGAAGGATAAGGCAGTTGTCATAGTGACCCAGTCAGGAAACAGGCAGGAATTCTGGTCCGGCATCATTTTCATTCTCATTGTTTCTTTTCATTTGGGGTGTGGCCCTAAATAGAATGGGGCACCTATATTCAGGGTAGGGCTTCCCACGGAAGATAAAACCCAGAAAAACCTCTCCAGATGTTCACAGGGGACTGTCTCCAAAGCTTGTCAAGTCGGCAGTCAAGATTACTCATCATAGGAGCAGCTTGGCTTTCAACTGTCTTTGGTTTCATTCAATTACTTCATGGTCAGCCACCACTTCCAGTGTCTGATTTTACAAGGCAGCCAGTCCACGGGAGCAGGAGTTAATGAGCAGCAAGTCCTTTTACTTCTGGAAACACAAATGTGTGTGTGTGTGTGTGTGTGTGTGTGTGTGTGTGTGTGTGTGTGTGTCACCTATCACCTCTCAAATGTGTGTACATGTATGTGCACACACACATACATACCTGCTGTATTGGCTAGTTTTGTGTCAACTTGACACAGCTGGAGTCATCACAGAGAAAGGAGCTTCAGTTGGGGAAGTGCCTCCATGAGATCCAGCTGTGGGGCATTTCCTCAATTAGTGATCAATCGGAGAGGTCCCTTGTGGGTGGTGCCATCTCTGGGCTGGTAGTCTTGGGTTCTATAAGAGAGCAGGATGAGCAAGCCAGGGGAGGCAAGCCAGTAAAGAACATCCCTCCATGGCCTCTGCATCAGCTCCTGCTTTCTGACCTGCTTGAGTTCCAGTCCTGCATCCTTGGGTGATCAACAGCAATGTTGAAGTGTAAGCTGAATAAACCCTTTCCTCCCCAACTTGCTTCTTGGTCATGATGTTTGTGCAGGAATAGAAACCCTGACTAAGACACCTGCATATACGTGCACACACATACACATACACACATACACACATGCATACACCTGCACATACACATACACGCATGCACACACATGCACATACACACACATGCACACATACATTCACAATTCATACATACACCACACACACACACACACATACAGCATATTGACAAGATTTTTTTAAGTAGATATAAAACATACTCAGTTAAGTACCTAAGTAAGTCCAGATCCTCTTGTACTCAGAATGATACACACTCACTTACGCATAATTAAGGTTTTTGTTGGGGCTGGAGAAATGGCTCAGTGGTTAAGAGCACTGACTGATCTTCCTAGAGGTCCTGAGTTCAATTCCCAGCAACCACATGGTGGCTCACAACCATCTGTAATGGGATCTGATGCCCTCTTCTGGTGTGTCTGAAGACAGTGAGAGTGTACTCACATATATTAAATAAATAAATAAATAAATCTCCTTTTTTTTTTAAAAAAAAAAAAAAAAGGGGGGGGGTTGTCCTTATTTGTTTGTTTGTTTGTTTTTTAGGTCGGCTGAATTTCAGGAAAGCCATAATATAAACACTGTTGATCATTAACATTTGGATGGCCATCTGCAGGTTTGTTTCCCTCTTCTCTTGCTTTCCATGTCCAAACCTTTTTACAAGGCTTAATTGTCCTTATTGTCCCATTTAAGATTCTTCCTGAAGCAGACAGAAGTCCTAGGACCTTCCAAACTAGGGACGCTCCTGACTGTGTGACCACCTCCTACCACCTGCCCAAAATCCTCCTCCTCTAACTTTCTTCTCTTAAATAGCAGCAAATTGTTTATGGCAAATCACACAGACTGGACATCATGTTACATGACTAATGATTTAATGTAGGAACTACTCTCAAAGACGTGCTTGTTGACAGAGGCCTCTGTCAGCCGTGACTCAATTACAAGCCTGACTAACTTGCAGAATTGTTAAGTATCTTGAATATTAACAAAGCTGGTAGGGAATCTCATTAAATGGTCAGATAAGAGAACACCTTCAGAGCCTGTCCTTAAATCATACAGAGGGTAGTTCTCTGTTCTTACCTGTGTACTAGGAACTCCTACACACAGACACACACAGACACACACACAGACACACACACAGACACACACACACACACACACACACACACACACATGTCACTACATAGACAAAGCCACTTACAAGGACAGAGAAGCCCTCTTCCTATAAATGCCAGGCCATGGGTCCTTTCCTTGGATCTGCAGTGACTACACACACACACACACACACACACACACACACACACTGTAGCTCAGGTAACCAGAACATGGACTTTAGAGCGAACCTCGCTTATTCATGGCATAACACATCAGGCGAGCACTTTCATCACCCTGGGTTAATGTTCTATAACCTTTTCTCAGAGGTTCCTTGTTGAGAGGAGACTGGCCCTATACATCATCGTGGTCCTGTTTGAAAAGCCATTCGATCTAGCCGAAGCAACTCAGATAGAAAAAATAATTTCAATGTGTGGTAGAGAACCAGGCAACCAGATCTATTCTTAGATAATCTTTCCCTCCAGTTCCATCAGAGATCCAAAAATGATATCTCCTATCAAAATCATATAAGTAATTCAGAGTCTATGTCCCTAAGCTGACATACACATTACCCATATATTATCCCTTAATATCTTCCCCTGGCAGACAGACTCTGGTTTTCTCAACAACTTGGAATCTTTAAGGACAGGACTCATAAAAGGCTTGTTATGCGGCAAATAAATAAAATTGTGTGCTCTGAGCATGCATATCTTTTATGTACAGAAATGCTCAAGATGGCCGTGCAAGGTGCCACACATCTACAAGGCCAGTACTTAGGCAGAGTCAGGAGAAAGGAGACCCCCCCCCGGACCCCCAAGCCTGAGACCAGCCTGTGTGACTGACTGGAAACTGGAGACTCAAACATGATTATCAGCATTTGAAAAAGAAGGCAGTTTACAAAGGAAGACTAGCAACCCTTTGTTACCTAGGCTTCACTGAAGAACCCAGCTTACAAAACACAAGGAGGATGTGTGGCTGGATAGGGTTGGTTGTATGCGCAGGGCCTTTAACGAATGTACTACATACCTCACGGCCTGCAGCTTGGGCAATCCTTCCTTAGCTCACTAGCTCACTCTCGTTTTTTTAGAAATGCTTTTCCTTTATTATAAGCTGTCTCTATTTCTATTTTTATTCCTGTGTAAGACCCCCCAACTCAGTGTGTTTTCTTTAAAAAAAAACAAAAACAAAAAAAAAAAACACTAGACACAAAGCCCAGCATAGAATTCTTTGTTCTTTCTCCTTCAGCCTGAGATACCGGTGACCACTAAAACTGGCTCAGTGCAATTGACCCACCCTGCGCCTGACGCATTGTGTAAGGGACTAAGAATGTTTGCCAAAGATAGCCTGTAACTCTTCCTTGGGAGATGAGCTGTAATACATCATCCCCACTCTTATGATGTTTACTTAGTTTCCCCACCAAGAATGTTTGCCGAAGATAGCCTGTAACTCTTCCGTAAGAGATGAGCTGAAATGTTTACTCAGCTTCCCCATTCTGTGTGGACTTATCCACCCCCCCTTTCGTTATGGTTTTTCCTTTAAAAGCTCTCAATTGTAAATGCTGAGGGTCAACCTCAGCATGCTGATTTTTCCCCCCCGATTAAACCTCATGCATATTGCATCAAGAATGGTTTCTCTCGAGTTATTGGGGCGTCATCTCATCCCGGGACTTGAGCGAGGGTCTCCCCGGGAACGGGGGTGTTTCACCTGCATCCCTGGTCCAATCCTTTGTCCTGGGACACAAGAGCCTGAACCCAGTGTCCTCTCAATTCAGATCCATGGCCCAGCAAGAAGTGGATCTGCCCCTTTCCTTTCCTTTCCTTTCTCTCCCTGTAAGTATCACAGCCAAAATCCCAGGCGCGCTTCCTCAGCACTCTGGCCTTTCTCACCATTACCCACACCTCCGTGCCCAAAGTAAAACGCACGGCTTTTTACCCAACTCCCCTCCAAATTGCTGCGGAGACTGCCAGCTTCTCTACCCTGTTGGTTTTCTCACCAACGAACTCAATTATCCCCAAGTCTCTGTCAAGTCCGTTCTTTAACTTATTTAGTAATTCGACTAAGAGCTCAGAAGGAGACCTGGTTTTGCTCAGCAGCACCAGTCACACACAGACTACACACCAGTTACACTGAGACTATACACCAGTAATACTAGACTGCTCATCAGTAACGCCTAGACTTCATTGTAAGACCACACACACACACACACACACACACACCCTTCAAAAACACCAACCAAGAAAGGCGAAGCATATTTAGGAGAAGAACCTTATGAACAGAAAGCCTGTTGTCTTAGTTGGCCTTTCCATTGCTGTGAAGAGACATCATGACCAAGGGCAACTCTGACAGAGGACAGCATTTAACTGGGACTGGCTTACAGGTTCTGTAGCTGTCCAGCGGCCATGGATGAACTGGGTTTACCTGAAAGGAAACTGGAAATGAAAAAGAGGTGGGGGGTGGGGGTGAGGGGGGTGCGAGAGAAGAATGAAGCCAAGACAAAGAAGGTTCTGATCAAGGCTCTAAGTTTAATATTTAGCACAGCGTTTATATAGGGCCCCAGCCCACAGACCCCCCCATCCTTTGTTTCAACTGGATTATGTTGCAAAGCCAGCTCAGTGGGCAGTCTATTCTTCTAAGTTCCTATGGGAACTTGCTCGAGCAACCAAGGCAGGTGACTCCACCAAGGTTGATATGGTCCGTTGTGGCAGCGCTCAAGGTCTGTTCAGCCTGTTCAAGGCTGGGAAGAACACAGGTTCAGTGGTTCAGTCCATTATCATCATGGTAAGTGTGGCAGTGTCCAGGCAGACATGGTGCTGGAGGAGCCAAGAGTTCTACATTTTGATCTGAAGGCAGCAGGACACTGGGTACCACACTGGGCAGAGACTGATAATTGGGCACCTCAAAGCCTGCCCCCAACAGTGACACACTGCCTCCCACGAGGTCACACCTACCTACTCCATTGAGGGGATATCTCCTAACAATGCCACTTCCCGTGATCAAAGAATCAAACATAAGAATCTATGGGGGCCATACCTAGTCAAACTACCGTTGATGTTCAACCCAAAGTGTGGGCATGAGAGTAACCACTAACAGCTCTAGTGCACCCTCTGTCGTACTGCAGTAGATACAGGAAGGGCGGGGGATCAATTTCAATGTGTGCTGTGTGTTGTTTATGCGTATTTCATGGAAGAATACTGACAAACGTCTGTAGGCAAAGCAGTCAGATTTGGTGTGCTGATATCCTCCCTCAGTCCCTCACCCAGCTGAAGGGTAAAATTCCAGGACTGCAGGTCACAATCCAGAGTCGTTGGCCATCCAGGGAACAACCCAGTTCCTTCAGCAAAGGCCACGGTTTCACAGTGAGCCTTGACTGGAAAGCACAACTGAACTGGATGGCTACAAGAGCTAGATAGCAAAGGAATGAAAGTCCTGGAAGAGGATGGAGGGCCCGTGCTGAGGAAGTGCTCCCCTAGACAATCCATCTTGTTCTCACGGTAGGCAGTTTAGTGAACCTTCACACGCAACTCACCATAACACTTAAGCAAAGAGTGGGGCTTACCCTGTACGCTGTCAGTATAAAGCTGGGTTTCTATCTAAGAATGTTTACCAGGTCTGGCAAACCACTTTCCTCTAATATTGAAAGATTTATTTTCATAGACCCAAGGATGGAGTTCTAATTTGATAGTGTCTGTTGCAGGAGCGTACATTTATTAAAATATTTCTATAGTAAACTAAGGTGCCCAGGAAAAGTTATTATTATTATTTTTTTTTTTTTTTATCACAGACACTTGCTTTAGCCACCAACCTTGTGACAACAAGGTCAGTTTCTGGGGCCTTACAGACTTTGTATTGCTAGCTGACATCCCCTATCACTCAAGACTTGTGAACCTTCCATTCCCCAAAGACAAGGATATCCTTGTGTTCAAATGTTAAAGTAAGGAGTATGTGTTGTGCTTTCATAATGCAGTGAGACGGAGGATCTAGGCAGGCTGGCCAAGGTGTGCCCCTCAGGAAGCAAGCCCGTGGGACAGGCCTAGTACAAAAGGAAGCTTATTGGGGAAAGGGAAGGGGACCTGGAGAAGGGGTAGGTGCAGAGAAAGGGGAACAGAGAAGGGAAAAAGAGAGAGGAAGAGATGAAGAGGCTGGCAGGGACATGAGAGAGACAGAGAGACAGAGAGAGAGAGAGAGAGAGAGAGATTAAGAGAAACACACACACACATGCGTGTGCGCGCACGTGTGCAAGGAGGGGTGGGGATGGGGACAGGGGTGCAGGGGTGCGGGGGCGGGGTGGGAGGAGGGCGAGCCAAGCAGTCTTTCTTTTAAGCACTGTTGGCTCTCAACAGCGGCTAACAAGCTGTTGCTAGGTTACTGTTGGGCAGAGCCTAGAGGAATTGCTACCAATGTGTGCATGTGTGTTTACAAAACAGTGCCAGGCCCAAGTACCTTCTGTGATTCTACTCTTCTTCACCCAACACATAATTTAAAATCCTATCTTGATTCATATTGCCTTAGAAACATCCTATCAATGTAGCCTTTGCTCCAAAAGACTTGTACATCCTTGGCATTTAACCAGCCTGTTGTTACTGTAATACACACTCAAACTAACTTCAACTCCCCAACTGTTTATCAGTTTTTTTGCCTTTTAGCTCCAAATTTACTTTGCACTGCCTTCTCTATAAAAATTAGTGAGTGTGGGCCCTTTTAAGTATTTTTGTTTTACCAGTTGATACAATGTTAATATTCTAGAGAAGGGAAGAAAAGGAGTTAAGGAAGAAGGCACCTTGTTTGGTACCTTGGTACCTCCTTAGGCTTCAGAACAGACAGCTACCCCACAGCGTCTAGCAGCAGCCAATGATGACAACTTTCCTGAGACTACTCTGTTCAAACGGAGGAGCTCTGCAGCAGTGTTGCTCATGGATTCACCAGATCCTGGTTCCTGACGGGCACAACAGCTGGGACTACCCACAAGCTGTCATAATATTTGTCCTTCATGCAGTCCTGTGGTAGAGTATCCATGGTGACACATCCTGATGGACAGCTTGCCCTACCACTCCAGCCAGTGTGTGGATTTTTAGCAGGATACATTTATGTGATGGTTTGTATATGTTCGGCCCAGGGGGTGGCACTACTAGAACATGTGGACCCTGTTGAGTAGATGTGTCACTGTGGGTGTGGGCTTTAAGACCCTCATCCTAGCTGCTTGGAATTATGCTAGCAGCCTTCAGAGGAAGATGTAGAACTCTCAGCTCCTCCTGCACCATGCCTGCCTGGATGCTGCCATGTTCCTGCCTTGATGATAATGGACTGAACCTCTGAACCTGTAAGCCAGCCCCAATGAAATGTTGTCCTTATACGAGTTGCCTTGGTCATGGTATCTGTTCACAGCAGTACAACCCTAACTAAGACAACTCACATGATCCAAACGGACTTGTCGTCCACAGAGTCTCCTCTCCAACATGGCTAGGACCTGTGACCTGGGAATGGAAGGGCTCACCCGTGGCTTCTCTATCTCAGAAGATGATGACAGTTCTCTGTACCTGCTACGCCCATATTCTTCCATGTCCTCGATTTCCAGTCACCAAAAATACATTTCTCTGTTATAACTGATAATCTTTATATACATTTTTTTTTTTCTGTTCAAGTTTGCATTGGGTTGCTCCTTTCTGACTGGACATTGACTAATATCCCATCTCTCCAAGCAATACAGCCCAAACATCCTCATGCATGTCCTTTTATGGACTTAAAATTTGGGCACATACGGACCCCATATAAGCTTGCTAGGTCCCCCATTTCTTGAGTGCTCTACTAAGAGTACCTGTCTATAAGAGCTGATATTTGAACCCTAAATAACATTAACACTTGAAGTCACAACTTTCCACTTATCTAACAATGGGAGCATAATAGTGATTTTTTTTTAATGTACTTATTTTATGTGCTTTGCCTGCATGTATGCATCATATGTGTACCTGGTTCTCAAAGATTCCACAAGGGGCTATCAGTTCCTTGGGGCCTAGAGTTACAGGCAGTTGTGAGCGGCAGTGTGGATACTGAGGATTGAACTCACGTCCTCTGGAAGAGCAGTCAGTACTCTTAATGACTGAGCCATCTCTCCTGTCCCATGGTAGGTATTTCTAAGTCACATGTCTCTGATACTAATGTCTGTTCCTGTAATTGTTGGCCTTAAAAACTCAAACACCCTACAAACCGCATTTTTTCTTTCCCTGTTCTCTTTATTGGTATTTCTGAGATTCATTTGTAAATCCATGTATTATTGAAAATACACCAATGTAGACTTTAGATATTGTAAATATCTTTTCCCAATTTTTCCTCAGTCTTCAAACTCTGTCCATGACAGTCTTTATTGAAAATAAGTCCCCAGTTTGTCCTCTCGACTCGAAACTATCCTGCCATGTGTCCTTCACGCTCATGCTTTTACTTTCTAGCCAGGACTTTACTCAAAATACACTCTGATGATGGTACTAAGAGTGATCCAGATTTTTTTTTCCTTCCAATTAATGAAGCAAAAATAAATATTTTAAAGAAAAGAAGAAAATTATTCTATCAGCTTTAGGGAAGAACCAAAAAGTCGTTCTAAAGAAGTATAGTCTAAAGTAAAAGGGAATGGGATGTAAAAGGGAATGGGATGGAGAGATGGCTCAGCGGTTAAGAGCACTGACTGCTCTTCCAGAGGTCCTGAGTTCAATTCCCATGGTGACTCACAACCATCTGTAATGGGATCTGATGCCCTCTTCTGGTGTGTCTGAAGACAGCAACAGTATACTCATACATTAAATAAATAAATAAATCTTAATAAAAGAAATGAATTGTCAATGCCAAGAGACCTGATGAACTAGAAAAGAAGATAAAATCCTAGATGCATGCTGCCTGCAAAAGCTAACCCATGAAGAAACAGGAAGTCTCCAAATACCTAAATCTCATGTAGAAGTTGGACCAGAAACCTATAACGGAAAAACCTAAGAGAGATAATGTCATTGTTAAATTACTTCAAACATTTGGAAAAAAAATACATCGGGGGCTGGAGAGATGGCTCAGCAGTTAAGAGCACCGACTGCTCTTCTGAAGGTCCTGAGTTCAAATCCCAGCAACCACGTGGTAGCTCATAACCATTTGTAATGAGATCTGAGTCCCTCTTCTAGGATATCTGAAAACAGCTTCAGTGTACCATATTATAAATAAATAAATAAATAAAACTTTAAAAAAAATACATCAACCAAACTAAAAAAATTAAAATCAGCATTACCTAGATCCTAAAGTCAGACATAATAAGAAAAAAAGGAAGTTATAGGCTATGTTTTAGTCAGTGTTCTAAAGCTGTGAAGAGGCATAGCAACTCTTATAAGGGAAAGCATTTAATTGGGGCTGGCTTACAGGTCAGAGGGTTAGCCCATTATCATCTCCTGGCGGGAAGCATGGCAGCATGCAAGCAGACTTGGGGCTGAAGAAAGAGCTGAGAGTTCTACATCTGGGTCTGTAGGCAGCAGGAAGAGAGAGTGAGCCATTGGACTTGGCTTGAGTTTCCGAAACCACAAAGCTCTTTGACATCCCCGGTGAGAGGGGGAAGGGAAGCGGCAGAGGAGAGGTTGGGAGAAGGAAAGGAAGAAAGCACAAACTAGAAGCTTTAACAACCTTCCATTCAAACATCCTTCACCTTGAGTAGACATGTACAGCGAGAAGGAAGGAGTCAGCCCTCCTCTGGCATCGACGCTGAGCCGCAGAATGAGGGTGCCCCGTTCCCCACCCCTCACAGCCAATCGATCCAGAACAGACTTTCCTTGGACTTGAATTTGGAAGAATCAAAGTTTATCACTACAGAGAAAGGCCAACAACTTGTTTTAAAGTTTTTCTCTGTCTGTAAGCTCTCTCACTTTTCCTCTCCTCTCCTCCCTCCCTCGTTTGAAATTAGTGAAAAGAGCTATTGGCAAGAGGGACACAAAATGAACGGAAAACAGAAAAAGCAAAGAGGGAAAAATCAAAGAGAGAGATTTAGTGCAACCAGCAAAGGCCTCATCAGCTTTACGACAAAGACAGGCTCAATTTCTTTCTTATTGACATTAAGGAGTTTGATGTGAATCTAACACAAAAGCTTGGTGAAGCCGCTCTTCTTCCTGAGGTCTCCGGGTCCTGGCAGCTGCTTTCAAATTGTTTTCCTTCCGCTAAAGGTCATCAGTCTTGATTGGTTTCCATTCCCTTCTGTGTGCAGCCAATCAAGGGCTAACCAAGCAGATGGCTGAAGCTAGTCTGGACTGCCCAGGTCAGCAGCTGCAGTCTCACCCCCCAGAACGTGTCTGTCCTGTCCATCACAGAGCTATTTCTTCCTGCAGGACCTTTAAAAACAATAAAGAAAAGAAACCACGGGGTTCTGTGAATACTTCTTGAATGAATAAACGCTGTGCCCAACATTATGTGAAAGACTGAAGTTGAACCAAAAAAATGTCCCTCAAGTATCAAATGAGAACAAATTGTATGGTTCTAAAGGAACTACTGGGGGGGGGGGGACTGGTGACATGGCTCAGTGGTTAAGAGCACTGACTGTTCTTCCAGAGGTCCTGAGTTCAATTCCCAGCAACTGCATAGTGGCTCACAACCATCTGTAATGGGATCATTCTGTTGTGTCTGAAGACAGCTACAGTGTACTCGTATAAATAAAATAAGTAAATCTGTTTTGTTTTTTTTTTTGTTTGTTTTTAAAAAAAGAATTACCACCAGCAGCAGGACAGATTACAACTCCCATCTTTGTATATGAATTTCTCCATTCTGCCATCATAGTACCTGGAAAGGGAGAAAGAACAGAACGGAAACAAAGAGAAGGTAGAGAGGGAGAGTTGAGTGTGGGGCTAGAGGTTCTATGTTGAAAGCATCAAAGCCACATTCTCCACTTTACTTTATCTTTACAGGACTTGTAAACCATCTCCCTTCCCCCCAAGTGCCCCCAAAGACATATGTGCATATTGACTTTACGATAAAGATTTGACTTTATGTTCAATTCCTACATTACTTAAAATTTTGGAAACGTTCTTGCAAATGTGAACTTCATATCATAACCAAATCGACACTTACCAGAATTTCCCTTGATTCTGGACATGCAACGCTAACTCCAGAAACATTCTAAGAGCCAGACATTCTGTTCAGTCTTGGACACACGCAAAGACAATTAAGACTCGGTCCATTCCCTGCAGGAGCTTGAGGCTACTGAGGAAAACAGGCAGAGAGACGGATTATGAAGCAGTGTGCTTACTGATACTTAGTTTAGAAGTCCATTCAGGTTGCCAGTGGAGCACAGAGGGGGGGGAAATGAGCCTAGCCCGAGTGAACAAGTTGTGAAGTATTTCTTGGAAGAAGTAATATAAGAACTGAGACCAGATGAGGCGGGTGAGGGGGACAGAGAGCGCCTGCCAGGCAGAGGGACCCAAGAGCACGGCAACCTAGAGACACTGCACTGCATGCTGGGAAAATTAGCATGAGCATGTGGTTTCAGCAGCGCTTGTTTCTAAGAAACCATCAAGGGCTTAAGGGCTTGGGGGTTAAGGAGCACTCAGAGGCTTCAGATGTATTCTGGATGATACAGAGTATCATTGAAGCTAGGAATCAAAGAAAAAGCAAGATCAGATTTGCAACTGACAAAGATCACTTAGAGATCACTCGCTGAAGAGTTGGCCTTGAGGACGCCATGTCTGAAAGTGAGCAGAGCTTAGGGATGGAATCCTCTAAGCCCTTCCTGTCCATTCTAAGTATCTTTCTATATGAAGGTTATAACCGCAGGCTTTTCCGCCCGCACCACAGGCTTTTCCACCCCGCGCCCCAGTTCCCGAACAATGACTCGGAGGCTTATTATTTATGAATGAATGCCTAGGCCATAAGCTAGGTTTGTTCCCCAACTAGCTCGTACCTTATATTAACCCGTTTACACTATTCTAGGTCTACCACGTGGCTAGTTACTGCTCTTTGGTTTCATAATGCCTATTTCCTCTTCCTCTACATCCAGGCAATCTTTCTGCCTCACTATTTCCCAGAGTTTCTCGCCCCCCACCCCCACTCCGTGTGTGTGTGTGTGTGTGTGTGTGTTTCTCTGTGTGTGTTTCTCTGTGTGTAGGTGTTTCTCTGTGTGAGTATCTCTGTGTGTCTCTGTGTATGTAACTGTGTGTGTGTGTGTGTCTCTCCCTCTCTGTGTGTGTCTCTCTCTGTCTCTGTGTGTCTCTTTGTGTCTCACTCCCTGTGTGTGTGTGTCTCTCTCTGTGTTTGTCCCTCTCTTTCTCTCTTTTTCACTCCCTTTCTCCCTCCCTCACCCCCCTACTGGATGTTCCACCTTCTAATCCTGCCTCAATTTATTGGCTATCCAGAGTTTTATTGACCACGTGATCTTTCCACACAGTACACGACATTACCCCTACAGAAGGGGACATGAGGCACAAATGCCGGGTAGAAAGATTGATAACTCCCGCAAGCTCTCTCTACATTTTGTACCACTGTAATCAAAACACCTTGATATAAAACATGTGAGGGAGGAAGGGCTTATTTGGGACCGTGGATTATAGGGGTTCTATGCACCATGGCAGGGAAGACATGGTGGAACAGCTCATGGCTGAGCGGACAAAACGCAGAAAAGAAACGCAGGAAAGAGCCAGGACAAGATACAGCCTTGAAGAACACTCCCCTAGTCACCCACTTCTGCCAACTAGAACCTACCACCTACGTTTCACCAACTTCCCATAATGCCGTTTTGTTTTGAATGCACCAAATGAGTAACCATGGATTAGGTCAGAGACCCCAGGAACCAAACACTTCCCCCAAAGCCTATCAGCTGACAAGCAAGCTGTCAGTCTACGGGGGAAAAGTCTGTGGGAAACGGCTCCCATTCAAACCACAGTACCCTGCTCTCTTGCTGAGCTCTGAGCCACTTTCTTGAATTCCTAATGTTTGATTTTATAATTTGGCATCCCGCTTTAATAACAGTACCTTTGGGATGGGGTCCAGCTCGGCGGTACAGTGCTGGCCCGATGTACACTAAGCCCTGGGTTTGATGACCAGGGCCCTGACTGTGAGAAAAACAAAGCAGTACCCATCCAGAGTTGTAGTGAGTGGAGAAAATACATGTAAGGTATCTGGGACCGCGACACATTGTGACATCACAGTGGATGTTTAAATATCCTTTTTATATGCCACAGTCCAATGAAGGAAATTTGAACGAAAAGGAGAAAAATGGGAGGAGCAAGGGTATAGGACTGAAAATAACGCCAGAGACCAGGGGCGGGAAACGTGGTGGTTGCAGCGACTACAGACTGTCAAGAATGCAGATCATCAGTAATGCATTGTCCGTCCCCCAGCCTTCTTCCCTAGTAACAGAATAAAAATATCTTCCAGCAAGCCGGGCGTGGTGGCGCATGCCTTTATTACCAGCACTCAGGAGGCAGAGGCAGGAGAATTTCTGAGTTCGAGGCCAGCCTGGTCTACAGAGTGAGTTCCAGGACAGCCAAGGCTATACAGAAGAACCCTGTCTCAAAAAAAAAAAAAAAAAAAAAATATCTTCCAGCAATGTTCATATCCCAGGCTGCCCCAGCTGACCTGTATCATGTCCTCCATCCCGATGCCTGGAATCCAGGACAGTGGCAGAACCTCTGGCAGTTGTCTTAGACCATGAGGTGACCCTGAAGACAGACACTGTGTATGGCAGTATTGTAGCATGATGATAGAAGTAGCCTACGTGCTTGGTAACTAGGAAGCCATCCACCTGGCTTCTCGTTCTGGTGGTGGTGGTGGTGGTGGTGGTGGTGGTGGTGGTCGTGGTGGTCGTGGTGGTGTCTAGCTCTGAATTTCATTTATATGAGAATCGAAGGTACATTTGGACTTGTCATTTGAGGTAGAACAATTCTAATTCTAATCTGAAATAATACAGGGTGGGTGGCGATGCCATTCACAGAGGCAGAGGCAGCAAAAGATCGTTCGGTGGTGAAGGGAGGAGAGAGAATGACGTCAGTGTGGGGAGGTAGTAATGCCTTGGTCAACAGCTACTTACTCCAAGCAGTGAGGACGCAGAATCACAAGTCCCAGGCCAGCCTGGAGTAGAGTTTCTGTTGTAACAACAAAACGGGATCCGGGGGTTCACCCGGGGAGCGTATGTGGAGGCACGACAGTTACGGGGACATCAGATCAAGTCTCAGAAGAGGTTTGCAGGGGCCATCTGATGTGTGTCACTTTGACAAAAGGATTATTTTAACAAGGACAACTAAAGGTCAGTAATGCAGGAAGAGTTTCTTGCCCTTCCGTTTACATATAAAAGCTGGACATAGAATCCCTTCATATGCAACCTTCCTACCCTGCCATGGGGAAGAACAACTCTGGAGTTTCAGAAGCCCAAGCCAGGCCCAGTGTCTCACTCTCCTTCCTGCTGCCTGTGGATCCAGATGGAGAACTCTCAGCTACCTCTCCAGCCCCATGTCTGCCTCCATGGTACTGTGCTTCCCACCATAATGATAACTAAACCCCCAAACTGTAAGCCAAGTCCTATGAAATGTTGTCCTTTATAAGAGTTGCCATAGTCAGTGTGTCTCTTCATACCAATAGAACATTGACTAAGACAAGATAGAGCTGTAATCCTTGTAGCTTCCAATAGCAATGGGGGGGGGGGGTCTCAAAGTGATCAGCAAGAGGCACTGGGGCAGGGGGGGAGCAGGCTAATGCTTTGCTGCTGCTCACACAACAAATCACTACAAACGTGCTGGCTTAGGATGGCCCATGTTAGATGACCTATGGCTTTGTAGTTCAGAAATCAAGCAGCTGCTTCAGTCTCTCTGGGCTGTCATCTAGACCGTCTGAGGAAGAGTCCTGTCCACCCAGCTGTTCACTGAATTCTGCTCCATGTGGCTGTTGGGCACAGATCCCCCATCTCCTTGCTGACTGCATCTGGGGACTGTCTTGAGCATCTAGAAGCTACAGACAAACCCCAGGCTTTCAAGGCTCCGAGTAGCAGATTAGCTGTTTTGTTTTTCCAGTGCTAGGCATCAAACCCATGATTTGACACAGGAAAGGCAAATATTCTACCATGAAGCTATATCCTGAGCCCAGGCTGAATCTTTTCAAATCTCCCTGGCCTCTCTGATTCATTTCTGTTGTCGTCTTATGCTGCTTTTTTTTTTTTTTTTTTTAAGGGCTTGATTGATCATGACGAACTAGTGAGACAATTCAATATCATCTCCCCATGTTAAATTCAGGTGACTAAGCTGGGTGATGGTGGCGCTTGCCTGTAATCCCAGCACTTGGGTGGCAGAGGCAGGGAGGCCAGCCTGGTCTGCAGAGTGAGTTCCAGGACAGCCAGGACTGCACAGAGAAACCTTGTCTCAAAAAGAAAAATGAAAAAAAAAAAAATTTCAGGTGACTAGTCACCTCAGTTCCAACTGCAAATTCCTTCACAACAGTGTTCACATTAGTGTTTGATTGAGACACTAGAAAACAGGAATCTTAGAGTTGGCTCCTTATAAGGCTCCCCAGTCATGACCAGTAACAAAAGTATGCTTACTTCTTTTGAGAAATGGTCATAAGTGTTCAGGAAGCCTCCTGAAGGTGTGTTATCAAGGAATGGTTAGTTTGGGAGAGGGTCATTTGTTTTTGTTTGTTTGCTTGCTTGCTTGTTTTACATACAGACTGGAAAAGACTTAGAGGCCATGTGCACACTCAGAGGGAAATTCCAGTAAAGGAGAAACAGATTGAAATGGGGGGGGGATGAAAAATGTTTACCACCTTCAGGGGTAAACAGAATTGAGGCCCCAGTCAAAAGTAGTAGCAAAGGGTAGTTCTTTCTCTTGCAGGAAGAAAGATGTCAGTGAGAGAGATTAAATGTAAGAGTAGCCAAGACAAATCTGAGCAGGCATTGCCTTTCCATCGGCACCATTCTACCTGAAGTGGGACCGCAAAGCGCTGACCCGGGAAGAACAGCATCTGCTGTCTTAGGGGGTTCCATTCCTGTGAACAGACACTATGACCTTGGCAACTCTTATGAAGGACAGCATTTCATTGGGGCTGGCTTAAAGTTTCAGGGGTTCAGTCCATTATCATCGTGGTGGGAAGCATGGCAGTGTGCGGGCGAACATGGCGCTGGAGGATCTGAGAGTTCTACATCTTGATCCGGGAAGGTTCAACTCTGCAGAAAGCCAAGAGGAGGATCTCTGCTGCACTGGACAGAGCCTGAGCACAGGAGCCTCAAAGCCCACCTACGCAATGACGCACTTCCTCCAATAAGGCCACACCTCCTCCAATAAAGGCCACACCTCCTAATGATGCCACTCCCTATGGCCAAGTAAGCCACATCTGCTGTGCCACAGAACTCAGTCAAACGTTGGTCCATGGCACCATCCCAGATCTGCTGAGATTAATAAAGCCCAGCATTGTGTTTGACAGAACCGTCCTTTGGGTGATTCTCATACCTGCTACGGCTTAAAATTCGCTCTAAGGTAAACTGACAGATCACTGGCCAAGACAAATAGAAGATGACAAATAGAAGATGTGAGAAGAAAGAGAAGGTCTGAAAGAACCATGGGAAGAAAGCTTGATTGACAGCCAATGGAAGGACCCCCCGAGGAGGCTGGATCCCCCTCCCACAGGAAGTGCACTCCAGCTCTGGACACTAGCTTGGCATCAGAGGGCCCACCTTTAACAAAGCTAGAGGAGCACAGAGGTGATGCCACAGTTATAGGCAGAAGAACAGAAATGACGGGAGACGGGCAGCATCCTGATTCAGGGAAGAACACTGCTTTTAGAGTCAACATAATCTGAGTTCATTTTCCGGCTCTGTTACTTCTAGTCCAGGGAAAATCAAACCTTCTTTAAGCTCTCTAATTTCATTTCCTCAGTATGGATAGAGATGTGGTCTCTCCACCCATGTGAATCAATACGTGAAAATGCCTACCACAGAGTCTGACACATACTATTATATTATCATAGTGTAATCATAAGAGAACCACTACTGTTTTTTTTAACCCATGTTTTCTTCGATTCTGCTGGTCTGGGCTTCACAAGTCTTACCTAGGGACCCAAGTCGACAGAGATGCTCAAAGATTGTATGCCATCAAGGTGACCACACTTACAGTCAAGACGTTCAAAGCTTCTGCATTTACATGTTATAGCAGGGGCCAGATTCAAAGTAGGTAATCCAGGATAAGAAAAAAAAATGATTTGGATAAATAACACATTTTGATATGTAACGTGTAATATAATGACTCTGCTGGATAAGTCCGAATGAGATATGTTAGGTTGTTTGGGATGAAGATATAGCTAAAACAGCCCAAGTCAGGGAGCGTTCTAAAACCAACAGTCCGTGACAAAGAAGGAAGAGGGTTTTTCAAACCCTGGACTTTTAATTACCTTTGCAGTGTCCATGTGTCTATTATCTATACTTAGAGTGGTCACTTTCCATTTTCCAGGACTGCCATGACAAAGTACCACATCCAGGGCAGCTTCAACCACAGAAGAACTACCTCATCGACCCAGAGGCTGGACATCTAAGAGGATAAATAGTTTGGCCCCTTTGAAGTGCCTAGGGAAATTGTCCTCTAGACATCACTTCTGGGCTTGTAGGTGACCTCTAGAAAGTCACATGGCATTCTTCTTGTGCACATATCTGTGCCGCAAACATTACGGTTTAAACACGAGTACCAATAATATGATGTTAGGGCCCTGCTCCAGTATGACTACATCTAATTGCATTGGCAATGACAGCTTCCAAGTTAGGTCACATTGTGAGGTAGATATAGGGACTCTTTAGTTACCTTGTGTCTTAGTTAGGGTTTTACTGCTGTGAACAGACACCATAACCAAGGCAACTCTTATAAAGGACAACATTAAATTGGGAATGGCTTACACGTTCAGAGGTTCAGTCCATTATTATCAAGGTAGGAGCATGGAAGCATCCAGGCAAGCATGGTGCAGGAGAAGTTGAGAGTTCTACATCTTCATCTGAAGGCTGCTAGGAGAAGACTATTTTCAGGCAGCTAGAAGGAAGAGGAGGGTCTCAAAGCCCACGCCCACGGTGACACACTTCCTCCAACAAGGCCACACCTCCTACTAGTGTCACTCCCTGGGCCAAGCATATTCAAACCACCTCAGTTTGTCATGAGGACAAATACCAAAGATAATTGTGCTAGTTTTTCTTCACTGTGATAAAATACCTGATGCAAACATGATATGGAGGAAGTAGATCTGGGCTCACAGTTTCAGAGGTTTCAGTCCGAGGTTGGCTGGCTCCCTTGTTTTGGGCTTAAGTTGAAACAGAATGCCACAGTTGGTAGGAGAATGGGACAGAAGAAGTTGCTATTCACCTCACAGCCGGCAGGAAACAAAGAAATGGGACAAGTCAGTAATGAAGAACAAGATATGCCCTTCCAAGCCATGACTCCATGAGTTACATCTCCCACTTCTCCCACTGGGCTCCTCGAGTTTCTGCTACCTCCCAATGTGTAGAGGAATTTTAACCCAGCAGCATGGCTGCTCTGATCACATCCAAAGACCTTCTAGGTCTGTGTGATCCAGCTGCAATGCAGACACGCCTTTCATCTCAAACAATGATGTCTAATTGGGCCAAGGGCAAAATGATGGATCAGCGAAAGATTTGACAGAATGGGTCAGAGATAGGTTACGCCCAGCTCTCAAGAGATGCTATTTAAGAACAGAAAAGGTAGCGGGAGTGAGGTGGGAGTTGAGTCAGTGGGGAGTTGGCGCAGTGGAGCTGAGTTTTGTGAGTTCGTGCAGTTCAGTGCAGGTCAGCAGAGGCAGGTGAAGCCAGAGAATAAAAAGGAGCCAGAAAATTAGAACAGATTGCCAGAGTTAGTCTGAGGCTAAGCAGAGCAGTTCAGTGAGAAGCTGAGAGAAGCTGGGTCGAATCAGGTTGGAGAGAAGTTTGAGTCAGAACAGCTGAGTTGAACCAGCCAGTCAGAATTCCAAAAGAATTGCAAAGAGCGAGCCTCCAGGACGACAATTACACCAGGCGAACAGAGGTTATTCTTACACCAACGATGCCATCAGAGTATGAATTCCTTAGTGGGTGGATCCCCTGATAAAGTTAAAGTCCTCATGAAACCCTCCAAAGGTTTCACTGCTGAGCACTGCTGCACAGGTAACTATGAGCCTTTGGTGACATTCCACATCCAACGTGTTACAAAAAAAAACAATTTGTAAAGAGAAAAGCATTGTTTTGGCTCACAGTTTTGAGGTTTCAGCCCGTAATCAGTTGGGCCTGCAGAAAGATGGTTCATCGTTTTGTGAGCATGTGGTCAGGCATAAGGAAACAGAGGAAGAAGTACTGTGGGCAGGAGAGGTGGCTTGGTAAATGTTAGAGGTTATGACTCAAGATCCCCATGCCCATGTAAGTAGCCAGGCTTACCAGTGTACACCTCTAACCCCAACCTTTGGCAGGCAGAGGCAGGAGAATTTCTAAGGGCTCCATGTCCAGGAAATCTGCTCAGTTGGTGAGCTCCAGATCCAGGGAGAGACTCCATCTCAAACAAGGAGGTGAAGAGCCAGCAAGATGACTGCGTGGGTAAACGCTGACAAGCCTAAGTCCTCCCCCTGGAGGAAGGAGAAAATCAACTCTCATAAGAAGTCCACTGACCCCATACGCTCACCATGGCTCCCAGGCAAACACAGGCACACACAGATTAAGTAAATAAATGTAAAAATATTGTTTAGCCAAGTTGGAAGGGAAAACATCCAACATTGACTGCTATCTGTCATATACATGTACATATACACAGAGAAGACGCTATAAATGTATATTTCTGTCATATACATGTACATATACACAGAGAAGATGCTATATATGTATATGTCTGTCATATACATGTAACATATACACAGAGAAGATGCTAGAGGTCTACTACTTCCTTCACTGGCACTCCCTTTATGACCTAAGGTCCTTCCATAAATTCCCCCACTGTTGACTGTTCTAAGAGCACTCAAGAATACCACCACCCTAGGGACCAAGGTTTTAGTATATGTGCCTGTGGGGGATACTTAAGATCCAACTACAGCAGGAAACAATCCAATCCATCGAGTTAACAGTAAAAACCCCTAATATAGCTTACTTGATTATAAGAATAATCAAATAATTGCGGACATGACAGAAACTTTTCCTAGAAAAAAAGAACTCTAAATATGCTGGTTAGTTTTTGCCAACTTGATATATACTAAGGTCATCGAGGAAAAGGGAATCTCAGCTGAGAAAAAAAAAAAAAATCTCTCCATCGGATTAGCCTGGAGCCAAGATTGTGAGGTACTTTCTTGATCGATGATTGATGGACCTGGGCAGGTGGTCATAAGAGGTACAAGAAAGATAGCTAAACATGATACTGGAGGGCAAGCCAGTAAGCAACATCCCTCCGTGGCCTCTACTTCAGTTCCTGCCTCCAGGTTCCTGCCCCGACTTCCTCTCATGAATGACAGTAAACTGTAAGCTGAAATATACCCTTCTCCCCAAGTTGCTCTTGGTCCTGGTGCTCATCACAGTGTTGTTAGGAAGCAAACTAGACAGACAGCAGGGAGTGAGTTTGAATAGCTAACAAAGGAGAAGTTATGATATATATATATATATATATATATATATATATATATCCCCGTCAGGGAACTGGTGTCCTTGACCACTGATGGTACCACTACCCAGCACCCTGCAGAGACAACCACGCTGAGGACCCCTCGTCGTGTTAAAATCATCACCCTACCTGAATATTTATAACTTACCTGAGCACCTTCACACAGAGTCCAAATAGATTTAGTGCCGTGTGTGTCCAGTAAACTTAAAAGCAGTGTAGCCGGTTATCCACCATGGGATATCAGGTACAGAGCCGTCAGCTGAGTGACACCCAGGTGGCCTTTGCAAAAGCTTTGGCAGCCACGATGGAGGAAGCACCTCTCCCTTGGAACCCCCACAACTGACTCCACCAGAACTCTACCCACGTTCAACACCTGCCTCTTTCGACCTTTCTTATTTTAATAAAAGTGACATTCTGTCTGGGCCTGCAAAGAGCAGTGGCTTGCCTCCCGCTTCCCTGTGTCAAATCCCTTGCTCCCTAGAAAGGTTACCCCTTTCACAGTCAGACAATGTTAGGCAACAGCTCACACCTCCCTGCCTTTTCCTAAGGTAAATTTTCATTGTTCCTGTAGATATGATGAACCTTTGCTGTAGTTCTCTCTCTCTCTCTCTCTCTCTCTCTCTCTCTCTCTCCCCATCCTCTTAATTATTTTCATTTGCTTTAAAAACCCTGCCCTTCTCATATATGCTACCACCCCCTGCCTCCTCCCAACCCCTCATACTTGCTCATCTCTTACCTATAAAGGCCCAGCTATGCAGCGGAGGTGGGATGGAGAGATGCTATGAAGAGCTTTATACTTCCATTAAAAGTAATAAACACTGTGTTTATTACAACACTCCAGTCTCGGCCTCAAAACAGAAGGCACATACAGATCCCTTCCCACGCTAAGACTTTCCCAGCATGACGGGATTCCATGGTTCTTCCATGGCTGCAGCAGAATCTCATGAGTCCCTCCCACCGTGTGCCACAGGTCCCTGTGACGATGGGCTGTTATCCCCCTAAAACTGTAAGCAAATGCCTACTTGTATAAGTTGTCCTGGTCATACTGTTGTATCCAAACAATGTAGTATGAGTCGCCTTTTATGATGCAGAGCCTTCATCCAAATCCACTGCCAGGAAATTCCTGCATGAAGCATTTGAGAATTCCCTTTCAGGGATAGCTCCTGACACATCTGTCTTTGATGCCTCTCATCTTATCACAGGGCCCCAGGCAATGATCTGAAGCCCCTAGCAGACATTATCATTTCAGCATCCCATAGCTCAAAGCATCCAAAACTGATTCCCACCCTGCATCCACACAGTGTGCAAACACCTACCTCCCCCTCATCATATACAACAGCCATCCTGTTCAAGACTTCCAATGGACTTCCTTCTCCATTCTACCATATCTGTCGGGCCTTCCTGGTTGCTCTTTTAGAGTGGAGTTAACAATCTACTGAAAAAGATTGGAAAGGCAATAGGACAGGTAACTTGCACTGTCGTTAGGAAAAAGGCCACAAACTCATCAGCCTCAGTCTCTTCACATCTACCACAGCACCTTCAGACAATGATCTAAGGAAGTCCAGCATGGTCGCATAGTTCTGTGATCCTGTTAGGAGTCTTAGCTGGAGGATGAGGAGGTCCAAGTCAGCCACAGCTGCCAGTAAGTTTGATACTAGTCTATTCTCAAAAAGTGAAGTGTAATGCAAGACTTTGGTGAGGCAATATAAAGATTACTAATCCTGTCCAACTTCTGGCTCCAGCTCCTCCCCCACACCACAATGCCCTATGGCCTTAAGTAGTCATACAGAACCTCAGAGCTGGGGATGTAGCTCAGTGGTGAAGCATTTAGGGCTTAGAGTGAATAAGAATTCATCCCCAGTAGCTCCGCACCTAAATGGAAACCCATAAGCTTTCTTACGAGATCTTAAGATTGTTAGGCATGGGGGTACACGCTTTTAACCCCAACATTCAGCAGACAGAGGCAGGCAGAGATCTTTGAGTTTGAGGCTAGCCTGGTCTGCAGAGCGAGTTCCAGACCAGCTAGGGCTACATAGTGAAATCTCCTGTCTCAAGAAAAAAAAAAAAAAATTTTTTTTCATAAAATTATTTCAACTTCTTCCCATTTAAAAAGTTATTTATTGGGGGCAGTAATTGTGCTGCAGAAGATAAGAGTCCTACTGACTGGGTTCCCTCCTTCCACAGGCTGTCCAGCTTATGTCCCTGTTAACCTCTGCACTGATCATGAAGCCCTGGGCCATTGCACATGAGCCACTGCGCCCCTCCCCCCTGCCCTGAAGGAAGCCACTCAGCTGTTCCTCAACCCCGGGGCTGGGAGTTGGTTTTAGACTTGAGTTGACTGGTGATACTTATTTACTTACCTTATCATTTTTTATCAAAAAGTTCTATTTTAATGTCCTGTGTATGCATAAAATATTTTTTTTTGGTTTGGAATAAATTCCAAAGTCATATACCATACCATTTGAACTCAGAATTTATGTCAAAATATGTATCGGGTCAACCATAACCCATTCAGTCAGTAAGCCTAGCCAAAGCCTACCTTTAATGCCTAAACATCAGGGTGCGTATGTTTTATATTAAAGCACTATATTTTACCTAAAATATAAATGGCTTCTTTTAACACCTAAATGCTGCGTGTTTAATAGACAAGGAGAGAGATTTCAAGCTGTGATTCTCTGCAAATACACACTGTGATGGGAATAGAATTTACTTGCATTTAAGCAAGAGGAAGCAAGTTTTCTGTCCAGAAATGTTTGGCAGATCACTCGTGCCAGTGGAACGCGAGACCTAGTTGGCATGAATTTTCAGTCTCCCAACATACCCTAACCAGCTACGTTTAAACATCTGTGTCCCTTACACATCCCTCTGCCAACAGGTGGCCCATTATATGAATATATTAAAGCACCATAAAGAGGAAAAAAAAAAAAAAGAAAAGAAAAGAAACGGGCGTGGTGGTGCACGCCTTTAATCCCAGCACTCGGGAGGCAGAGGCAGGCGGATTTCTGAGTTTGAGGCCAGCCTGGTCTACAAAGTGAGTTCCAGGACAGCCAGGGCTACACAGAGAAACCCTGTCTTGAAAAACAAACAAACAAAAAAAAGAGTAAAAAAAAAAAAAAAAAAAGTTTATAAAGATCACCATGGCAGCTAATGGCACTCAGCTGTGCGGCAATTCCTCCACTGCAAGGCACTTGTTTAAAATACACTTGGAATATCTCATGTTGCTCCCTTTTAAAAGGGTAAAAAAATATTCCGCTACCAGCCAATATGTATTTTTCGGTAGAAAATACTGCCACTCCCTTAGAGGCTGTGAGCCCAGAACACCTTTGCAAAACGAATTCCCAAGGATCCTTCCCCAGGCAGAGGCTCTCAATGCTTCCTTTACCCCCTAACCCGCTCAAAGAAAGGTTTTCCATGCACCCTACCGCCTCAGTGATCAACCGCTCCCTCCAGTCGCAAATCTAAATCTGACCCCGTCGCTCCCACTGAAAACTTTTCATTAGCTCCCCAGAGAGGTTAGGATTAAATCCAAATTCCTCCCAGGCATACACAGCACCTCGCCACCTAATGTTCTTTTCACAGATTACATTCTCTTTCATACTTCCCTACCTTCCTCCGGCATTTCCTCCTGCCACAATGCTCCCCTCTTTTGCATGTCGCCAACACCTTTGTTTGCTTCTAATTACGAAGTTCGCTCGTGTAAAACATCATTGACCAAAATGTCTTTCCTTTCTCCAGAGCACCCCTTCTGGTCCCCTCATGTGCCATTTCCTAAAAATTCACTCGCACCACCACTCTCATTCTTGCCCTCCTAGTGATAGCCATGACATGATGGAGGCGGCTCCCTTCCTACCTTTCCTGAACCTCCACTCAATTATACTGCTAGCTGGGAGCCCCGCAGTTCCAGTGTCTCAAGAGAGCTGAGAGCCAGACATCTCTCACTGCATTTCTGCATAGTCAGCTGGGGCTCTGCTCCTTGTACTGTGGCTTCTAGATAGGAAGATAAGCCCCCCCTTTGGAACACAGTGGTCTCCTGGCACTGACCTATAGGCATACATTTTTTTGCGACCTATTTTTTTATTTTAATTTTTTTAAAGATTTTTTGTTTTGTTTTGTCTTGTTTTTTGGTTTTTGTTTTTTGTTTTTCGAGACAGGGTTTCTCTGTATAGCCCTGGCTGTCCTGGAACTCACTTTGTAGACCAGGCTAGCCATGAACTCAGAAATCCGCCTTCCGAGTGATGGGATTAAAGGCTTGTACCGCCCATTTATTTATTATATATACACCATTCTGCCTGCAGACCAGAAGAGGGCACCAGATCTCATTACGGATGGTTGTGAGCCACCATGTGGTTGCTGGGAATTGAACTCAGGACCTCTGAAAGAGCAGCCCGTGCTCCTAACCTCTGACCCATCGCTCCAGTCCACAACATACTTTTCATAAGGGTTCAACTGCTCCTCTAGCCCACCACCCAGCAGAAGTAGTGGAAGAGAAAAGTTATTAGGATATGGGGGAAGTGGACCTACTCAGCAATAGTTCTTTGGGGGAGCGTTTAATCTTCTGTGGCAGCAGTTTAGTCCCCTAGCAAACACCAAATACGACTCAGCAGCTGCAGGCCAGGCCTCTAGGCAGGCAGACACCAGGCTCTAACCAGTAGCTGTAGTTCAACCTTGAAGAAACTGCAAAGCTCACCAACCAACCTGAGGAGAGACCTCGGTTGGAATCGGTAAGAAATCTCGAGCAGTTCTTAGGTGAGTTTCTCTCAACCTAAAGAGGTGTCAACACAGGTTGAGCTCAACAACGCTATGTAAGGGGAACCAATACATGAGTGTCATTGATGAAGAATAGCAAGGCAGAGCAAACCGAACCAATGCTCGGTGGCTTCTCCCACTGTCTATGGGGTCATATTGATACTCCTTCATCCCGGGTCCTTCTACATGTTTGCTGTATCCAAACATCCTTTCACCTGTGTCTGCTTCAGGAAAACATTCTTTCCCATGTCTGCTCCAGCGAAACATCATGTAGCACACCTAACTCTCCAAAGATTCTAGGCGTCTCCACTTCACCGGTCCTTAGAACTTCTAGCGGTGTTCCTCTATGGTCTCTGTTTCAGTTCCTGCCTCCAAGTTCCCACCTTGAGTTCTTACCCCGACTTCCCTCCTTGATGGACTCAGGGATAGGAATTCTAATGCAGAAAACCCTTTTCCCACTCCTAAGCTGGTTTGGTCAGGGTTTTCTCACAGCAACGGAGAGCAGCAAACTAGGACAGAAATTAATTAAGTTTTGATGAGATCAATAGGGTAGGATTGCCATAATAGAATTTAGTGCCTGTGTAAGAAAAGAAAGAGAGAAAAATGAAGGAAAGCAGATCTCTCTCAGCTGTGTGAAGACACAACACAGTGACCCTCAGCAAACCAGGAAAGGACTAGCTCCCACCAGATGCCAAATACAGCTGTGCCTTGACCTTGAGCTTCTCAGTGTCCAGAACTTGGAAAAACACCTTTTGTTGTTTATAGAGAGTACCTAGTCCGTGGCATTGTGTTACAGGTGTGTGCCACTGCGCCCAGTTTGTACATGAATGCTGGAGAGTGAATTCCGGATCTCGTGTGCAGCAGATATTTTATAAACTGAACCATCTTCCCAGCCCGGTCCTTTTCCTTGTAATCTAAATTTCACGTAGAAAGAAAACATGTGGTATTTGCCTTTCTGAATTTGGCATAACTCACTCAACGTAACACTCCCCACCTCTGTCCACCTACTTCCAGTCCTGTCAAGGCTCCTTACAATAGCCAAAGACAATGCTAAGACCATCTAAATAGTGATTATACCATATTGTTCAGAGAACAATAGGCAAAAATAGGTCCGCACGTGTTTAGCACAGATGCATGTGTTTTTCCAAACGTTTTTCATCCATGGCTGCTCAAATCAGACAATTTGGACATTGGCACACACCTCAGACATGGGGAGCCCACAGATATGCAGAACTAACTTCATATTCTTGCATCCTGGTTAGTATATTATGAGGATGTACTGGGCAAAGCCTTAACCCTTCCCTTCCGTCCTTCTCCAGCATCGACTGTTGCTTAGGGCACATCTACCATGCTCATGCCTGCCCAAACTTTATCAAATCTGACAGGCAGTATTTCTGCCAAGTATTTTTCTTTACAAAAAAATTGCTTTTGATCCTCTTTATTTACTGTAATCTCAGCTGTTATCAATGCCTACTCCTACCCAACACACCCACACATCACTATGCAAATCCACAACAAAAACACACAAAGACTGTAAAGGATGGAGGGAACAAAGGGAGGCTGTTCGAAAGAAGGCATTCTGAAAACATCAACACCAATGTTTTCCTGGATTCATTCAACGTGCAATCACAGAGTACCAACACTGGTCCTGTGCCCCTCCAAGAACAAGGGATTGTCTTTGTTCAAGAATCCTTCACTTAGTCAGGCAGGGCAGTGTTGGTGCAAACCTTTAATCTCAGCACTTTAATCCCTGCAGAGGCAGTCGGATGTCTTAGTTTGAAGCCAGTCTGGTCTATAGATTGAATTCCAGGAAAGCCAGGGCTACACAGAGAAACCCTGTCTCAAAAAAGAAAGAAAGAAAGAAAGAAAGAAAGAAAGAAAGAAAGAAAGAAAGAAAGAAAGAAAGAAAGAAAGAAAAGAAAAGAAAAGAAANAAGAAAGAAAGAAAGAAAGAAAGAAAGAAAAGAAAAGAAAAGAAAAGAAAAGAAAAGAAAAGAAAAGAAAAGAAAAGAAAAGAAAAGAAAAGAAAAGAAGAAGAATCCTTCAATATAGAGAGCTCCCAACTGCAGAATGTCTTTCTCATTTGCACAAGGGTAAAGAAGAAAGGACTGTCAAGAGCTACGCAACCTACGTGTCTGTTGCAACTCGCTCCTAAGGTTGTAATCTACCGTGTCCAGATAGCTCCTCTGAGGAATCCTTTTTTCCACCAGGGTTGCTGGGATTTGAACTCAGGACCTTCGGAAGAGCAGTCAGTGCTCCTAACCACTGAGACATCTCTCCATCTTTAGCATCTCTTATTCATCTACTCCTGTCACTCTGCTTTCCAGCCACGCAGCGGGACTGAGTCTCCCGAGGCTGGCAGTTGTCCCATATACTTGAAATAATATTCCTTCTGCCTGAGCGCCACCACCACCCCTCCCTGCATTCCGTCTAGCTAGTGTCTGCTCATCCTTCAGGATTTATCACAGAAGTCTTCATCCTGAACACATTCCATGGCATCTCTTCTCTACCAAGTCTGAGGCAGCTGCCTGCCTACCCTCCAGGAACTCCAGAAGGACCAGTTATGACCGCTATGAGACAGTACCATATTAACACGTTCACATGTTGATCTGACAAAAGTCCCTGAAAAAGCAACTTAAAGATGAAAATATTTATTTTGTCTCCTGGCAGAAGGAAAGATACAGTCCATTGTGGCAAGGATAGCGAAAGCATGAAGTGGGGAGGCACACATCATCCACAGTCAGGGAACAGAGGGAGAGGAATACTGTTGCCTAGTGTTTATTTATTTTTCCATGTCTGCAGTCCAGTTTAGAAAAACCCAACTCATAGGATTCAGAATGAGTCTTCCCTCCCCTGTTAAACCTTTCTGGGAACACACTCGCAGACAGACACACCCACTCGTGTGTTTCCATGGTGATTCTACATCTCTTCTACCAGTCAAGATGCCAAGTAGGTGCTTAAATTAAACCATGGGCTGACTTCACTGCTTTCCCTATTACTCTGAGAGAGCCATAAGAACCTGGACCACAAATACACCCAGAGACTCACTTTACCATTCTGTGTTTGGGATAGGAAGAAGCTAAAGCAATGGAGTTTAAAACATAGGTGCCCAGAGACGTGCAGCTTAAGAACAGAGCACCTATATATGAGCCCGGAGCCTTCCAACTCCACAATCTACAGTGTAAGTAGTCCTTGACCAGTGTCTCAGACTTGCATTAACAACGAGCTCTTCAGGGTATCTTCTTGGAGTCATCCTTTCTTGTTTGATCATCATGCCCCATCAGAATTCCCCCTTGCTAGCCACTGAAAAATCTCTCTAGGTCGGATGTATACGCATAACTCAAAGATAATGAGGTTGGGGGACAAAAAGCGAGCTAGAGAGATGGCTAAGCAGTTAACATCGCGTATTGCTCTTGCAGAAGACCCAAGTTCAGTTCCCCGCAATACCTGGTGGCTCATAACCAGCTGTAACTCCAGTTCCAGGGAATCCGGTAAGCTCTTCTGACGTCCATGGGTACCAGGCACACTGTGGTGTTTGACAGGCAGGCAGGTGGGCAAAACGCTCATACACATAATGCAAAATAAATGTTTAAGAGAAAAGGATAACATCGTGCTTTCCTAAAGCTTGTCCCTCCTCTTGAAGCTGTTTTCATAGTATCCCTTAGATGTCTATTTGTTTTCTAAAGAAAGACACAAAGGGTGTGGATCTGAATGGGAGGGGAAGAACGGGGAAGAGTTGGCAGAGGGGAAACGATACATATATTCTTATATTCTAACTACAGTTTACATACAATATATACATACACATATATATACACACACACACACACACTATACATATACATATATATACATATATATATATGTATAGTGTGTGTGTGTATATATTCAATAAAAATTTTTTTTCTTTTTTTTAGATTTATTTATTTATTATATATAAGTAAACTGTAGCTGTCTTCAGACACTCCAGAAGAGGGAGTCAGATCTTGTTAAGGATGGTTATGAGCCACCATGTGGTTGCTGGGATTGGAACTCCAGACCTTTGGAAGAGCAGTCGGGTGCTCTTACCCACTGAGCCATCTCACCAGCCCCTCAATAAAAAAATTTTTAAAACAACTTTTAGAAACAAAACCGGCCTGGCAAGATGGCTCAGCAGGTAAGAACACTGACTGCTCTTTCGAAGGTCCTGAATTCAAATCCCAGCAACCACAGGGTGGCTCACAACCACGCGTAATGAGATCTGATGCCCTCTACTGGTGAGTCTGAAGACAGCTACTGTGCACTTATGTATAATAATAAATAAATTTTGGGGCCGGAGTGAGCAGGGACTGCGTGAGCGGAGTTGACCAGAGCAAGCAGAGGTTCTAAATTCAATTCCCAACACCCTCATGAAGGCTCACAACCATCTGTACAGCTACAGAGTACTCATATTCATAAAATAATAAATAAATATATCTTGAAAGAAAGAAAAAAGAAAGGAAGGAAGGAAGGAAAGAAAGAAAGAAAGAAAGAAAGAAAGAAAGAAAGAAAGAAAGAAAGAAAGAAAGAAAGAAAGAAAATGAAAATAATGTGCCCCAAGGATTGTAACACTCTCTTGGAGGGACAAAAAAAAAAAAGACTCAGCCTTGTGTGGCACAGCCCTAGAGTGCCCTAGAGTTCCTGTCCAGCAATATAAAGCCATTAGTTCAGTCCCTAGCACAACCAGAAGAATAAAATAAAGAGGACCTCTCCCAAGAAGCAACAATGACTTCAGAGAAGAAAGAGGACCTGGGTGAGTAGATTTAGTGTCGCCATAACTAGTGACATATCAAATAAGACGATGGGAAGGAAGAAATGGGGGGGGGGGGGAGACTTAAGTGCCAGGATCGGAAAACTCGATAGGGCATGTCTCTGTTTAGAAGGTAAAGGCGGGAAGGTCAGAAATTCAAAGCAAGCTTGGGTTACCCACACACAGGCTGACAAGAAAAGTCAGAGGAGGGAAGGAAGCCCAGATCCTAAGGGTATGGGAACAGAGAGGGAGCCCACAACATTCCTCTGCTCCCAGGTAGAGGTGCTGAGTTTGAGCGGTTGTGAGACAAATGCTAATATAAAGGTTTCTCATTGGTTTGAACCCATTAGCGGGAGACTAATTTAAATGAACAAAAAACTAAAGTCTAGAGTTCTCATGAAACAATTCCTAAGATCTGTTGCACTTTCCCTTTCCATTAGCTGTTATTTTGTGTTTTGCTTTAGTTAGTTATCTATCTCCTGTTTGACTTGATGGAAACGGAGCCTCCTGTGGGTGAAATTGTACATACCCAGCCCCCCTTCCTTCAGTTTAAGATAATCCCTTTCTAACTGGTTACCTGCTGATACATTCAAGGCAACTAAGTAATCTGCAACAGTTTAAAAAACGATTGTGATCAAAAGGATTTAGAGAGTGAAAAGCCAGGCATGGAAAAACATCCCTACACAAAACTAGGGGGCAAGTTACAAAACACTGTGGACCTAATCTTAGTTGGATCTTAACCTTCACTTTTAAGATGTGTGATGGCGGCTGGAGAGGTGGTTCGGTTGTTAAAAGCACTTACTGACCACTCACTGACCATCACCGAGGACCCAGCTTCATTCCCCAGCACCTATAGGATGGTTCCCAATCATTTGTAATTCCAGATGTGTTGCTCATACATGCATGCAAGCCAAATACTTAAAATAAAAATAAATGGGCTTTGTTTATAATAAATAGCATGGGTGAGGGGTTACTTAGAGGACCAGGAGTGACTCAAAGGCAGCTAGCTACTGTTGGTGTTTCTTGTCTAGGCTCCACCCCACAGTTACCTGGCTCACTATAAAAGAGGCTGCTTGCCCTCCGCTCTCTTGCTCTCTTCTCTTCTCCTCTTGCTCTGGTCCCTTCCTCTCTTTCTCTCCCCATTCCTCTCCTCCATCTCTCTTCACATGCTCATAGCCAGCCTCTACTCTCTACTCCTCTCTCCCTTCCTCCCTCCCTCCCCTTTCTCTGTCTCTACTACCCTCTCAACCCCTCACCATGCCCTGAATAAACTCTATTGTATACTATACTGTTCTGTGGATGGTCCCTCAGGGGGAAGGAAAAGCAGGGGCCCGCTGCTGAGGCACCCTCTTCCCCATACCATACTTCCACCAAATATATCCCTGGCTCTTCTCTGATATTCTTATAAAACATAATAGCAGCCAGGTGTGGTGGCGCACACCTTTAATCCCAGCACTCGGGAAGCAGAGGCAGGCGAATTTCTGAGTTCGAGGCCAGCCTGGTCTACAAAGTGAGTTCCAGGACAGCCAGGGCTACACAGAGAAACCCTGTCTTGAAAAAACAAAAAAACAAAAAACAAAACAAAACAAAAAACACAATAGCTACATCATTAGAAATATGAAGAATCAAGACGTGTAATATAGAGAAATCAATAAATTAATGTAGCACTTTCTCAATATTTCTAATGATTCAAGGTTTTGTATTTTACCATAGTTTCCATAATGAAGATTATGAGTTATAGTTATTTTGAAATGAACAATAAACATTTTTAACAAGTATTTATAATGCATATTTATAGAAGGTCAAACAGTGAAGTACCCTTCGCTCACCATTTTTACATATCTGCTAAAGTCTTAACAATAAATATTTGATAAGCTAGTTTAAAAATTAATATTGTTTCCAAATATTTTGTCTTATAAATTTATTCTGCATTCCCAGTGTCAAACAGAAAGGAATTTATTCGATGCTCCCAGTAAAACAGAAAGTGAATTCACCAATTTGACAGAATTTGTCTTTGGATTACAGGAATGAGAGTAATGTATTTCCTCCAAAATCTTTTACATTTCCCTCTTAATAGAAATTTGAATAATTAGAAACAGCTTTTCAGGAGGGAACAGATTCATTTCCTCCCTCTGCCCCCATCGAAATTTGTTCTCAGGAGAAGCCCCGGTGTTAGTCATTTGCACCTTGGTGTGAAGTTGATGGGTCTTCCCAGAGGCGGTCACTTTTCCTTTATGCTCATTAATTAAAAAGAAAATGAAGTTCTAGAAAGTTTATGGTCATAGGAGAATCCCACCTACTGCCTGGTCCAGAAATAGCGGTTTTGTTTTCCAAGAAACCTCTTCCTGTCCCATCCGTGTCCTGCCACTCTCCTTCCTCCACATCTCAGACTCTTCTTCAGCTAACTTGCTGGTACAGCCTCTTATACGAAAAACCAGAGCAACCTCCAGTGGCTACAAAGTGAATTCCCTCTCCGTGTCTTTTCCCTCTCCTAAACCACAATCCAGCATTCCCCTCCCATATCTATTCATGCCACAGGGCAGAGGTTTTTCTGAAGCAGCTCCAAGCCAAATGCCCTGCCCCAGTACCCCTGTTTATACACTTTCTTGCATCGTACATTCGGACTCCTGTTTCAGAAAAGGTAGCCAGCATCCAGGATATCTTCAAATTATCCATAACTTCTTTGGGTTCTTTTGTACCATCTTAGAATAAAAACTCAAATTATACACAGGGCTGGGGTGCGGCTCGTTGGAGTATTTTCTGCTTTGTAAGCATGAAAGTGTGGATTCAGTTTCCAATGGGGAGGGAGAGAGAGAGAGAGAGAGAGAGAGAGAGAGAGAGAGAGAGAGGATGTGTGAAAAACACACTGTAAAACCACACAGAATATAAATACACAGGGATGAATGATGAATGAATAGAATTTTTCATGGGATGCTAGTATGCAAATCTTTATACGTAGTGCTATGATACAACCTCCCTATGAAACAGATGCTGGGAATGGATTTGCATGCCTTATCTTTATCCTTCCTAAAAGAAGAAAATCACACCACAATATAGATGAGTAAATTAGGATTTAGAGGCTTTCAGGCCAAGAACCAGCAATCTAACTGGTTCTAACGCCACAAGTCCACATGTTAGCAGCATACACGTCCTCCGAGATACTGTAGGATCCTACAGCAGGCTCCAGCAGCCACACCCCTCAGCTCCAAAATAACTATCCTAATTGCACAGCACTCTAAAGGACAAGTTTGTGCATGTGTGGTGTGGTGGTAGTTGTGTGTGCATGGTAGGGGGTGGGTTGTGCAGTGGGAGGTACATATGTTGTATGTGTGTGTGTGTGTGTTATATGTGTGTCCACATGTGGGGAGGGTGCATGTGTGGTGTGTACCTGTGTGTGGTGGCAGTGTGTATATTAGTGGTAGCATGTGTATGTGCTGGATGTGTATGTGTGTGTTGTATCTGTGAGTGGTGGTGGTAGTGTGTATGTGTGTGTGGTGTGTATATGCATATGTGTGGTGGTATGTTTGTGTGTGTGTGTGTGTGCGCGTGTGTGGTCTGTGTATGTGATATATGTGTGTGTGTGTGTGTGTGTGTGTATTGTGTGTATGTATGTATGTGTATGTGTGAGTGTGTGGTATTTTTGGTGTTTGTGTGTGGTGTGTATGTGTGTGATGTTTGTGTGCAGTATTTGTGGTGTTTGTGTATGGTGTGTGTGTGTGTGTGTGTGTGTGTGTGTGTGTGTGTACGTGTTTGTGTATTCTGTGAGCCTCATAATAGCCCTGTGAAGTCAAGGCAGGATAGAATGTTAATTCTTTTATAGGAGAAGATTGACTCAATGTACTTAGGGGGTTGTCACAGCCAGGACATGAGGCTGATGCTAGAACCCCCCCATATCACATCCCACACCTCCCCACACCCCACACTCCAGGGATCCTTTATCTACTCCTGCTTTCTTGGTCTCTATTGAGCCTTTGCCAAAAATGCAGCCTTTCTCTTACCCCACGATTAGAAAGAAGCCATGGGCACAGCTGGACTTTAAGACATTGCTTCATTGATGAGTGTAGCAATTATTCATTGGGAGAATACCCATCTCTTCTGTGCCCTTCCCCTTCTGTCTCCTCTAGCTCCCTCAATTATCTATAAACCATCTGGGATAGTCAATGTATGGCTGACTTTACACATGAGCCACCAAGTCCAGGGGTCACACTAGCCACTGTGATAAGCCAGGACACAAAAGCATCTGCAACTCAACTCCAAGGGCAAGAGGCAACTGCATCTACATCTCTCATGAACATAGGGAGGCATCAGACTTACTTCTCTCTGTATATACCCCACCCGACATAATACAAACTACCTTTCCTTCCTGGGAATAATGGGGCCAGATTTACCCTTTGTGTGACAACACAGAATGATAAACATACAATAACATCTGTCTCGTCCCAGTTGCTTTACATAGATACATGCCTTAGCAGACATTAAGTCATGCATTCAGTTCTTTTGCAACACCATCGAACAGTCATGCCTGGGGCATCCTGAAGTATCTAGAATGAAAGATGTCTTTTTTTTCTGGTTTTTAAGTCGTTTCCCGTCTCTGGCTGTTTCCGTTGCCGTTAGCTTGCTAAACATGATCGCTCCAGTCCTCTGACTTACTTCCTTTCATCTCCTATAGATTTAGAGGGATAAACTGATCGTGTTGAGGTAGCTGCTAAAAGGAGGAAACGTTATGATAAGGAGAGAAGAGTAACAATGATCCGAATGTGGCATTCGGATAAAAATGTGCTCCGTGGATCGGGTCATTGCCCGGGGGCACCAGATGGTTTATTTTTATCTCTGTTGCAATAATTTCAAATTCACGGCGAAGTTGCAAGCGTCTCCATGTGCCCTGCTACTTTGCACTAACCCTGGCTACAAGCATCCCAGTGGGTTTAAGAGGCATGGTGTCCCAGGGTCACTGGCAAGGAACACAGCCATTATAAAGACTTTTAGTATGCTATACATTCGATAGATAGATAGATAGATAGATAGATAGATAGATAGATAGATATGCATCTATATATGTGCATATATATGGTATATACATTTAAAAACACCTCATTCCATCTTATTTTATCTCTTCTATTTATATGCTCTCTTCTGTCTTTGGCTGAATTTATCTAGTGTTCTTTATTCCCTCCATTAAGCTCGCTTGATTTGAAAGTTAAAGTCTAAATTTGAGTGGCATTTTTACTCTCCCTGAACAAGGCAAGGATTTTCTTTTCTTGCTTTTTGGTTCTAGTTTATTTTTGATAGGGGGTTCCGCTACGTAGCCTCAGCTGGCTTCCAATGCATGATCCTTTTGCCTCCTCTGCCTTCCAAAAAGGCTGGCCCTTCCAGATGTACCGGGCTATGCCCCATTTTTTAAGCAGGCAAAAGAACACACAAGGCTTAGTATGTCTTTTATTATTATTGCTATTGTTGTTTATTATTATAATTAATTTTCATGTAGCATAAAACACTTACAACAGGCACATAACACACACAGTTTAAAGACTCAGTGATTCTGCAACACTCCCTGTATAAAAGAGCGACCTGCTGCCTGCTTTCCTGACTTTCCACCACCTGGGAGAAGGCACACTGGTGACTTGTGGATGTTCTTCTCATATTTATTTAGTACTTTATCTCTCCACACGATCATATTGCTCTTTCTTGATTTTTCATTTTTAAACACTGTTAATTTCTCACCTTATAATTGAGCTTTTAGAAGCAAGGATAGGGACTGGAGGGATGGCTCAACGGTTACTGCTCTTGTAGAGGGCAGGAGTTCAGCTCCCCAGTACTCACCACCCATGAATCAGGACCTCCCCTATGTCCAGCAACAGGTGATCCCTCTCCTAGCCTCCATAGGCACACACGTGCACATGGACACATACACACATACATACTACATACATGCACAAAAAAATGAAAATAAACCTTTTTAAAAGGTAAAACCTGAGGATTTGCTTTTGTTTTGTATGCAAGCCGGGGGCCAAGCAGATGGCTGAGTGAGTCAGAGCACTTACAAGCAAGCCTGACTCTGTGAGTTTGATCCTGGTGAAGGAAGGACACTGAGACCACAGACCTCCTCCAGCCTCCACTTAGGCTCTGTGGCACAGTTGCACATCTTACACTCACAAACACACACACACACACGCACACACACACACACACACACACACACACAACCACCACCACCACCACCATCATCATCATCATTTTTAAATGTTTTTATTTTTTACGGGTGGTTGTTTTGTCTGCTTGTTTGTCTCTACACCATATGCACACAGTGCTCACAGAGGTCAGAAGAGATAAATTCAGGCTTGCTTGACAGAAGAGCAAGTCACATCCTTTGGCGATCTAGACTATCAATGGTTGGTAGCAGCCTTTTGGTGCTGTGAAGCAAACCCGGGTCTTCCATAAGAGCAGCAAAGCTCTTAATTACTGAGTCCTCTCTTCGGCCCAAATAATAAAATAAAATAAAATGTGAGAGTAAGTGCAACTGGGAACTATGAACCGTTGTCTCCAAATCATCAAGCCGGAAGGAGTCTTTCCCATCCCAAGCCGTTCATTCGGGTAGTTGGTCACAGCGATGGGAGAGTCTGACTAACGCGCTCTGTTTTTAGAATGGCATGAGGTGCTCAAATATCCCCGGCCTTGCCCGAGTCAAGACGTCCTCTTCCCAGGAGACGCTGGCGTGGGAAGGAGGGGTGTTGACCTGCCTTCCAGTCAGGCCTGTGTCTTCTGTTCATCCCCATGCCTGCTCTCAGGGGTCTCCTGGGCTGCCGTTTCTCTGGCCTTTTGGATGTTCTGTGGAGAAAAATCAAATCGCCAATATGTCCAAGTCGACTCGCCTCCTGCTTTCCAGTATCCCAACAGTTTTTGTTACTATTAAAAGCATTTCCTGTCCTGTTCATCCGGCAAGTCTTACGTTTTATTATTTTTCCATCTATTCTCATTTTTGGTAGAGTTTTGGAAAGAGGTAGCTTTAAAATGCTTATTTTAAATCTACTATCTTTGAGCATGCCAGCTGTTTTTTTTTTAACATATGAAAGTGATTGCTATTCTAATTTTTACACTCAATATTTATTTAAATTTACCAGCATCTTTAAACAATCTTTTTGCATACTGCTGCTTCTTTAGTCTGTTAGTTCCCTCTGAGTTATTTTTTTTTTTCTTCCTTATTTAGTTCTTTTTGGAAGAGACTATTGGTAGAAATTTTATGAGTGTTTGGGTGTCTTTAAAAAAAGTATAATCTTCCTTGACTTGTAAATGACATTTTGCCTGAGTTTAGAAATTTGGGTTCCCAATTATGTTACTTCAGCACTTGAAAGATATTATCTCATTGTGTTTTAGCATTGATTTCGCTGATGAGAGTGGTTTTTTTTTTTTCCACTTTCCAATTTTTTTTTTTATGATGAAATCTGCTTTCTCTCTTCCTTGGCTTAACACTTTCCTCTTAGTTCTTGTAGAATTCTGCCTCCCAGATGTCACCAGAAAAAAAAAAATCATAATTCAGATTGCTCAGTTTATTTCTCTGCCACATTGAGAGCAAACCCTAACATGGCTAACCGTTTGTCCAAAGAGGCAGTCAGGGCCTGACTTACTGAGACTCTCAAATGTGGTTCAAGTGGACGGAGGCAAAGACTTGATTAGAATCCAGAGGTCATCATGACGGAATAGAGTAAGTTTTGTACAGGAAAAGGCAAAGGATATGGAGATGAGACGTAAGCTGTGAAGTGAGGCTTTGGAGAGTGGCTGGGTCACTGGTGCGTTCCTAAGATAAACAATGAAGCTACAGGGACTCAGACCTTCCTGGTCAAGCCTGGGTTAGGAAGTCAAGCCTGGGGACGGACGGTGGTGTGGTGAGAGGTGTCGATGCACCGGAAGCTGAGAAGAGAAAGCAGCTTTGGGCGCTGTTGTTCCCATCTGATCACTTTTTACCTGAACTAAGGACAAACAATTAATATTCAGGTTGCCATGGTTTGAATATGCTTGGCCCAGGGAGTAGCACTATTAGGAGGTGTGGCCTTGTTAGAGTGGGTGTGGCCCTGTTGGAGTACATGTGTCACTGTGGGTATGGGCTTTAAGACCCTCATCCTAGCTGCCTAGAAGTCTGTATTCTGCCAGCAGCCTTCAGATGAAGATGTAGAACTCCCAGCTTCTCCTGCACCATGCCTACCCGGATGCTGCCATGCTTCCACCTTGATGATAATGGACTGAACCTCTGAACCTGTAAGCCAGCCCCAATTAAATGTTGTCCTTATAAGAGTTGCTTTGGTCATGGTGTCTGTTCACAGCAGTACAACCCTAAGACACAGGTCATGACACATCCATATCTTTGCTGCTGATTGGGCTATCACAGTCATTTATCAAGTTCCCAGAGCCTGGCCTGTGGGCACAGACATGTAATGCCAACTACACAGGTGGCTGAAGTAAGTTCAAGGCTGCCTGGGCTACAAAGTCAGCTTGAGCCCAGTGTGGGTGACTTCATTAACCCCAGGTTCAAAAGGAAGCATTTTTTAAAAAACCAGGGGAGAGGCAGGGATTGAGCTCAGTGGTAGAGCATTTGTCTAGCGCACATGAGCCCCCCCCACCCCCTACTCCCCCACACACTGAGGCATCTCTCCAACCCCTGATGCTGCAGTTGTGTGCTTTTATACTTAACACCCTAGAGACCACCCATCTGAACGGGGCCACCCAGACAAGCACTATAAGAAGAAACATGTTTATGGTTGCGGTCCGCCTCTTACACAGAAGTCAAGGACACTGACATGTCATCAAAGCCTAGGTCATCTTGCTAATCTGAACAGACTACAAAAGCAAGTTTAACGGTCCTAGCTCAGTTATCTGACTTCCTATGTCTTGTTTTTGTTTTTGCCCCTCCGGCCTCTTTTGCCTTACTGAGAGTGTTTTCTAGAGGTCTACAGCCATGTGAGCTCACATTCTTCCCGTTTAAAATCATCTCTTCATGAGCCCCGTGTGGTGGCGCACGCCTTTAATCCCAGCACTCGGGGAGGCAGAGGCAGGCGGATTTCTGAGTTCGAGGCCAGCCTCGTCTACAGAGTGAGCTCCAGGACAGCCAGGGCTATACAGAGAAACCCTGTCTCGGAAAAAAAAAAAAAAAAAATCATCTCTTCAGAAGGTCAGAAGGAGAGGACATTCGAGCCAAGGCATTGCATGCTGTAGCACTCCCTGTCCAAGCCCCTGCAGCTCCCCATGGAGAGCCCCACAGCTTGTGGGCGTGAGCTAAGGAGGCTGCTGCTTCCTAAGGTTTCTTTACCTTCCAGAAGGCTTACAAAGCATTTGGAGAAGAAAGGAAGGAAGCCAGAATTCCCAAGTGAGTAAGATAGAGGTTTTTTGTTTTGTTTTGTTTTTGTTTTTGTTTTTTGTTTTTGTTGTTGTTGTTGTTGTTGTTGTTTGAGACAGTTTGTAGACTTGCCTGTCCACTTCTGCCTCTATCTCTGCCTCTGCCTCCCAAGTGCTGGGATTAAATAAAGCCCTGTGCTACCATCTGAGGAAGGTAGGGATTTTAAAACAGTCAAGGCTCACTTTTTCTTGTACTTGACTTAAGTCATTCTAGTGATCTCTTTTCCATGGCAGAGAAAGCAAGAGGCCAAAATTGACCCTGGTGGCAGCAAAGACTCTTCCGGAAGTGGCAATGGATTTATATACATAGCATATTCATGTTCAGGGTAAGAGATTTTTATTTCACTAATTTTTATTTTTTGTTTTGGGGGTTTTCTTTTTTCTTTCTTTCTTTCTCTTTCTTTTTTTTTTTTTTTGTATCATAAATTCAATAAATTCACTGACCACAGAGAGACTGAGACACCAGTAGGTGGTCAGTCTATGAAGCTGGATGACACTGTATGCCTAAAGGATCCCTAGGGGTCACTGATCTTCAGGCCACATGGGAAGGCCATACTGTCTGGGTTGTGATGTCGGGAAGAGATGACAGCAGGGAAGGGGAGGGTGGGTGGCGGCAGGAACAAGGTAGATGGACTCACCTGGAAGACTCAAAGGCTAACCAATAAAAACCAAAACTGTCTCCTGTGCAGCTTCCCAATAGCTGGACTGAAGTGTTGTGCCAGGGAAATGTTAGTGATCCCCCCCAAAACAGACAGGAGCTAATCTGATGCCACTCACTGCAGGGTCTTTATTCCATTTGAGCTAGCTTGGGTTTCCCCAATATACCACCGTCACTCACGCAGAATGGTTTCGGTGGTGGAGGAGCCCCAAATGTCTATCGGGGCAAAGCTTGATAGTAAGCAGCCAGCAGGGAATACATGTGCAAGCATCTAATTGGAAAGTTCCTGTGCCCTTTAACATAATTGGCTGGTGATGGGAGTCATATCACAAACTTAATTTCTGCTCCCATCTGCATTGGTGGTCTTTAGACAAGGGGTGGTGGGCTTGTAACATGGGGTGCAGGTTTGTTGGGGGAATAACCTGGAGACACTGGTCTTATTGAGGGTGTAACCTGGAGATGCTGGTCTTTTGGGGGGATTAACCTAGAGACTAGAGCTAGGCTCAGGTTTTGTTAGGGGGCAACTTGGAAATTAATACTAGGTACCAGCCTGTTAGCCTACCTGAGTTCAAACTTGGATCAGGTTCTCTAAAATGGAGTCTGAATTTCAAAGCTTGAACATCTCAGAAGCAAGAAGGTAGAAACCACAGGTAGGATGGGTCTTCCCATTTCAATTAATGTAATCAAGAAAATTCCTCACAGACATGCCCAGGGGCTAACCTGATCTAGGCCATCTCTCACAGCTGTGCCCAGGGTTTTGCCTCTTGTTAAACCGACAATCGGTATTAACCATCGCATCTCCCTTTCCAGCTTCACCGTGGCACTAATGTGTTTGCTATACTTAAAGCATACCATCACAGCATTAAGGCTCTCATGCTGCTCCTTCTGAAAGAACAGGTTTCCAGAACAGGTTTTAAACCATGTGGTTGTTGTTTAGAACGATCCTGAAGAAAGACTACCCTTACCTATTGCCTTAGTCAGGGTTTCTATTCCTGCACAAACATCATGACCAAGAAGCAGTTGGGGAGGAAAGGGTTTATTCAGCTTACATTTCCACATTGCTGTTCATCACTGAAGAAGTCAGGACTGGAACTCAAGCAGGTCAGGAAGCAGGAGCTGATGCAGGGGCCATGGAGGGATGTTCTTTACTGGCTTGCTTCCATTGGCTTGCCCAGCCTGCTCTCTTACAGAACCCAAGACTACCAGCCCAGAGATGGCACCACCCACAAGGGGGACCTCCCCTCTTGATCACTAATTGAGAAAATGCCTTACAACTGGATCTCCTGGAGGCACTTCCCCAACTGAAGCTCCTTTCTCTATGATAACTCCAGCTGTGTCAAGATGACACAAAACTAGCCAGTACACCTATTGATGAAAGACAGGAGTCTCTAAAAACATTTGACCTTGTCTTCTCATAATAAGAGGAAAGTCTAGACTTGGAGGTGGTATTTCTAGACTTGTGTGCCAGCCAGTTATTAACTCATGCTCCATGCCAGTAAATCAGAGAAGTAGTTATCTTGTTATTAAAACCAACATCATAGGTCATAGAAGCTAGAGTGTCAAAGAATTTTGCTGTTTGAATTTCCTATTTCTGGATATTAGACACTGAGTATCTAAGTATTTCAGGCTTTGAAAAGATCTTTAATACCAGTCCCAGTAAAAATGAGTGTCCCTGACACTGGAAAGATGGGTTGTAATTTCCCACATTAGAAACACCATTTCAACAGTTTTTTTTTCCCCTCTGCAAATTTTTCTCTATCCTGTGTAGATTCTCTAAAGCTTTTGACACCAGCTCTCCGCTAAGAGTGAGATAAGAGCTTAAAGTCAACTCTAAGGACTTTTCTTTATTGAAGGAGCCATTTAATTTTAAGAGCAATTGATCTTTAAGGGTTTCTGTCAATGCAGGAGGGAGAGGAAGCAGATTAGAGAGACTGGAACAGATGAAAGTTGAGGAACACAGGGTGCAGAGCAACGATAGTAAAATAAAGACTGTCCAGTTTGTGGGTGAGGCTTGGGTATACATAAAAGATGTGTGTGCGTGCCAAGAACCAGTCTCCTCTTGGGTAGGGGTTCTGAGAGAAGGGGGTGTCTGGGAGCAGCAAAAACAAATGACTTGAAGTCAAATCATGGGTCCAAGATGGTGGCCTATGTTCTCGAGACAGAGTCAGCTTTCTAGATTGCTTTTCTCCGTTCTGCTTTCTCTGGAGATCTCCAGTCAGCTCTCTCTATTTTCTGCTCCAGACAGTTCTCCAAGCAGTTCTCTCTCTCTCTATTCTAAAAAACTTCTCTGGATAGCTCATCTCTTGCAGATGATAAGCCCAGTCTCCCCTCCCCCTTCAATATCTCTCATTCTCCCTCCTTTCCTCTCCCTCCCCTCCCCCTCACCTCCCTCCCCCTCCTCTCTCTCTCACCTTCCTAATGCTGCAACCCTTTAATATAGTTTCTCCTGTTGTAGTGACCTCCAACTATAAAAATATTTTGTTGCTACTTCATAACTGTAATTTTGCTGACTATTATGAATCATATTGTAGATATCTGCTATTTCTGATGCTCTTAGGTGACCCCTGTGAAAGGTTGGTCCATCCTCCAAGGGGTCACAACCCACAGGTTGAGAACTGTTGGCTTTTTGCCCACTCTTTTGCTGTGGCAGAGAAAGCCAAGATGTCTAGGTGGTAACACTCATCCAAACAAAAATTTTAAAAGATTCATAGTATTTTGAATTCTTACATGGAAGTGAGATATGATAGAAATCCAAAATGCTATTATATTTTATATGTATATATACATATATTCTTTTCAAGTATGTATGACAAATTTATTGAAATTGGCTACACATGAAGCTGTAAGTCAGTCTCAAGCAATTTCATAACCCTGACAATTAAAACTGACTACAAAGTGTAGACTGAATTTTGGGATTATAGTTCAAAGAAATAGATAAGATTAATTTGGTAGCTCCCCTCTGGCTACACTTCAGCTCTTTCTATATTTGACACATTTCCTTTCCATATTTTTCCAAAATGTTCATTATACGTGTTTTTCTTTTGCTTCGAATCCTTTCATGCGTTGTATTTGCAAGCTATAATCCTGGTTGATTTCTACTAGAGGCACGGGAGTCTTTCTTACAAAGGCATGCTAACAGGGGAATGCTCTTCGAACTAGTGTATTTACAAAGTTAATATCCGCGGTGGTAAGGTGTGTTCTCCATTAGCTCCAGAGAGACAGAAAGAGCGGGATACAAAACCAGCTTTGACTTTTAAGTGAAAGTGTTTCTCTAAACCTTCGATCATTTCCGGCTTCCCCCTAAAAGGAGGGGCGGGGTGCACTTAGGGCGTGGCTAGGAGAAGGGCTGGACTGAAAACGCAAGAGACTTAGGAGGCTTCTCCACTTCAGATCAAATCGAGCCACTGGGGAGCCACGCCTTAAGGGACTAGACTGAAAAAGCTGGAAAAAGATTGAAAAGCTCAACTTTCTTCCTTCCTTCCCTCCTTCCTTCCTTCCTTCCTTCCTTCCTTCCTTCCTTCCTTCTTCCTTCCTTCCTTCCTTCCTTCCTTCCTTTCTTTCTTCTTTCATATATTACATCCCTCTGCCCTGCATCTCCTCCCTATCGCACCCCCCCACACACACACACACATCCTTTCTCCTTGTCCACTCCTGTATCCCTTCAGAAGAAAATCTCCAACTTCTAAAGAGAAATTCAAAGTTTGCTGAAAGTGTGACACGGCACCACCAGACACAGTTAACTACTGCTCTTCTTTCTGTGTTCCATTCATACGACGATTTGGGGCTGGCTTTAGTTTAAAATGGCCGTTGGTTTATTAAGTCCGTAATCAAATCACATTCCGCTCATAGCTTTCAGAGTAGACTTATGACCACAGGTTAGGAGCAGTTTCTTCCATTGTAAGACAGAACTGATACCATGTAAGAGATTAAATTAGGGGGGCTGGTGAGATGGCTCAGCGGGTAAGAGCACCCGACTGCTCTTCCAAAGGTGCAGAGTTCAAATCCCAGCAACCACATGGTGGCTCACAACCATCCTTAACAAGATCTGACTCCCTCTTCTGGAGTGTCTGAAGGCAGCTACAGTGAGAGATTAAATTAGCTAGTACATGTTAAGATGCACCTGTAGTCAAACACTTGCAGCAATAACTACTATTTACTTTATATTTGATCAAGTGTCTTCTTGTGTGTCTGTGTGTGTGTGTTTTATGACAGTCTACTCTTATTAAACTTCTATATATACTGTTTAAGTATGCAGACAGGGCCTCAATTTATTCGAAGACCCTTTACAAAATATTTTATTTATTTATCTAAGCCAGTACTGGGGATTTTGAACACAGGGCTTCACTGTCCAAGCTAGCATAAGACGACTCACTATGGATGTAAGCCAAGTATGATCTTGAACTCTGCCTTAGGGTTTTACTGCTATGAACAGACACTATGACCAAGGCAACTCTTATAAGGACAACATTCAATTGGGTCTGGCTTACAGGTTCAGAGGTTCAGTCCGTTATCATCAAGGCGGGAACATGGCAGTGTCCGGGCAGGCATGGTGCAGGCAGAGCTGAGAGTTCTACATCTTCATCTGAAGGCTGATAGCAGAAGACTGGCTTCCAGACAGCTAGGGTGAGGGTTTTAAAGCTCACACCCACAGTGACACACCTACACCAACAAGGCCACACCTCCAAATAGTGCCACTCCCTGGGTCAAGCATGTTCAAACCATGACAAACTCCTAAGCCTCCTGATTCCACCTTTCAAGGGTGTGCCCACTCCTGGCTGAACCAACACCAGCTCCTACATACCCCCCCCTTTCAATAGTCTCACTCTCTATTCTTTTTGTATTCTCATTCCTAACCCTCACGATAAGGAACAGGGGCATAAGCACATTAAACCTGGGCCCTTTAATAGAAATATATACAAACCAAGGAAGTCATGAATACAGCTGATCCGGAAAAGCATTAACCCCCCACCCCCACCTCCAAAAAATGGTTCTTCAGTCTAATACCGAAAAGTAGCTTTGAATAAAATGGTTGTGGCTTTGAACCTGTGCTCTGGCACCAACTACCTGTGAATGGGTTACCTAGTGCAATAAATGTCAATTTCCTGGAGTGTTCACTGAGGATTAAACAATCTTAAAAAGGGGTCAGGATGAAATGAGCTGATGCAGGGGAGCCCAGAGAACTGACAGATGACTCATGCCCTTTCTCTTTCCTGCCCGGCTTCCCTAATCCTATCTTCTCCATCGTCTTTCCTCGCTAACGCCCCCACCCCACCCCATTTCCTTTCTCCTCTCCACTCTTTGTGTAGTTTGGTGTCACCTTCGAGCATCAAAGACTGTCCAATTAGACAACCATCAACCCATCAGTGTTGACTCATAAAGATCATGAGTCATGGACCAGAGATGCCAATCCACGAAGAACTTCCCTAGTGATTTAGAACCTCCGATCCCAGATTATCCATAATGTGCTTTGAGGCATATTTTAGAGAAAAGTGCAATGCAGAGTTGAAACAGAAATCTTTTTAAAACAAGGAAGTATTAAAAAACAGGGGGGGGGTCAGAAGAAGCTGGGCGTGGTGTGGTACACACCTGTAATCCGAGCATTTATTTAGAAGGATGCGACTAGAAGCTTTAAGGTTCAAGGACACCCTAAACTACAAAGCAAGAGCTGGCATCAGAACAAACAATAGCAACAAAATTGAGCTTTATCCGCAACATTGTGTCTACCTGCCTGCTGGCCTCTAACTTCCTATGGAGCTAAAATAATGTCTGGTCCTACTGAATGCTTGAATTACATGTACCCCAGTCTCCTACATGAGCTACATCCCTAAGCCATCTTTTTTTTTCAAAGGCAAAGTCTCATGTAGCTCAGGCTGATGTCAAAAATCGCAATGTGACTGAGGCTAGCCTTGAACTCCTGATCTTGTCTCCACCTACCAAACAAAGTGCCCTTTCATAACTTCTTTCATGGTAACTGTTGGAAGGTTTTCCTAGATCTATCAAAATCTCAGACTTCTTAGGTCAATGATTTCATCTCTAGGTGAAGCGCCGTGTCAGAAAGGAACAAGGAGAGATGGAGGATGTTGGGATGGAAGCCTGCTTCTGTAGAGAAGCAGTGGGTAAACTGAGTGCTGGCTCAGACAGCAGCCTATGGAGGTACCTGACCCTGGGGTACTCGGTACTGTGTCTCATGATGCTTCCCTTGAGACTACAGCCTCATCTATTCTCTGAGCTCAGATTGTCCCAGCTCCCAATCTCAACCACAGTCGACTGTTGGGGTCTCCCACCTCCACTAATTGCTCTCCCTCTAAACATTATATTGTGCCCCCTACAGGCGCACAGAATTGCTACGGAGAGGACCTCCCCAGATCTCCCAGAATGCAGCGTCCTTGGGCCGCCTACGATCGTTCATCGTTCAGACTGCCCTTGGACCCACCTACAATTGGACTGCCGCGGCAGCTTCAAAGGGACTCAAGGGCAGGCTGGGAATTTTTCCTTGTACTTAAGCAAAGTCCGATTATTAAATTTCGGAGCTCTGATCAGTGAATTGACAGGGCATTCATTTTCCTTTCGCAGCCTATTCTCTTTTTAGGATGTTCAAGCCCTTCAGTACGAACCCAGACCGGAGTGTTTCTGCGGGCGCAGGAACACTCAGTCGACACCACCTCCATCTCCTAACTACCCTGCCTCCGCTGACCTGTCTCCTGCTTCCTTCCTGTAGGTAGCTGGGGGCTCTGCCTGCTTCTCAACCTCACTATCTGATGATCATAGTCATTCGGACTCCCCCTCCTGGGTCTCTCCACACAGTGTGCTGGGTGGCTTTGGGTCAACTTGACACAGGCTAAAGTCATCTGAGTGGAGGGAGTCTCTACTGAGAAAACCTCTCCATAAGACCAGGCTGTAAACCGGGCGTGGTGGCGCAGGCCTTTCATCCCAGCACTCGGGAGGCAGAGGCAGGCGGATTTCTGAGTTCGAGGCCAGCCTGGTCTACAAAGTGAGTTCCAGGACAGCCAGGGCTATACAGAGAAACCCTGTCTCGAAAAAAAAAAAACAAAAAACAAAAATAAATAAATAAAAAAATAAAGACCATGCTGTAGGCAGGACTGTAGAGCATTTTCTTAATAAATGATTGATAGGGGAGGGCCAAGCCCATTGTGGGCGGTGCCATCCCTGGGCTGATGGTCCTGGGTTTCTATCAGAAAGCAAGCTGAGCAAGCCATGAGAAGCGAGCCAGTAAGCAGCACCTCTCCATGGCCTCTGCATCAAGCTCCTGTCTCGAGGTTCTTGCCCTGTTTGAGTTCCTGTCCTGACTTCCTTTGATGATGAACAGTGATAGGGAAGTGTAAGCCAAATAAATCCTTCCNCCCCCCAACTTTTTTTTTGGGGGGGGGGGATCAAGATGTTTCATCACAGCAATAGAAACCCTAACAAAGACAAGCAACGAAAGAAGACTCTTAGGAAAGGCACCACCGACCTTGACTCTTGACTCTGAATACTTAAGATCTTGACGCTGACCATATAGAGAAGCAGGTGATGGCAGATACCCCTGAACGACAGCATGTGAGAAAGAAATGATGATTAATTTCTTCGGGGGTGGGTGGAGTGTACAGTTGAAAAACTGCAGAAATGGCTTTCTGCATGAAATGCAAGGTGCATACTCCCTTGTACGGGCAGCCCGGTTGGAAGAGTCATAGCATGAACTTGAAACTCTTGTTACCACTCTCTGATTCTTGGCTCTATCAATACCTAGCTGGTGACCTGGGCTTAGCCTCTCTGTACTTCAGTATCTTCCCTTCTCCAAATGCAGATGAAGACGCCTGTCTGATACATATCTGATGAGTATAAAACTCCCCTAAGACAGGTGAAGTGCCTAACATTATTGGTAAACGCCATTAATAGTAAGGGTAGCTGAGGATTGTTCTTTAGAGTGTAGAAAAGAGTGGGGCAGGCCGTTTGCAATTCATGAATTCTGTCTGGGAAGAGCGAGCCATGTGAAGACCCTGTCTGGAAAGGCTTGCAACAAGGCTTTGCCATTAGTCTGCAGGGGCAGCAGCCCCTGGCGTACACGCTAGGCGGGGCTGCGGGCCTGCGCGGGGCTGTAAACAGGGGCGGGCTGTGTCGCTGCGGGGTGGCGGTTCCCACCGCTACGTGACACAGTGTCCCTGAGTGTCACCAGCGCGCACACCGAGAGGAACCTGCTTCGATGTGCGTGTCATGGCGTAAAAATAGCTGCGATCCACCTGCGCGCCGGGGCGGCGGCGCAGCGGCGGCGGGGGCCGCGAAGGAGCCATGGGCACCGGACTGCGGGAGCCCGCAGGCCACCTCGGGATCTGAGACCCTTGCGACCAGGAGGTAGAGACATGTGGGGTGCGGGGACAAGAGTCGGGGCCGGGCAGGTTCCCAGGGGCATCGCAGCGCACCTCGTTGTGCCCTGCTTCCCCGCTGCGCCAGGCTGTCTGGGTTGGCACAGGGCTAAGGTGACAGCCACGAACCTGTTACTACCGCGACAGCAGACGGAGGGAGGGGGGCAGCGGCCAGGGCCTCTGGTGGCGGGTTAATGGGATTGGAAAAGGCCCAGGGGTGTATTCCAGCCTGAACTTGAATCCTCTACTCCAGGAGGAACAGTCCGGAGGACAGCGGCTACCTGCTTCTGCTCTCCTGCCAGTCTCCGTGCCTTTCACCAGGACTTAGGCAGCAGAATCTATTCTGCAAGAGGTTACTGGAGGGAAAGGATGGGTCTTTGAGCCCTAGGAGTAAGGTAGGTGCTGAGGGGTAGTTGTTGTGGTGGTGGTAATGGTGGTGTCGATTGTAGTACTGGATTTTGAGACATCTTCTAAACAAGCTATTGAAAACCTATCTGTCCCTGAACTCCTGAGTAGAGACTCATCTTTTATTAGTTGTGATCCCACTGCCCCTGGTTGTGGTGTGTTCTGAGAGACTGACCCTTAGAGAAGAGAAAGCTAGGCCAGCTGGGAGCGTGTGATGGGATCACTGTGAGGCCATGGGTCAAGATGGCTTCTTATTGCTGGACATTCCGTTGAGAGGTTCCTAAGGCTGATGGCAGCCCAGGGAATGGGGGTTGGGGGGGAGGAAGATGCTGCAGGTTAGCCCACCTAACATGCAGGACCATAGCGGGAAGTGATCATGGATGGAGGTCTTCCACAGTTGTCTTGCTGCCCAAATGTCCTAGGGCAAGCCTCAAAGGCAGTCTCTTCCAGCTGTGAGGCTCAGAGCAGGAGCCCACCTTCCCAAAGCTCCTGGTCTCCACAGGTACTCTGAGACACACCTGCTAGGCTCCTTAAGGCTGACGCTGTCCCTTGTGCTGTGCCAGATCAGTTGAATCCCACAAAGATGGCCATTCTGAATCTCCCAGCTGTCCCTGGGCCTGCAGGAAACCCCCCAACCCTCCCCCCAAACCCCTTCCCCCAGGCCCCTCCCCACACTTGCTTTTCCCACTTCTGCCCCACCCCCCACCAAGCACAGACACACAAAGCTCCAACCCTGCTTTGACTCAGAATTCTCTCCCTAGGGATGAGGTATAGTCAAAGGAGGGGCTCCTCCCACTGGCAGGCTTGTGTACATAGATTCAAGCCTTCCTCGTCCATCAGCTCTTACGGTTCAGAGTATTTTCCCAAACTCGCTTTTCCTCTTTCGATCATTCCTCGCTTTCCCCACACACACACACACACACAATGCCCTTCCCCCGTGACAAGCTTATCTTTGAGATATGTGGGGGCAGGCATGGGTTAATGTGCTCCATCTCTGTCGCCCAGGAGGCATATCTGGCTTATGTCATGGTCCCAGCTGCTGTTACCGTCCTGATGATTCTCTCTGGATGGCTCTACAGGCATTTCCCTTCCCCCCCCCCCCCGAGCTCCCTAGACTCTGCCTATATAACCCCAGGCAGATGAGACCCAGATTTGGGCTGACAAGTGTCCAGGCAGTGTGCACCAAAGCATCCAGTGTGTATATGTCAGTGTGTTTCTGTGTTGGCTGGCAGTGGGGGGTTGGGGGGCCGGGGAAGAGAAACCCAGCAGCTGGGCAGCTTGCTCCTCCCCCCCCCATAAACAAGGACACGTGACTCCCACCTCCTTGTGTGGCAGAGCCAGAGCTTAGTGGAGGGACGCACGCAAGTCAGCTTGAGAAAGGAGGCATTTGAGTCTCTGAGCTAAGAGACTCCTTTTCTCAGCTAAGAACCTACTCCCCAGGGCCCAGACCAATGGAGATGAAAGGAAATAGCTGCTCTGGACTCACTCACTCACGTGTACCCGACATCCTTTCGCTTCCAGCAACAGCTACCTGGTGACGGAGCCCATCATCGCTGAAACCACTCCACATTGGTCACAGCTCCTGCCACCTTGAAAATGTGCCCCGGTAACTGGCTCTGGGCCTCCATGACTTTTATGGCCCGCTTCTCCCGAAGCAGCTCAAGGTCCCCTGTCCGTACTCGAGGGAGCCTGGAGGAGATGCCCTCTGTTCACCACCCCTTCCTCAACGTCTTTGAGTTGGAAAGGCTCCTCTACACAGGCAAGACAGCCTGTAACCATGCTGATGAAGTCTGGCCGGGCCTCTACCTCGGAGACCAGTAAGTAATGGGTAACCGGGGACCGTGCCTGCGTGTGTGCATGTGTGTACAAAGAGGAAAGAAGGAGGGTGACAGGCCGACTTACCTTACTGATTCCAGGCTGAAGATGAAAGGGAACAGATACACGGACAAACAATAGAATCTTGAGGGCCCGAGGGATTTGGAGGGAATGATTAAAATACTCAGCTCTGGACAGAGAAACTCCGTTTAGGAAATACTGTTACCCATTTAGGAAAGATCGTGTATCATGTGCCAACACTACAGACCAGACACATTGTTCTGAACTTCCAGCTATTGTGCCATGGCTTTGGGGAAAGGTAGCCACTAAGACAGAAGCAGTAGGCAGGAAGCTGAAAGGGAGACCAAACAAAGCCACCACAGTTAAAGGTCATGAAGAGAGAGTTGTTAAATGCAGAACATTCCCCCCTTGTCTCCACTATGTGAGATTTTTGTTTGTTTGTTTGTTTGTTTGTTTGTTTGTTTGTTTTTTCGAGACAGGGTTTCTCTGTGTAGCCCTGGCTGTCCTGGAACTCACTCTGTAGACCAGGCTGGCCTCGAACTCAGAAATCCGCCTGCCTCTGCCTCCCAAGTACTGGGATTAAAGGTGTGCGCCACCACTGCCCAGCTGAGAATTTTTAAGTTGGTTGGTTGGTTTTGGTTTGGGGTTGTTTGTTTGTTTTGGATTTTTTGGGTTTGGGGAGGGTTTTTCTGCACACGCATTAACACTTCACCACAGCTTTGTGAAATAGGAGGTCACTGTCCCTGGGTCGCGGATGAGGGAAAAGGAACTGGGAAAAGTTGTGACTGGATCAAGGACATACAGGCTAGAAGCAGACGTGCCAGGAGAATATAAAGCAATAGCGGGCTAAGGAATGACTCAGACTCTACAGATTATCAGGGACTTATTTATTTGTGTGTTTTATGTATATGGGATTCTTTGCCTGCAAACATGTCTGCGCACCAAAGGAAGGCTTTGGACTCCATGGGGACTCCATGTTATAGATGGTTGTGAGCCACTGTGTGGAAGCTGGGAATCGAACTCAGGACCTCTGGAAGATCATCCAGGGCTGTTAACCACTGGGCCGTCTCTCCAGACCGTGCACTCATTTATTGGTTCTGGGGACTGAATCCAGGGTGCTGTATAGGCTAAGCAGACCACACACATCATACCATGAAATTACAGCCACAGCAAAGGCATGAAATAGGAGCAGAGCAGGCTTAACAAAGCCCCTGATGTACAGCTCCCACCGCAGTACCCCCCAGGTCGGTCTACTGAGGACTTCTCCCTGTATGAACACCTTAGTGTCAGGACAATCAATCTTTGTTTTTTAGGTTTTTTTTGTTTTGTTTTTTTTTTTATTTTTGTTTTTTGTTTTATTTGATTTGGTTTTTCCCAGACAGGGTTTCTCTGTGTAGCCCTGGGTGTCCTGGAACTCACTCTGTAGACCAGGCTGGCCTCAAACTCAGAAATCCGCCTGCCTCTGCCTCCTGAGCGCTGGGATTAAAGGCGTGCGCCACCACACCCGGCTTTTTGTTTTTGCTTTTGTTGTTTGTTTGTTTGTTTGTTTGTTTAGGAAAATCAATCTTTCTTGAAGTGTTCCAGCCTCTGGTCAGCTAGAGCTCTCTATCTAATGTGCACTTCCTTGCGTGAAATCCAAACTGGTTTTTTTCTTGAGTCCTTTGATCCTAGTTCTGCCCTTTAGAACCCTACAGACCAGTGAAAAATTCCACTTCCCAGTATTTAATGATAGCCATCTTCACCCTGACCCGAGTCACTAGCCATTCTCCTCTTTTCCACCTCGTTAGTAAGTACGGAGGAGGTACACAGCCATCAGCAGCACCTAGCCAAGCTTCCTGGTACCGCGGGCATCCCTATACCCCTTCTAACTTCTCTTTAACACAGGGACATGGCCAACAACCGCCGTGAGCTTCGTCGCCTGGGCATCACCCACGTGCTCAATGCCTCACACAACAGGTGGCGTGGCACCCCCGAGGCCTATGAGGGACTGGGCATCCGCTATCTGGGTGTGGAGGCACACGACTCTCCAGCCTTTGACATGAGCGTCCACTTTCAGACGGCTGCCCACTTCATCCATCGGGCACTGAGCCAGCCAGGAGGTAGGAGGGAAAGCAGAAAGGAAGAAAGAACTAAAACAATGGGTGTGGCATTTAGAAGCCCCGGGGGATAACAATAAGATGGGCTGGAGAGATGGCTTAGCAGTTAAGAGCACTGGCTGCTCTTCCAGAGATCCTGAGTTCAATTCCCAGCAACCACATGGTGGCTCACAACCATCTGTAATGGGATCTGATGCCCTCTTCTGGTGCATCTTAAGACAGCTACAGTGTACTTAGATAAAATAATAAATCTTTTTAAAAAAAAAAATGATGAGGGCATCGTTTTGGGCCATTCACCCACAGTAAGATGCTACTAGATGCTGAGCTTACAGAGAGTGTCAGAATTTTAATACTTTTCTTAATACAACCAACAGCAGACTGAAAATAAATGGGGGCAGAAGTACATACAGAATGTTTAAACTTTTTATTTCTTTTTATTATTCCGCGGATAGTATAGCGGGACATCTATTTACAGAGAATTTGTATTTTCTTAGTGGATGTAAGTAATCTAGAGATGTCCAAAAGTATATCACGGGGCTGTGTAGGTTTTTATACAAACGCTGTGTCATTTTCTATGTAGGAATTGAGCATCCATGTGTGCTAGTAATGGGTAGGTTGTCCTGGGATCAGTCCACTTGGAACATAAAGAAACAATTGTATATGTAGATAAACATATATTCAGTAGTTGAGGGGAACAGCAAGATAGAAGGGTGGGCAAATAGGGCATAATGTCACAGTGCCCATCAGTCCCAGCTACTCCGGAGACCTCGGCAGCAGCCCTGTTTGAGCCCAAGCTTGAACTGAGCCTGAACAATGTATCAAGACTCAGTCTCAAATACCAAAAAGAAACTGAAACAATGAAAGAAGAGTTAAGAAGGGTCTGAGGGGATGGCTCGGTCTGTAAAACATTCATCAGGCAAGGGTGCTGTCTCCTAGCACTGGGGGTGGGGGAAGGGCAAAGACAAGAGGATTCAGAATACCCCCTCCATTTTTTTCTTCCCAGGCCTCTCCCCACTGCCAGGGACCCTCGCTATTTGTCTTGAAGTGCTGGGAATCCAGCTCAGGGTCTTACTCATCCTAAATACATGCTCAGCTAATAAGTATACACGCGTATGTTTGTGTGTGAGCGCATAGGAGTGTGCATGTGTGTGTATAGTGTGCACATATATGTGCCATGCTGTATCTGCAGAGGCCATGGGACAGTTTTGTGGTATCTGGTCTCTCTCCTACCGTTACATGGTTTTTAGGGATAAAGCTCAGGTTGTTTGACTTGTGTGGGAAATGCCTTTACCCGCTGACCCATCTCACCAGCCCAGGATCTACATTCTCAGCACCATTCTTCTTCACGAAGTCCCTATGCCACGGGCTTACAGTCAAGTGGACCATGCTGACCAATCCCTAGCCTCTCCCAGCACCTCCCCCCCCCCACACACACACAGCAGTCTCTCAGATGTCTGTCTTCCTTTTCCCAGGGAAGATCCTGGTGCACTGTGCAGTGGGAGTGAGCAGATCCGCGACCCTGGTGCTGGCCTACCTCATGCTCTATCACCACTTCACCCTTGTGGAGGCCATCAAGAAAGTCAAGGACCACCGAGGCATTACCCCCAACCGGGGCTTCTTGAGGCAGCTCCTAGCCCTGGACCGTAGGCTGCGGCAGGGTCTAGAGGCATGAACTGAAAGGAAGCAGGCCAGGTCTCTGGGTGGTTTCCTGGCTCCCAGCTGGGAAGAGAAAACCCAAGTGGCAGGTAGTAGAAAGGCCAGACAACCCATCCTTCCCCAGTGGCAGGAGAGCGAAGAGCCCCAAGACCGCTGTGGCTCTTTGGGGATGGGGATGGAGAGCCAGGTTGGGCAGTGTGATGGGTGGGGGGGCTGCTGACCCGGGAAGGAAGCAACTGAGTTGTAAGAGGATGGCTGTGTGATTAGGACAGCCCTGGGCTAGAGCAGGGTGTGCCCAAATGACTCAGCATCTCTTCCCCTCATTGTGTTCAAGTGTCCCCCTCTCTCACCTTCCAAACAAAAGGACCATTGCCCTGCAGTACCTGAGCAGTGGGGATGTCAGGGTTGCAGACACATGGAAGTGAAGGAAGGTGGTCCAGGTTGCAGAAAGCAACATAAGAGTCGGTCGGTGGTGGAATGGTGTGAAATCCACCAATGCAGAGGGAGCAGGTTATAGGTTATAGCTGTGCAACTCCAGGAAGAGGAGGTGTGTGATGACACCCTACCGGAGCTGCTCAGGGTCAAATGACATGGAGTCTTTTAGGTGGTCATATTCTCACTGAAAACCATGCGTCTGGAGTAAAAAAAAAATAAAGAGGTGAAAAAGAAGAAAGTGTCTTGGCGTCATTAACAGTTTGACCCCTCCCTTCTGGGAACCCCTGGCTCACTTTCTAGCCATCAAACCCTTCACCAATTCTTATACAACACTATGAAAGCTTGAGCTGTTATTTCCAACTTATCCACAAGGGGGCAGCAGAGGACCAAAATCTGGATGTCTGCAGCTATTTGGCGGTACTGTCCCGAGGCGAGCCACCCAGGGACCTTTCATCTTCCAAGGATAGGTCTCTCTGGCCCCTCGCGATGATGAGACAACAGAATACTAATCTTAAACCAAGATTAGCCTAAGTGTCCTACTGTAGGCGCCAAAGTTTTAAGGGACAGTTGTTTTCTCTTCAAATCCTTCCAGGTTTCCCTCGGAGGAGTGTAGACAAGCAGGAAGAACATGCTGTCTCAACTCCCAGGCAGTCACCACAACTCTAGCGAAAAAGTAAACTGTGTTCTCTTTTATTCTGATAGTATCTGACAGAATGGGAAAGGGGGTTAGAGAAAGCACAAGGAAAACATCCAGGGGGAAATGAGCCAGCAAGATAGGTGCATGCTCTAACTAACTCTCTCTCTCTCTCTCTCTCTCTCTCTCTCTCTCTCTCTCTCTCTCTCTCTCTCTC
>NC_034608.1:48414478-48418707 GCF_900095145.1 Mus pahari
CTCTCTCTCTCTCTCTCTCTCTCTCTCTCTCTCTCTCTCTCTCTCTCTCACACACACACACACACACACACACACACACACTCACAAATGTATGCACCAAGAGTTTTCAAGACACTTACATATGAAGTGTATAAAAGTGTATAACTACTCCAGAGCGTAGAAGCTGGAAGTGACTCTCACTTCCAGCAGAAAAGTGTGGCTTCTGGAGAATATATGAATAAAGAACGAGTTTCAGGATCATCTTCCAGGGTGGATTCTATATTGTTATTCGTTAATGTCCTAGCTCTATTTCTGTGTTTTACTTCATCTAAAGCTGGGAGGCACCCGCACAGATTGCATCTCTACTGTCCAAGAGGCACAGACGTCTGTCTCACCTTCTCTGTGCAGCACCAAGCACTTGCTTGAACATTGCAGCCGATGGGATTCACCACCTCTAAGTCCCGTTTCCAGAGAGTGGTTCTAGCTTCTTCCGTGGGACGATCGAGGTCATTTCATAGGTAAGACTCAGCTTCGCATCTAAATGGCCATGGGCTCTAGCTCCGCCTTTTACAAAACTGACCCCATCTCTTGAGACAAATAGGGAGTTCTCTGGTTTGAACCTAGCTTGCGAGGTTCTCTTTTGACCCAGTCCTTCCTTTCAGACCAAGAGCTATTTGTTCCCAGCCATCTGCATTTGTCCTGTCTCCAGTTACCCTACAGGCTGGTCAATACTGCATTCCTCCATACTTATAGGAAGCAGAATTCGCACCTCAGAAGTGCAGATCCTGACTCTCCAGGGAGACCTGTGAGACTAGGGGAAAGCGGTCTCATCAGCTAAGGAAGGATTCAAAGTGTGGTGTCCTCTGAGGACCCATTTATCCAAAGGATAGAGAGAAGCCTTCATCAGAAATGCTGATTCTAATCAAAATAGGTTGGTTTCCTACGAGAGCCATGAGCCAAAGCCTGGTATGGTAGCGCACATGTGTGTAATTCCAGTACAGATCATTGAGACATTGAGACAGAGCATCATTACATAGAACTTTTCACAATCAAGTTTTTTTTTTTTCCAAAGCTTTATTTATTTTATGTATCTGAGTACACTGTGGCTGTCTTCAGACACACCAGAAGAGGGCGTCAGATCTCATTACAGATGGTTGTGAGCCACCATGTGGGTGCTGGGAATTGAACTCAGGACCTCTGGAAGAGCAGTCAGTGCTCTTAACCCGCTGAGCCATCTCACAATCAATATTTAGAAAGTGTCAAATGAATTAAACATAATTAAAAATAGCGGATGGGAATATGGCTTAGGGGTAGAACACTTGCCTAAAATTTTTTTTTTGTAGGAGAGCCTGTATTCAATCCTCAGCACCACAGATGATGATGATAGTGATGATGATGATGATGATGATGATGATGATGATGACTACTATAAATAATTCAAGCTCACTGTAACTATGATTCCAGCAGTATAGCATGCAATAGAATGGTCATCTTTCTTTAATATCTACAATGCGGGCTAGAGAGATGGCTCAGTGGTTAAGAGCAATGAATGCTCTTCCGAAGGTCCTGAATTCAAGTCCCAGCAACCACATGGTGGCTCATCAACCATCTGTAATGAGATCTGATGCTCTCTTCTGGTGTATCTGAAGACAGCTATAGTGTACTTACATATAATAATAAATAAATCTTTTGGGGGCAGGAGTGAGCGGGGCCAGAGTGAGCAGAGGTCCTGAGTTCAATTCCCAGCAATCTCATGGTGGCTCACAACCATCTGTACAGCTACAGTGTACTCATATACATAAAATAAATAAATAAATATTTTTTAAAAAAAAAATCCAAAATGTGTATTACTAGTAACACGTTCCAGTGGCCAGCTGCATATTTGTTCGGTCTGACTATGGTCTGTAGGGTTTTTTGTTTTATTTTGTTTTTCATGATGAGTAACTTGAGAATTTGACTCTCACTTCTAAAGAGCACACTTCAAGATTACCTTCCAGGATGGATTATATGTTGTTATTTGTTAATTTCCTAGTTTGATTCCTGATGCTTTGATGAAACACCTTGACAAAAGGCTACTTAGGGACTTGAGGGGGCATATTGGCTTGCCTTTCCAGATCACCGCCCACTACTTCCTGGGCAAGGCAGAAACTTAAAACATCAACGTCCACTGTCAAAAGCAGAGAGAGAATAAATACAAGGATTGTTGTTTGTTTGCTCTGATTCTCAGCCCAAGCTTGCTCTAATCTTTCAAGGTCCGGGGCTCAGCATAGGGAATGGTGCCTCTCATAATGGACTGGGTCTCCCTGCCCATGAAAAAGACACTCACCCCACCCCCACCCCAGCCCAGACTTGTCCACAGGCCAATCTGGTCTAAATAATTCTTCATTAGTAACTCAACTTCAGCTTGTACCAAAACTCTTTTGAGAGTTTGTTATCTGATGTTTCTTTCTCAAAGTAATTTGGCTAATTATCATATAATTCCTCATTAAGACGCTCCTCTGAGACAATTGTAGGTTGTGTCAAATAGGCAGTTAAAAACTAACCAACTCAGGGCTGGAGAGACGGCTCAGCAGTTAAGGATGTATATTGTTCCAGCACACGACATGAGTTTGATTCCCGCCACCCACAGCAGGTAATTGACAACTATCTGTAAGTCTAGCCAAGGGATCTGACATCATTCTGACCTTCTCCAGCATGTGAACATATACAGACCTGCATGTACTCATAATTTTTTTTTAAAGTAACCAGTATAGTTCTTAAAGACAGGGAAGCTTACATCTGTGTTTATAGATACTAACCCTGTGAAATAATGTAGGTGCCATTGCTTAGGCACAGGGAAACAGAGGTTAACCAGTGTGGCCAAGGTCGTGCAAATAGAAAAATGAGGGGAAAAAAAATCTATAATTCAAGACTGGGTTCTCTGGCGCTAGCGCCATGTTTCTCAACCCGTGGGTTGTGACCACTTTGGAGTCAAATGACTTTTCACAGGGGGGTCACCTAAGACCGTCGTAAAACACAGGTGTTTACATCACTCTTCATAACACTAGCAAAATTACAGTTATAAAGGAGCGATGGAAATAATTATATAGTTGGGCTCACCACAACATAAGGAACTGTATTGAGGGGTAGCAGCGCTAGGGAGGTTGAGAACCGCTTGCTCTATTGCATTCAACAACTCGTACTGCCGTGCTTGGCCTTCGGTTCCCAGCCGGTCTCCTGATGCGCACATGCGTGCATGCATACGTGCATGCATGGGGGGTGGGGGGGTGTTATCGGGTGTAAGGGGAAAAAGTTGCTACAGAGCAACTGCCCGGGTGTTTAAGAACCAGCAGCCCCCTCTTACTTGGTTGTACGTCTGAGGGAGCCGTGGGTTGAGGAGCACCAGGTCTTTTTTCATGATTACAACTCACTCTGTCTGGTTCAAAGGGGACAAGAGGAGCCCGGAGCCTAATTATCGCACGGCCCCATCCTCCAAACCCACACATGTGACACCTGTCATAAATGATCTGGCTCCTACCTACAAAACCAGGCTCAATATCCAGTTCCCTCTACCCTCTCGTGGGGCAGTTGAATGTTTGGACCTCACACGACTGTGTTTTAAGTGCAGCAGCCTGAGAGCCTTCAGCTGACCGAGCCGCAGCCCTCGGGAACCCTCTGATTCCAGTCTGTGTAGTCATCAGCTCCTTCTCTTGTCTCCAGCCATCCCCCTTTGCAGTATTGACTCAAACCCTTGACACTGCCCTCCTCGGAGACTTTAGCAGTCTCTGGGGATGGGGAGGCATGCTTGCCCAATTCTTCACCCCTGTAACTAATCCCAGCTGGGAGGCGCCACAGCTCACAAGTAAACTGCTACTTGGGAACCCGAGGAGGCAGACGCATCTGGAACAAGGCTGGTAGCTACCTTACAATTATGCTGGCCCCCTGCGGGTTGCACATGCTGCCCCCATGGGCCCCTGGTAGAAACAGGTCCAATGAGATCGGTCAGACAGGAGACTCTCGTAGCTGTAAAACAACCCATGTGTATTGCTTAATCTGTCAAGACGGTGGTGGCAACTTTACAGCATTGATAAGATGTTAATATAAGCCTTTGGGCTCACCATGAAGACTTTTCCCCCATATATCGCTCACACTAAAAAAAAAACCAGAACCTTCTGGGCAGTGGTGGCGCACGCCTTTAATCCCAGCACTTGGGAGGCAGAGGCAGGCGGATTTCTGAGTTCGAGGCCAGCCTGGTCTACAGAGTGAGTTCC
>NC_034608.1:48419348-48438339 GCF_900095145.1 Mus pahari
TTTTTTTTTTTTTTTTTTTTTTTTTTTTTGCCTCATAAATATCTCAAAGAAGGTGGCACGGCGGTGGCCTTGCTTCATGAAGCTGCCTGGAGAAACAGATCCTTCTTACCTTGCCTGAGGCCTCGGTCTTTCCCTCTTTCTTTCTTTCTTTCTTTTCTTTCTTTTCTTTTTTTTAAGATTTATTAAGTACACTGTAGTACACTGTAGCTATCTTCAGACACACCAGAAGAGGGCGTCAGATCTCATTACAGATGGTTGTGAGCCACCATGTGGTTGCTGGGATTTGAACTCAGGACCTTCGGAAGAGCAGTCAGTGCTCTTAACCACTGAGGCATCTCTCCAGCCTTCTTTCTTGCACAGAAAGTTTTCTGTTCGTTGCAGCTGATCCTTGTAGGTCACATGTCCTGTATTCCAACTGAAGGGAGAGGGGGAAGGAACCAAAGAGGGAGGGGACAGCCAAGAGGAATGGGACAGCCAAGAGGGATGGGACAGCCTTTCCCTTGGAAGAAACAGAGTCTTACTTCCATCTGCCTGCTGCTGGTGTGAACTTTGACCCCTGGTTACGTTTCTCTTCGAGATGACGTTGGAGCACAATGTGTGGTTGAGCAATGATGCGTGTGATTTAAGCTCAGGGCTAGTCCATTAATTCAAGGAAGATGGAGCAATAGATACCAGTGGGTACCTGACAGTGCTTGCACCTGAGCCCTGGTTTTGGTTTTCTTTGTTCTCCCTCCATCCCTTCCTCCTTCGATGCCTCCCTTCTTTTCTTCCTTCCTTCCTCCTGACTATATTTTATTGGCAAAGTTTTATGTAGACCAGGATGGCCAGAACTCCTGATCCCCTTGCCTTTACCTCCCAAGTATTGGGATAACTCACGTGGTGGGGATGGGGGCGGTGCTCAGTGGTTAAGAGCACTGACTGCTCTTCTGGAGGTCCTGAGTTCAATTCCCAGCAACCACATGGTGGCTCACAACCATCCGTAATGAGATCTGACGCCCTCTTCTGGTGTGTCTGGAGACAGCTACAGTGTAGTCACATACATAAAATAAATATAAATCTTTTTTTAAAGTGTGTGTGTGTGTGTGTGTGTGTGTGTGTGCACAGATAACTCTTACGGGTTGGCTGTCAGTTGAATCCTAGGATTAGACTAAGACCCATGCGCATAGGACTCTGCCCACTACACCATCCTGCCTGCCCTGCATCTGGCTTCTATGTAGAATCTCTTTGCCTCCTAGTCACTTATTTCTTCTTATTCTAAATCAAAGGGCTGGAGACGGTTGCTAGTTTACAAGTCCATCTTTAGCACAGAATCGTGTGTTTGGATACGAATGGTAGGGGCTGATATCTCTCAGTGGTCAAATGCATCCTTGGCACACACAGGTTTCCAATCTCTTTTTCTTTTTTTTTCTTTCTTTCTTTTTTTTTTTTTTTTTGTTTGTTTGTTTGTTTCGAGACAGTGTTTCTCTGTATAGCCCTGGCTGTCCTGGAACTCACTCTGTAAACCAGGCTGGCCTCAAACTCAGAAATACGCCTGCCTCTGCCTCCCAAGTGCTGGGATTAAAGGCGTGCGCCACCACGCCCGGCGAGGGTTTCCAATCTCTTGTAATAAAAAAGACCAAATCGAAACCTGCGTGTGTAAGACAAAAATGGAACTATTTCTGTAATGCGCAGTGGGCTCCCTTACCTGTCCTCCCAGTAAAATCTATTTGAAATACTAGGTCTCAGGGTTGGGGGGTGCAGCTTCCTGGTAACACACTTGCCTCTCATGTACCTGTTCCTGGGTTCGCTCAGCAAAGAGGAACAAAACCATTGACTTACCATCCCTGCACATCTCTTCTCTTTTCAAAACACACCTTCATAGAAGTATGTAAATAAGCAAGAGGCTCTTATCACGTGACCTGTAAGCTTCCTTCTGAATACCAGCTGCCGTGAATATAAAACAGAGCAGATACCAGGGCTGGAGAGGGAGAGCTCACTAGTTAGCTGCACACCAGTTAAGAGAAGTTCTTGCTGCTTTAGGGAAGGATCCAGGTTCGGTCTCCAGTACTCACAGCAGGTGGTTCACAGCCTTCTCCAACTCCAGTTCCGGGGTATCCGGTACTCTTTTCTTGCCTCCATAGACACATGGATACAGGTTTACACACACAGAGAGACACATCAAAATAATAACAATTATGTCTTGAAGAAGGGTAGATGGATTACCCACAGCATACCCTAATTCATCCGACAGCATAAACTTCTGGCGATGGAGTTTAGCGGCTGCCTAGAACTACCCCAGGCTGTAGTGAGCACGGCCGTACAACATGCAGTCAGATATGTGAGGATCGTGAACTAATGTTGGTTCCAGATGGTTGTTTTCTTGTATTGTCTTTTTTTTTTTTTAAGTGCTGCCAGCTGAGAAAGGGAATATAATGTTTACAAATATGTTTAAAAAAAAAAAAAAAAACGTTTGCCAAGCATTTGGTGGAATCCTTAATAAAGCCGTGATGTGTCTCCTGCATACAACTGAAAAAGAAAAAAAAAAAAGGTAACTGGAAAGAGAAGGGGGGGGGCAGACAGGGAGGGGAGGAGTCAGTGACCTTGACATTCTCCTGGCTTTCCTTCCTGCTGCAGTAGTTTTGAGGTTGTGACCATTCACCTGTGTGAACCAACTAAGCCTCTTCCGGCTTGGCAGCTGGGGGATTTTTTTGTATCAGGCAGGTATTACTGAATAGAAATGGAATGAGCCCGTGCCTGCGTGTCCAGCTTCGAGTCACTTCCTCTTATTCCTTCGATGACAAATCTTGGGACACACCTGTCCTTAATTCTAATACAAGGGAGACCTCCTTCTCTCTGTGGCGTTAGGAGACAACTGCCTGGCACTGGAGTGGAGTGTGGTGACATTCAATGTCTTTACACTGATGGCAGGACCCTCCTGGTCTGGACTTAGATGTTCTAGAACCGAACTGTTCTCTCTCTCTCTCTCTCTCTCTCTCTCTCTCTCTCAGACTTTCATTTACCCTCTGGATGTGCTATCTCCTGGGTAGCACTGGTCATTGGTCTCATCAGGAACTCAGGCTCTTTCAAGGTAATGGGCTGAGACATGTTCACCACCCAGCTTTGCCCCAGTTTGTGAGTAAACGCTTAGGAGGCCACGAGGAGGAGGATGGATTTAATCTCCTGTTAACAGACAACAGAGAAAGTTACCTGGGCAGGGTGGAGGCTCCTGCCTTGCTGTCTGTAAAACACCAGACTGGCTTGTGAGCTGAGAAACCCTGCCTGCTTCCCCGGGACAGGGCTGGGCGGCCGGCCAAGCGTTCTGCGGGAGACTCTCAGGGTGCCAGCCTCTTTCTCCCAGTTGGCTCCAGATGCTGACAGGGAATTTGCTTGGTGATTTGCCTGTCAAATCAGAGGGGAAATCCCAGGCTGTCCTGAAGGCAAGGGACCAGGGACCTCATAGTTCTGAGTAAGATGTTAGACCATAGGGTGGCTTATAACCCAGAAGCTGACTATCCTGGAATTCACTGTTGACCAGGCTGTCTTTTAAATCTACCATTTCTTTTGCTATGCAAAAGGTCCTTAGTTTGATTTAATCTATAGGTGTGTTTTTTGTTTTTTGTTTTGTGTTTTTGTTTTGGTTTGGTTTTTTTTGAGACAGGGTTTCTCTGTGTAGCCCTGGCTGTCCTGGAACTCACTCTATAGACCAAGCTGACCTCGAACTCTGCCTGCCTCTGCCTCCCGAGCGCTGGGATTAAAGGCGTGCGCCACCACTGCCCCAGCTTGTAGGTATGTTTTGTTTCTGTGGCCTTTGGAGTTTTTAATCTCTGTGCCCCCCCCCCCCACTCCACCAATGCGTTGAAGTATCTCCCTAGTGTTTTCCAATAGTCGGATTATAGTTCTAGGATTTGTGTTGTGTTGTGTTGTGTTGTGTTGTGGGGTTTTCGTTTTGTTGTTTAGCTTCGGTTTTCCCGACAGGGGTCCCACCCAGTAGCCCAGGCTGGCCTGGTGCTTCACTGCAGGACCTAAGATGAGAGCCACCACTCCTAGCTTTGGATTTCAGGCTTAATCATTAGATCTTTGATTCATTTTGAGTTGCTTTGGAGTTTGGTGTTGAGGAAAGCTAGGGACTGGTCCTTCCTCGTACCCCAGTTTGCCAACACTGTCTATTGACTGACTGCCTCTTCTCCGCTCCTTGTTCTTGGAACTTCTGTCAGAAGCCAGTTGGCACATGAGTGCACATCAATTTCTAAAGGACCAAACTATGAAAATGTCCAAGGGTAAGGCATTTTCATTGCAAGCCCCCCCATCTGAGGCCCTGAACTGTTGTCACATTTTCAGGACGGAGTGATAAGGGTGGCAACTTGCCTCAGGAGAACTTGCTGGAAGCTTGAAACAGCGTGCTTAGATGTATAAATTATAAACCGGACTGAACGGGGGGTGGGGGTGGAGTCCATGGCTTTAATCCCATCACTCACTCGGGATGCTGAGACAAGCAGATCTCTGAGTTGGAGGCCAACCTGCTCTAGGACAGCCAGAGCTACACACAGAAACCCAGTCTGGGAAAAAGAAAAGAAGGAAAAACTATAAATTATAGAGAGAACACACGGTCCCCACGGTAGCACAGCTCTTGTGAGTACGACCTGGGGTATTCACTGCTCAGCTCTGCCGGCTGTCTGCAGGAGCACCTCTAGCCGGCTGTCTTCGGGAGCACCTCTAGCCTGCTGTCTGCAGGAGCACCTCTAGCAGATCCTGCCTTCTCAGTGTTTTCCCAAGGAAGCTCATTTTAGCTTGAAGGGGGATGGGTTGTGAAGGAATGTCTCCCTTCCTGTCACCTTCCCTTTCAAAGGCTCTTGCCTCTTTCACAACAGAATGAAAACAGATCAACACCTGACCTGGATGGTGAATACAAATCACCATCTCTCTAGGAAACGCTGTGCACACTTGGAGTTTGTTTTTCTGATCAGAGTTACTTTCCCCCCACCCTCCCTTTGTAGTTTTAGGTCACAGCAAGAGACGGGATGCCTCAGAAGATTCCCATATACCTCCTGCCTCAACTCATGCACAGCGTCCACTAGGACCATACCCACCCCCCCACCCACCCCCACTGAAAAGATGGATGTCTTACTACTGTTTAATTTACACAGACATGGTGGGCTCCACTCTTAATATCAACTCAGGAGGCAGAGGTAGGTGGATCTCTGTGAGTTCAAGGTCAGCCTGGTTTACAGAGCAAATCCCAGGCCATCTGGAGGTGATGGCAGAAAGGGAATTGGAAGCCCACCTGGCCTTACATAGCCCTAACACACAAACTTTCGTGTACCAACTCACTTTCACACACACACACACACACACACACACACGCACTCATTCTCTCTCTCTCTCTCTCTCTCTCTCTCTCTCTCTCTCTCTCTCTCATACACACATATGAACACATACATACACACCACACATCCACTCCCTCTCATATATCTAATTTTTCATATACATACACACATATGCACACATACTTATACGCTTTCTCTTTCTCTTTCTCTCTCACATACACATGCACGCTAACACACACACACACACACACACACACAAAGATTAAAAAAAAAAAATCAGTCAAAAAAGAAGAGACTGAGATGACTCAGGGAATTTAAGTTTGCTTTCTGCCAAGCCTCACAAACTGAGTTTGAGCCCCAGGACTCAAATGTTGTTCGAAGGAGAGAAGGGATGTCCACAAGTTGTTCAACTCTCATGCAGTGGCACGGATGACATCCCCTCAGTTAAAAACAGAACAGAACAGAACAGAACAGAACAGAACAGAACAGAACAGAACAGAACAGAACAGAACTTCTGTACAAGAAAAGCTGAGAGCTACCAGGCTTTGTGACCAGCACGCAGGGAAGGCAAGCATCCAGAAGGCAGGCAGTGGCTGAAGAGCTAGGAACGGTACACAGAGCCATGAGCACCACAACCCAGGAGAAGTGAAGGGGCAAAGGAAAGAATCAGATGTATACATTAGAAGAGGAATTCCGGGTCAGTACCAAATCAGTGTACTACTTTCTCTCCACAGCTGCAGGATTGGTATAGGGAATAAGACACATCAAAAGTAGGTGGATTTCTGTGAGTTCAAGGCCAGCCTGAGTGTTCTGGAGCCCTTTTTTTTTTTTTTTTTTTCCCCCAGAGACAGGGTTTCTCTGTGCAGTCTTGGCTGTCCTGGAACTCACTCTGTAGACCAGGCTGGCCTCGAACTCAGAAATTCACCTGCCTCTGCCTCCCAAGTGCTGGGATTAAAGGTGTGTGCCACCAAACTGCTCCAGAGGCCAGCCTGGTCTACAGAGTGAGTTACAGGACAGCCAGGGCTACAGAAAAATCCTGTCTCAAAAAAAAAAAAAAACCAAAACCAAACCAAACCAAACCAAAATACAAAACAGAATCTCTGGGCTCAAGCACCTGAGTTAGCCAATGTCACATTTCTTCCTGGGGCTCTAAAGTGGAGGGGGCAGGTTTTAGGGGAGGATCAGAGAGACCTTTAGAAACCCTTTGCAGTGACCCCACTAAGACAGCCAGGCGGTGTTGCCACATACAGCTATCAAGAGACAGAGGGAGTCAGACCTCTGTGTTTGGGCTTAGCATGGCTACATAGTTAATAACCCGTCTCAAAACAACCACAACAACAACAACAACAAACCCAGAAATTCAATCTGTACACGACACTGCCCCCACTAAACTGATCAACTACAGTGAGCCTTCCATCTTGTTAAGTTACCCAAATATTGGGGGAGGGGGTGCGACTTGATGTTAAGGGAGGTGCGGTTTATATGCAAACACCACCGTCACTGTCTGCAAAGGCCTTCTGGATTCGGAGACTATCCGACCATCCCCCCGAGATAAGAAGATTGCATTTGTTCCAGCAGCCCTGAGATGCAGGTCAGGATATTTGATACTTTAACGACTGTGCTTGGAAATGGCAAAGCATTCATTCATTCACATGCATTAGCTTACTTAGGGGGCCAGAGACTCAGTTCCAACAGATCAATAGTGGGACAAATCGTGTCAAAGGAAGAGCAGGCCATTTTGCTTGCTTATTTGTGGGTGTCCTCACCCACACAGTGTTTCTGATCTTGGCTGTGGCTCCTCGCACCGGGGGACTTGAATGATACTCTATGCATTATGGTAATACTTTCTTTTAAGTGGAAAGATAAACCAAAGCATAAACAAGCCCAAGTGTGGTGGCACGGGCCTTTGATCCTAGCACCCTGGAGGCAGAGGAGGGCAGATCTCTGGAGTTGGAGGTCAGTTAGGACCAAATAGCTCTCCATTAACAAAATAATAAACATATAAGATAAACTATGCAATGTCATCCAAAATAAATAATACTACACGGAGATTTGAGATCGTCTCCCCCCCCCTTCATCCCTTGTTCATTCAACACCGAAGTAAGACCCCTGCCCCGGCCATTGACAAAACCAGTTTCCGGTTTTTTCCGTCACAGTCTAGGAGATTGGAATCCTGGCAAGGTATGGCCTTCAGCTTTAGGCCTTATTCTTGTTTGTAAAAGAAGGCTCAGTCCTGAAGTGATGTGAGAACAATAGCCCTTTGAAGATGGAGTTTTGAGTTTCATCTGCTTTGCCCTCTTGCCTCAGTTCTCTCCTTTCGCGGTGGGTCCGGGAATGCGCTGGCTGCCACACATAACCAGGTCTAGAGAGGCAAAGGACAAGTGAAACCAACCCCCCAGGACTGCCTTCTACAGAGCTATGGAAATTCGAGACAGGCACGGATCTGTAGGCGGAAAACAAAAGTGGCACTAATCCTCGTGTCGTTCCACCACCATAGCCCTCCCCGCCCGGGTCCTGGGAGGCGGCGATCCTCGCCCCCTGTAGGCTAAGGGACTCCCCAGGTTTGGCTAGGAGTCTGGATAGGGATCTACCCAGAAAAAAAAAAAAAAAAGCTCCCCTATCCAGAGGGTAAACTGGCTTGTAAATAATACCCGGGGGCAGGAGAAAGGCTCCCATTGGCCGGAGGGCAGGTGACGAAAAGGGGGCGGGCTCCCGGGAGGGAGCTGTCCTAGGGAGGGGGTGTGAGCCGCGCGGTGTCAGTTTTCGGAATCCCAGCGCGCACTGCTCAGCGCAGTGGGACCCAAGCCCGGCTTCGTGTCCTGGCTGCTGCCTTCTCGGCAGGGCATCCCGGCTCTCTCGGCTGCCCTCCCGGCCCGGGCCCTCTGTAGGGCTTCGCTCCGAAGACTTTGCTTCCTCCTCTGCCCTCTTTGTTGCTCTGCAAACCGGCCTCTCTGTAACCCTTGACTCCACTCCTCCGGGAGTTGCATCTCCATCCCGGCGGTCTGAGTGCACAGCCCCTCCGGTTCCAACACCTAGCCTCCGTTCGCTCCCGGAAGCCGACCTTGACTTCATTGATGCACCCATTCCAGTGGTGTAACGGTGAGTCCCGGGACCGGTGGGAGAGCGGGGACCGCGCAGGTCCAGGTCCTGAGCCAAGTTTCCCGGTCTCTGGGACGGTCCAGAAGGTGTCCTGGCGCCCTGCTGGGCTCTGCACCGCGCGCAGTTAGAAAGGTCCCATTCACATTGTTGGGGATAAAGGGGGTCTGGAAGCGAGTGGAGGGCTAGGGGCGTGTGAGCCGAGTCTTCCCGGCCTTTGTATGGCGGTCCGTCTACCCCTTCTCCAGCCTTTGTGCGCTCTCAAACTCTTGTTCTTTGTTGTGGTGGTTGGAGAATTAAATCCGCGCTCGGGCTAGGATCTCCTAGAGGGAGCTCAAGTTCCGGTTCTGAAACTTTGCAGTCTGTTTTAAATATGTATACAGTGTAGCGTGCGGGACGGGGCGCGGGGTGACTTTCTTTTTCTTTGTTGGTTTTCACTGGCTCCTCGGGGCCAGACTCTGGATTAAAAGAGCGTCGCTTTACTGAATAGATAAAGCCTTGCAGAAAGAAAGCTGGGCCCCCAGCTCAGGGCTGGCCTGAGCAAGAGCTTTGCTTTCTGGCAATAAGGCCAGACTCTGGGGTCTGCTTTCTGCCTACGTGGTGACGGCACCTTCCAGCACAGCCAACCACCCGCCACCAACCGCTTCCCACACCCCACCGCGTGATGATGCTAAATTAGTTCATCTGAGGCTTTGGGGCAGCTCAGGTGTTACAGGTTAGAAAGCGGGTCTGGATTTTCTGTCTAGGCTACCTGTTGGAGCTTTCTGAACCAGTCTTCGATGTTAGTACCACCCCACCCTTCCCCCAGGAGTACCCAGAATCTTGACCACTTTTTCTAGGCAAGTTGGAAGGTGGAAAGAAGCTAACTGTTTGGTTTTTGTTTTTGTTTTTGTTTTTTAGTTTGTTTTTTTTTTTAGTTTTTTGGTATGGCAGTCTGGTTGCTTGTGAAAAATCCATTCTTAAGTAGACTTCTGCAAGATCTTGGACTAATTATTTCAAGAGTCTTTTGTTTTAAAGCAGGGTTTGGGCCGCATGTGTATGAGTGGCCCCCATCCCCCCTCCTTCCTCCTTTTGCTGGTCGGATCCAATTTCCTGAAAATGAACCAAGCTGAGTGTGATAGGCTGGTAATGAAGGGGCGGGAAGGGGGGGGGGCTGACGGTGTATCCCAGCATCTGGGAAAGATTCCCTTTGGCTGGAAAGAAGCAGTTCCCAGATCCGCTGATCTGGGCCACCCCCGCTCTGACGTCATTCCAGCTTGCAGACTGCCAGCTGAGATGAGACATTCTGGTGTCAGGTCGGAAGACAATGGACCTGGGATTTAGCTGGGACTAAGCTGTCAGTAACCCTGGCCTTTCTGGGCAGCATCCTTTGGAAAGTGTTTTATCTTGCCCCACCCCCGCGGTGTTGGAACGCAGAGCTTGCTCCTATTAAACATACTCCATTGATCACTAACCTGTTCAGCGCCCTTTATCTTGCATTTATTAAAGTGATTGGCAGATCCTGTCTTATGACTCCAGAGGGGATGGAACCCCATTTTTGCTCCCTTGAAGGGCCTCTAGAGACCCCCATATCCTGGGATGAGCATTCTTTGATCTCCAATTGACAATACAATCCTGTAAAGTCCAACATGTCTAGAAGTCTAGCATGTCACAAGGGAAAATTTCACACCATTAAACTTTGCTTCGTGACCGAGCATGGTGGCACATGCCTTTAATCCCAGCACTTGGGAGGCAGAGGCAGGTGGATTTCTGAGTTCGAGGCCAGCCTGATCTACAGAGTGAGTTCCAGGCAGCCAGGGCTACACAGAGAAACCCTGTCTCAAAAAACAACAACAAAAATAAAAACAAACTGCTTCATGCACAAAATATTTACAATGTGTAACGTTCTCTTCAGGCTGTGCGAATGAGGTGTATATGAAACAGGATGAATTTCATGTTTAGACTTGAGCTGTATCCTGGAGACACATCACCCTATATACAAATACTCTGAAGTTAATAATAATAACATCCGAATCAATTCTGTACTTGAGAGTATAGAATGAAAGGTAATCAATCACACCGCAACAGAAGCAGATCTCTTGCTTAGTTTTATGGACAGGTTCCCATTATCACCCATAATACCCTTAAGAAAACTCAGATTGCTGAGAATGGTAGGCATAAGCTACTATGACATCAGCCTTTGTGTGACACAGCTTTTCATGGGAAAATGCTATGTCTGTTCACCTCAGACTGGAATCCCACTAGAAATGACTCCGCTGAATCATCAAGGCCTGTTCCAGCATGGGTAACAGCTCAAAAGCTGGGAAACCCACCGCTGGGAAGCACTGCACAGCCTGCAGGCAGCTCAGCTGAAGAGTGCATTTTCTAGAAGCCTCAGGTGGTCTAACTCTCTTCCAGATACCTCAGTTTTTTTTTCTACTTCTTTGCTTCATGCACAGCAGATTCTCAGCTTTTGTGGCTGTTGCTTGCTTTGGTTGTGAGGAGCCTAGTGAATCTGGTGAGTTTCAGGGACTTCCTGAAGCCCTTTGTGTTGTTTACTTTTCTGTTTAAGGAGCTTCCTGCAGGATGGAATCTTAAGCTCAGAGGAAATTGTTACACAACACAGGCTTGAACATTTACTCTTGAAGCCAGCTTCCTTATTTATTCCATAGAAAACTAAATTCACTGATCCAGTCTTAGGGCCTCCAGGGAAAGCATTTTAGAAGACTGGGAAAAAGATGGTGATAAACTGGAACCAAAAACCTACAGGGTACAAGCATATACCCTCCACGCAAGAGTAGCTGCCACCACAATCCTGTCTTTACAGAGTAGAAATATGAGGTCCTTTAGGACCCAGTAGATACCAGGGTCCTGCTTATGTAAGATACACAGAAGAGCCATGGCAAAGGTGGAGAGGATGTTGGCCCTCTTTCAGCATCAGATATTTCAATGGCAGGACGAAGGAGGCTCCTGGCAGTAAAAGAAGGTCCTGTTGGTCCTGAAGGTACACTTTTCTGGAAGAGCGTTTCTGAGACCCTTTGCTGGTACAGGGTGAAGAATGCTCTGGTTGGTCTTTGTACCTTTGTAGGAAGTTGCTTTGCAAAAGGCCCACAGAGAACAAATCCACAAGTGGGAGCCGGTGATGCGAGTGGGTACTCTTTCTAACCCTCCTCCTCAGTGGAAGCCAGAAGCAAGAACCATCCTATGGAGGGCAGCAACATCTAGCCGCTAATTGCTGCTTTAATTTCCCCTAATTGAAAATTCCTTCCGAACAAGAACCGCTTTCACTTTCTGTTTCCCCCCCACACACACATGGTCTGGGTCAATGTATCATGCCGTCCTACAACAATACCTGTTGGCTGACTGGTGATTTATTAGCTGAGGGCAGTTTCTGGGCACTTTTCCCAACCATCAGTCACCCTACTTTGAAAAGTAAGAGCTTTTTGCCAAGGAGGCTAGCTTGTTTTGAGAAAGCGGGGTGTTGTTTGTTGACTGGCTATGTAGACAGACCAAACATTAGCTCGGGGCACTTCGAAAGGTTCCAAGCTGGTAGCCACGGGCCTAGAGGACATGTCCACCTTGGCTCTTTGTTTTTGCTCTCAGAATTATAGTCTCACCTCAGTTATCACACGAAAGGTTGCTAGTGACGGTGTTTGAGTCTCTTTCCTGCATCCCATTCTTCCTCTGTGCTCCTTTATCCTTCAAATCAACCATGGTGCTTGTCATATAATCAATGCAGAGTGCAACATGAGGCAAATTGAGTTAATACTAGCAACACTAACAGAAGATATTCTGAGCAAAACTGTGGCAACCCCCAGCCCAGACGAAGACTATACTTCAGAAAGGGAGGAGTTCTAGGCAGAAGAAGGTTAGGTAGACAAAAAATTGTAGAGACAAGGACATAGTTGAGTCATATACTAAGACTTGCCCAGCTGGAGAAAGCCCACGGGATATTGCAGGGTGGCAGGGTGCATGTTCATGTAGACGACGTGAAACCAGACAGAAGTTTGGAAATTACATGGTAAGTGGAGTTGGGGAAGTGCCAGATGTGTAGGATAATTAGAGAAACTAGGAACAGTGATGACGTCAATAAGACTGGAGTAGGTTTTGTGTGTGTGTGTGTGTGTGTGTGTGTGTGTAAAACAGAGATGTGGCTGTAGGATGAGCGTGGTCTTAGATTTTTGGTTGAAGGCTTAGGTCATCAACTGATATAAGGGACATACCATACGGGACACTTAGTTTTTGTCCTCACTGTGACAGAATCAGAATCATACATAATTTAGAAAAATTTAGCTCTTTTTTTTTTTTTTTTTTTTTTTGTGGTTTCCATCTTGCAGGCAGGAGAAATGGAGTTTTATACTCCATGGGGTTCAAAGAAGCAGAGGAAAGAGGGGTCAACGTCTAAGCCTGCTGCAGGGAAACTTCAAGTCCAAACCGTAGTGTAGTGTCACATGGATTGCAGTCTTTGTAGCTGGCCTACTGTAACTGTAGAGTTGTGGTGGCGCTCGGTTGTGGTAATTACCAGGTAGAATCTTGGCTCCTGACTGAAAGGCCAGGAACGAGCCCAGCCCCTGTGTTCTAGCAGGTCTTGGGAAAGCAATAAGTCTGAGAGTGCTGAATGTGGTTAGGGTGTAGGAGCTCGGTCAAGGAATCTCTCTAAATGCCCTTGGCTCTACTTTCTTTCCAACTGTGTCTTAGCCATCTGGGATTCTTTGGGTTTTGGGCGGAGGGGGACCGCAGGGCTATCCCAGCATAACTCATGCTAGCCTGGAACTCATGATTCTCTTTGGGCCAGCCTTCTGAGTAGACACGTCCTAGATAGCTAGGATTATAATGTCGTGTCATCGTGCCCAGCTAGGAGAATCCGTTCCTTTTTCTGAAGACTTCCTTTGGTTTACTGCCCAGGCAGGCTGAGTATGCACCCACCTTGACACCAAGCATGGGGAAGGGGAGATGATTGCCACACGGGTGGGCCAATGAGAAAGAAAGCAGCTATCGGCCAGCCAGTGCCTCCAAGCTTCAATGTGCATGGGAATCTCCAAGCATCTTCTTAAACAATGAATCCGGCTCCTTTTAGTGTGGTCTAGACCCAAGACTGCACGATTCTGACAAGCTCTTAGGGGATTGAGATCTTGAGGCTGTGGGTACAAAGGTGACCACTCCAGGAAGCCCGAGATTCCCTGACACCAGTCCCCATCTCTACCTCCTGGAATGCTGGACTGGACATGTAGTGAACAATTTCTATTCTGGTTCTGGCACAGCTTGTCTTCTGGAACAGGCGGTTAGTAGTGCCAGATGACCTTTGCACTTGCTCTCTGCAGGTTTGTGAAGTCTTTATTTTTTTATTATTCTATGTAAGTACACTGTAGCTGTCTTCAGACACACCAGAAGAGACCGTCAGTGTCAGGTTTCATTACCGATGGTTGTGGTTGCTGGGATTTGAACTCCAGACCTTCGGAAGAGCAGTCAGTGCTCTTAACCGCTGAGCCATCTCTCCAGCCCCAAGCCTATTTCTCAGGCCATCGTTTCTGTTACTCTTTTGCTAGTTTTCCTAGGACAAGATGAGTTCTGCAGAGCAATACCTTCCTACAGATCCCATAGCTTAGGAGAGGTGGGTCTGACTCAGTCTATTTTAGCCTAGCCGACTTTTTGCTACTATGTTCAAGAGTCCGTCCTACTTGGAGGCAGTTTCGTTACTGTTTTCTTTTTCTATTTTCTGCCCTTGCCCTAAATTCTTTGTTTTCCAGGATGAAGTTTCCCTGCGTGGCCCTGGCTGTCAAACTTTCAAGAGAACCACCTGCCTCTGCCTCCCCAGTGCTGGGATTAAAGGCGTGGGCCAGCTACCACCTGGCTTCTAAATTCTTAATCCATTCAAGTAGTTTGCCTATCAGTCCATTTGATAGGTTTCCTCAGGACCCACGTAGCTTGTAGCTTGTAGTCAAGTGCCGGGATATAAGCTTGTCCAATGTGCTGTGGGCCCCAGCGGTTAAGTGTCTAACTTTAGTTATACGTACCTCTTGCTTTGCAGGGTGTTTCTGTGGCCTGGGACTGGTTAGTACCAACAAGTCCTGCTCAATGCCACCAATCAGTTTCCAAGACCTTCCCCTCAATATCTACATGGTCATCTTCGGCACAGGCATCTTTGTCTTCATGCTCAGTCTCATCTTCTGCTGCTACTTCATCAGGTTGGTTGCTTGCTGCTTGGTCTGGGGGGCGGGGAAGGAAGGGAGGGATCAAGGAGATTAGGGCATAGACGATATTGAGCAAGACGATCCCCTTACCCCCATCAGCCTCAACACCCCACACACATCATCGGAGCCTCGTGCTGGAGCCTCTGATGCGTGGATATAGCTCAGACCTCCACTTCGGACCCCTGAGGTCTGGTGTTTCTATTTATAGCAGCCTATCAAGTTATTCCCCAGAGCACATAAGGGCACCAGTGGTTGGCCTGCGTTCCACCTCTTCTTAGCCAATTATTCTAAAGTCGTCTAGAATGACTGTTGGCTGAGCCATAAAGCGAGTACACTCTTACCTGCCCCGTGCTTCCGTCCCACTTGCCTCCTTCCCATTCACAGTTAGGGAGAGGTAAGTAGATATCCGTCCGTCCTTTTGCCCTGGTGTGAAATTGCCAAGGGGCAAAGACTTGAGCTTGGCAGGGCTAGCTAGGTTCTGGGAGCTATGTCTCCTTTTGGTGAAGGAGGACATAGGAGCTTACGGCTGTTCTCTACTAAAAAGCTGGGGAGATGGTTCAGTGGTTATCGGTGCCCATCTCCGGAGTGGAATTTGGATACCAGAACCCGTGTTATTGCTGGGTGGGTGTGGCGACCGGAGGGATTTCCAGCCCTGGAATGTCAAGCTATCTGGCTGATTGATATCTGAGATAAGCCGGCTAGACTAGCAGATCAGTGAGCTCTGAGTTCAAGAGGAAAAAAAGCTGCCTCGGTGAATAAGGTAGAGGGCCACCGAGGAAGACTGTCAGTAGCAATCCCCTAGGGACGAACGCACTTTCGTGCCTATACACATAGGAACGTGAATGCACATGCATCATGTATGCATACACACTTGGAGGGAAAAGTATTGGACGTGCTTGATACTTAAAGCAGAGTTCCAATGGGGCGTTCTTTTGGTGCTGGTAGTTCTCTGTCCCATGGGTCTGCCCTGGACACAAGAGAGAGAGAGAGAGAGAGAGAGAGAGAGAGAGAGAGAGAGAGAGAGAGAGAGAGAGAGAGAGAGAGAGAGAGAGAGAGAATATGAATGATATCTCTGGCCAGGAGAACAAGTTAATAATCCATGGAGTCTTTTGGTTTTGGGGTTTTGCTTGTTTATAAGGCAGAGTCTCTCTAGGTAGCCCTGGTTATCCTGAAATTTACGTAGACCAGGCTGGCCTTGACGTTGCAGAGATCCACCTGTCTCTGCCTTCCAGGTGCTGGGATTAAAGGGCGTGTACCACCACCGCCTGACTGGGGTCTAATCAAATCAGTTTAGAAAATGAAGAGAAAGGAATCTTGATATCTCAGGAACTGCCAGCTGGAGGATGGCTTCTGCTGGGAGGCACGTACTTGGATGGACATGAGAAAAGCATTGGTCCCACAGCCAAGGGCTGCGCTGGGGCTGGCTCTTCAGAACCTTTTTTTTTTTTTTTAAAGATTTATTTATTATTATATCTAAGTACACTGTAGCTATCTTCAGATAGCACCAGAAGAGGGTGTNAGATCTCATTACAGATGGTTGCGAGCCACCATGTGGTTGCTGGTAGTTGAACTCAGGACCTTTGGAAGAGCAGTCAGTGAGTGCTTTTAACTGCTAAATCATCTCTCCTGCCCGCCCAAACAGGTCTTTAAAGCTTGAATTGCTCCACTTAAGTGTGCAGAGAAAATAGTGCTTTGTTGTTTTTTTGTTTTTTTTTTCCTCTGATCTAAGTAGTGTGAAATTCACATTTAACTACTAAGTCGGAGCAAATGTAGACTTCCCTTTTCTGTTTTATAATCCCTATAATTTCCTCCCCCTAAATTATTCTTCACTGATCTTTTCCCTCAGATTCTTTATCAAACAATTAACTCAGTTCTCCTGAAGGGCAAAGATATGCAGATTCAAATATCACAGATTTACTTAGGATATGGTTGAAAATGTATAAAACTAACTGTAGTTCTCTATTTGGTTTCTTTCTATATGCAAACGTGTGTGTGTGTGTGTGTGTGTGTGTGTGTGTGTGTGTGTATGTGTGCGCGCGCGCACGTGCATATGCATATGCACGCACCAAAGATAATGAGCAAAATGAGTGTTAGATGCTAACACTCTGACCAACAAGTAGATGATTGAGGTTCATTTCCTAGTTTGCCACTAGTAGGCATGACTAGGCTTGGGGCTAGCCCTGGCTATGGGCTTTCTTGCACCTCCTAGTATGGCCTCTCTAGCTCACTTCATTCAATGACCAACCTCCCAATGTCTGCGTTCTCAAACTGCATAAATGAAGACAGGTCGGGACAGTAAAGGATTTGCTCAAGGCCATACTGACCCTCAAGGTCATAGTGACGGGAGATGCTGAGATAGGATAATCTGACAGCTCTGCCTTTCATGTGACCGCCACGGCCACTCCCTGTCAGTAGGGTATCAGGGACAGGAGACAGGCTGTGGCTGTGACTGACTGGTTTTGTTTTGGTTGTAGCAGGAGAACCGAAAAGAGTAGCCATCACGTGGTGCTACACGCTGCCCCCACTGTGGTGTCCCACAGTGCCATCTGTCCTTTCTGCAGTATTCTCTCTTTACCTCACCCTGTGTCCCTTAGCCTGTGCAGTGCAGGCTGCCCCCCTGGGTCTCACTCTTCCAAAAGTGTTTGTTCACTGGTATGTGGTGTACTTGTCTATATATAGAAAGACACAGGCACACAAGCCACTTCCTCTCCTCGCTTCTCAGTTTCCACCTCAGCCAAAATAGGCCCATGACCTGCCACTCCTGACCTGGTGAGCTCATGAGCCAAGGATGCCTCCACTGCCAGCTAACCCCCTGCTTCTCCTCTTTCCCCTCAGAGCTAACCTCTTCTTAACACAGGATGGAGGGGCTCCGGTGGAATACAAATAGACAGGAAAGGAACAATTATTTTCAGGAGCTGGCTGCATTGTTTGTTGTTCTCAAAGGGAAAAGAGGGAAGGGAGAGCTGGCTGGCCGTGGCTTGCCATGGTCTCATTGAAATTGTGATTATTTTTAGTGGCTTTGCTCAGCCAACAGCTGAGAGAGCCACCTGTCCGGAGTTCTTGGCTCTCCCATCCCCAGCTGGGACAGTCCGGAGTCTGCTCTTTGTCGTTTTCTTTGCAACCCTTCGACACCCCCCTACCCCTACCCCCTCTCCCTCAACTCACGACCTAATCCTTCCTGAGCTGAAATATTCATGCAGGCTAAAGAAGGAGCTGTGAGGGTTCTGGATCCTTCTATTAAAGGGAGCCTGGAATATACAATAGGTGAGAGGGCATCAGGCACTAGGGACCAGTGGTCATAAAGCGAAGCTCGCACAGCATGAGTGTATCAATATTGTTGGGGAAGGCAATTGAACCTTTAAAAAAAAAAAATGTGTGGCATTCTCCCATTTAAACTTCTACCTCCAGACAGGCTGGAACGTAGGTTAGTTACCCGGGAGCTTATCCAGCAAGCATTCAGTCCTTAGCCTTAGAGGGCCGGACCAGAGTGAGCTTGGAAGTGCGGATCGACTGGGGTTCTAGCCAAGCGCCTAGCGTGCATGGAGTTCTCAGAATCCTGGCATCTCAGAGGCTGCAGGTCAGAGTCATCCCTGACTACAGAGCCACTTTGAGGCTAGCCTCATAAATCAATAGGAAAGAAAATGAGGACTGACTGACTGCTCTTCCAAAGGTTGTGAGTTCAAATCCCCACAACCACGTGGTGGTTCACAACCATCTGTCATGAGATCTGACGCCCTCTTCTGGTGTGTTTGAAGACAGTGACAGTGTACTCATATAATACATAAATACATCTTTTTAAAAAAGGGAAGAGAAAATGAAATGTTTCTTTTTCTAGAGGAAAACCACACATGGGCAAATGGTAACTTTGGATACACCCTTCCCTGTCCATCTCCTTTGGAAGCTTGTATAAAACCCTTTCCAAGACTAGAGAGCTCTGCACCCTAAGGATGGGGTAGTTAGGAATGTCTGGTTTGTCCAGTGTGCAGGAAGAAAGCACACGCAGAGAGAAGGGGGGGGGGGACCATGGCAGAGCTTCCCTGGCAGGTGTCCACCTGGCTGGGACTTTCCCAGCAGCTCCTGGAACAGTCGCCCTTGCCAGATCATGTGATTTCCTGTCAGGAAGGATGGAGGAGGCTGATAGCCAGATCTTCCCTGACCTGACCCACCCCTGAGGCCTGGTTGTACCCTCTGCTTCATCTTCGTCCTGGGAGGAACCTCAGCCACTGAATTGAGGTGTTCTGTGTTTGTAACTGAGGCCAGTAACCCTTCTCATTACAGTCACCTAGCAAATCTATTGTGCCACCTTATCCAGTTCCAAAGGTGGTTATGGGCAGCACATAAATTGATATGCTGATGTCATTTTTTTGTTTTTTTAATTTTTATTTTTTTATATTTTTGGTTTTTCTTTTTTTCTTTTTTTTT
>NC_034608.1:48438814-48455943 GCF_900095145.1 Mus pahari
TGGGATTTGAACTCAGGACCTTTGAAAGAGCAGTCAGTGCTTTTACCCTCTGAGCCATCTCCCTAGCCCCGTCAATTTTTCCATGGCTTCATGCATGGGAAGGAAGTACTCTAGCACTGACCTACACCCTAGCCCTAAAGTGTCAGGTCATGAAATACAAGTTTTTGTATTATTGTTTTTTTGTTTTTTAACTTCTGTTTTTACTCAATGAAGAATAAAAGCAGTTTCTAGTCTATCTCCCCTGTAAGTACAGGTCGTGGACACTCAGACCTATGTTAGAAGCTGCTGGGTGTGTAGTTCAATGGCGAGGCATGTATGCAGGAAGTATAATAGTTCCTTTTATCATATTTGTATTGATTTGTGGTTTTGGAGGGTTTGCTTCCATGGTCACTTCCGTGTCAAAAGCAGGAAGTCATGGTGGCTGGAGCTTGTGACATCAGCTATTCATCACTTTTGACTGGACAAGGGACAGGAGAGGAAAAAAACTGGGCACAGGGCAAGAGCTCTTTCTACAACCTTCCATAATGCCGTTGTACCATGAGTCCATTGAGAGACCAGGTCAAAGCTCTCGTGATGACATTAGGTCTGGAAATGCCACCACAGCCATACCCTGGGGTAGTCTTTACTTACCTATTGTTTCCTTATCAATTGACTTGATCATTATAGCTTGCTTAGGGGACTGGGGTTAACTCCTAGCATTTTAAACAATAGAAATGTGAAAGTTCTATGTCTGTATATCGGAGGCACCTATATCTACCTGCTGCTGTGCACATGTCTGCGATCCCACAGTCCTTCATGAAAGATCATGGATCTGAAGTCAGACCGGGCTGCATAGCAAGATCAAAAAGCTACGGGTAGAAGTCATAATAAAGATTTCCCCCACAGATGTAGGACGACACGGAATCGGTGTATAGTGACGGTTCTAGCCATCTGCACAGTAGGTCACTCAAGGTCAAAGGCTCAATAAAGCATGCAGTGTATCTCAAAGTCAATTAAGATCTCAGGACTCCAATGTAATCCATCTAATTATGGAGGTGGGGGTGGGTACATCATGTTCTATGGTAAAGTGGGCATGCTCTATAAGTAGCATAGACTTGACTTTTAACCCAAAAATTACACACACACACACACACACACACACACACACACACACCATCAGCTTTGTAAAGTTTGGGCAGATTGCTTAATCTCTTTGGGATTCGTTTTTTTCTCATCTATAAAATGGAAAGTTCCTCTGTCCTGGAGTTGTTTGGATTCGGCAAGACAATGTCAGTCTCCAAGGAACACATAACATAGCTTGGATGGACTATTTATTATGCCAGCGCTGTGAGTAGCAACATGCCGTGTTTTGGCTGTGGAGAGTGACTTTGTGCTGGCAACAGCCTAACTCCCTCTGTACACAGGAAGCATTCTGCGTGGTTTAGATACATAGAGGAAAGCAGATAAACCACTTAGGATGCCCTGCCGGAGAACGGCCCAGAATATGGCTGACATCTTGTCACAGATCCTTAATCCTTACCAACTCTGGGTGACCTGCATACAGCTGAGCCATGCCCTTTTGGTATCTATGAAACAAGTACCCTTCTCACCTCCAGAAAAATGTCCAAGCCATCAGCGGACTCCACATACTGTCATTGTCCCGTCTACTTACAGCACCATGTTAACCTGCCCTCTTTCTTTCTCCACCTAGCAAACTCCGGAACCAGGCTCAGAGCGAGCGATACGGCTACAAGGAGGTGAAGTAGCATTTCTTTACATTACACTTCCTTCTCCACTGTTTGCCCTCATAAGGGAGAGCAAGCCTGAGCCCCCATAGCCTTCATTCCCTAGGCTCCTGGGCATCCCAGAGGCCTACCACTCCTGTTAGTGTCCCCAAGTTGGGTTTGCTATTCGCTTTCGGGCAGAGGTGGATAGGGAGGGGGCAGAGGGAGAGAGAGAGACATGCATCGTTGGCTAATCCTCCCTGGCCTCTGGTTGGTACCTTTACACATCAACTGCCTCTTTGCTCCACAGGTGGTGCTTAAAGGTGATGCTAAGAAGTTACAGCTCTATGGGGTAAGTGTCTTGGGATGATGTTTGGAAGGCTACTGCTTAGAGCATCTTTCTCCAGCTCTTCACTTGGACCTCTTCCAAACTCCATAGTCCCTGCTTTCTGAGAACCTATGTCCAGACATTTGGAAGGAATTCATCCCAGCGGGTAATGGGTTTTTGTCTCTAGAGTCGGATCAGGCAGAAAACAAAGGGACCACAGAAGGGTCAAGGGAAGTGGGAACAGGAATCCTGCAGCATCTGTTAAGATTCTGCAGACACAGAATGGCTCTATGCCATAGACAGTGCGCTGTGCAGAATCTGCAACTCGCCATCACAAACATGCTCTGTAGAATCTGTAAGAGCGCCACAGGCTCTATGCCATGGGCAATGCTGTATTGACTCTTTGGGAGGGGGGAGTACAGGTTTTATACCATAGTCACTGTACTGTTAACTTCCTCTCTATTTGGTACCCATGCTCTGGTCTGTGACTAAGGGAAAGGAAGTCCGTTTACTCCTGCGTATCAAATTGTCCTAACACACCAGTGACTTGTATCCCTTGTTGTGGTTCTAGCTTGCTTCTCCCCTCCTTCCCCCGCCCCCAATAGGGCCAGTTCCATAGGATCTCAACTTTGTTCTTTTCATTTTAACTAAAATATATCATTCCTCCTCCCCTTTTTCCCCCTTCACTCCCTCTTTTAATGGGCCTTGTCTTAGTTAGGGTTATTGCTGCGATAAAACACCATGATCAAAAAGCAAGCTGGGGAGGAAGGGTTTATTCAGTTTATATATACTTCTACATTGCTCCATGTTCATCACTGAAGGAAGTCAGGACAGAGACCTGGAGGCAGGAGCTGATGCAGAGGCAACGGAGGGGTGCTGCTTACTAGCTTGCTCCCCATGGCTTGCCCTTCCTTCCTTCCTCCCTCCCTCCCTCCCTCCCTCCCTCCCTCCTTCTCTCCCTTCCTTCCTTTCTCTCTCTCTCCCCCTCAGTGGTTTTCTGTGGCTGTTCCTTTTCTTAAGCTCCTCTTCCCCCCCTCTCCCCCTCTCTTTCCCTCTCTCTCCCTCTCTCTCTCTCTCTCCCAGCCTGCTTTTTTACAGAACCCAGGGCCACCATCCTAGGGATGGCACCACCCACAATGGACTGGGCCCTCCCCATTGATCACTAATTGAGAAAATGCCTTACAGCTGCATCTCATGAAGGCATTTCTCCAACTGAAGCTCCTTTCTCTCTGACTCTAGATTGTGTCTTGTTGACACCAAACCAGCCATTAACAGGGCCATTTCCTGATCACTCCCCCCCTCCCCAGACTTTGAGATTACCTAACCCATCTCCCAAGGCTTCCATCCATAACCACAGACACTCCTAACCACAGAGTGAGCCGCTTGTGGTTGTCTGAAAATGAGTAGGATTCCAGCATCACCAAACATGAGACTTTGTAGACATAGCCTCATCTTACTCCCCTTTTCATATTGCTGCTATACCTCGGGTTCTTAAAAATAAAATAAGCTCAAGAGACTCTTCTGCAGTAGTAGTTCAGCTGAGACCTTGGGGTTTCGTAAACGGGTATGCAAGTCTAGTCTAGATTTAATGAATGTAACTGTGTGTGTGAGTGTGTGTGTGTGTGTGTGTGTGTGTGTGTGTACATCTGTATTAGCCAGGGGTTCTTTAGAGGAATAGAACCTAAAGAATAAATTAATGTGTGTGTGTGTGTGTGTGTGTGNGAGAGAGAGAGAGAGAGAGAGAGAGAGAGAGAGAGAGAGAGAATATGAGAATAAAGAATTATTTACGGGCTGTGGTTCAGCTAGTCCAACAATGGTTATCTACCAAAAGAAGGTCCAAGAACCCAGTAGTTGTTGAGTTCACAAGACTGCATTGCATGTCTCAGCTGGTCTTCAGTATATACTGAAATCCCAAAGAACTAATCTCTAAAGCCAGTGGAAGAGTAGACTTGTCGGTGAGAGCGAGTGCATGCAGGCACAGAGAGCAAGCATCCTCCTTCCACATCCTCTGCCAGGCCACCAGCAGAAGTTGTCGCACAGATCAAACGTGGATCTTGCCACCTCAAGAAACCTGGATTAAAGGTGTAGATTGCCACCTCAAAGATCCAGATCAGAAATGGTTCTTTCCACTTCAGACTATCTAAGAAAAATTCATCATAGCAGGGCGGTGGTGGTGCATGCTTTTAATCCCAGCACTCAGGAGGCAGAGGCAGGCAGATTTCTGAGTTCGAGGCCAGCCTGGTCTACAGAGTGAGTTTCAGGGCAGCCAGGGTTACACAGAGAAACCCTGTCTCAAAAACAAAACAAAAACAACAACAAAAGAAAGAAGGAAAATCGCTTGGGTGAGCCCAGTCATTTGGGTTTTAGTAAATTCCAGATAGTCAACTTGACAACCAAGAATTGATAATCCCATCTACCCTGCTGCCTTCATTTTTATTACTGTGTCCCTCCTTAGCCCATGCTGTAGGCTGGAAAGAACAAAACACACTGTCCGTTAACTTTGTGTGTTAATAGGAATGTTCTAAGTCTGTACTCTCCTACCTGAGAACCATCAGCTGTAGGTAACTGTTGAACTTTGGAAATATGGAGAGCCACCTCCAGGGCCTGAGAGCAGCCTAGAATTTATCTGAATGCAGCCTGCACCCAAGGTGCCATGAGCAAAACTTACTCTCCTAAGTCAAGAAGACTTACATTAGAATACCTGAAGAGTTATCAGTGACATGAAATAATTGCATCCGTGTCTAGGGTGTAATGTGCCACCACATCCACTTCATTGTTGATGAGCATGCGGATTCTCCCATGATGCACTGTTTCCTCATGGTACCACCATCCCCATTGGTCCTAGCCTTCAGTTGCTGCCATCTTCTCACAAGCACTTATCTAACGACTCACAATGTGAGCAACAATGAACTGGATGTGGTAGCACAAATCTGTAGTCCCAACTCTAGGGCGGTAGAGGCTGGAAAGTGAGGGATTCGAGGGGCAGCCTTGGCTATAGAATGAATTTGAGGCTTGCTTGAACTGTGTGAGAGAGTTTGTCCTCCAAAAAGGTAAAACCAGGATGTTGAGCAGAGAGGTCACGCTCCCGCTTTGTGAAGGGCCTGTGTCACTGTAGAGCAGTCACCACCGTAAACCCTTTAATGTTTTTAATTGTGGCGCAGGGAATGTAGACTCTCACAGGTAATGAACACAAGCTCTACCACTGACCCGCACCCCAGCCCACATTTTCATATTTGGAATGAAACACTTGAAGAATCGTGGCTAGTACTTCTGGGGAGGGGGGGGGGCGCTACGTGTATAATTTCTTCATTTGCTTGATTTCAGTTTAAGCAACTACGCGTTGGCTGCTATCCTGTCAGCACAGTCTTGTAAATATGGCTGAACGTGGTCTGACTGGCACAGGAGATGGGGCTGGAGCTTGTTTTCCTTATCTGAGAACGAGGTGGTGGATGGATATTCAGGATGGGTGTATCAAGAGGGCCTCCAGACTCCTAGCTCATAGATTTCCACCCCTCCCACCCCCTCTCTCCCTCTCCATAGCAGACCTGTGCAGTTTGTCTGGAAGACTTCAAGGGGAAGGATGAACTAGGCGTGCTTCCATGCCAGCACGCCTTTCACCGCAAGTATGTGGTGGGGTGGGATGGGGTGGGATGGGTGGTCCTGAGGAGGTATAATTAAGGAGCATCTTCAAGAACATTTTCATCTTCTCTGCAGTGCTATTTAACAATGAACGCCCTAGGTTCAGCACACCAGAGGGGTTAGCCTGGGCCAGACACAGGGGCACTTTGTTCTCAGTAGCAGCTGGGCTAAGAGACAGCTGGTGCCATCTGGAGCGTCCCCTCGGACATAACGGTCCTCTTGTTCGCAGGTGTCTGGTGAAGTGGCTAGAAGTCCGTTGTGTCTGCCCCATGTGCAACAAGCCCATCGCTGGCCCCACGGAGACCTCGCAGAGCATCGGGATCCTGCTGGATGAACTGGTGTAAGCGCTCCTTGCGCATGGACACTGAAGAAGACCGGCTTACTCTGGGTACCTGGGTTTCTCTACACAGTGAATAAGACTCACACTCAACCTAAAAGCAAGGATGGCAGAGCTGAGTGTCTCCCAGCACCAGGCTTGTCCAGTCTCCGCCTCCCAGGGCTTCTCTCCGTTATCCATTTCCAATGGACTCCTCCAGGTAGACTGCTCTATCCTGGTACTGGACTGACTGACCATCCATCTCCACCAACCTCATCTTTGCCCTGGGAAGGAGTCAAGTCGGTGACTGTGAACATGGGCACCTCCCTCTGGACAACAAGCAACTCTGACCTTGAAAGGCTCTGCCCCACCCATGTCCTCCACTCCTGCCAGAGCCTTCCATGGCATAGTTTCCAAGGGGAAAGGAAAGAAAGATCAAGAAACCAAGACGAAAGGCTCTGTATGAAGTCAAGGATAGCAGGGCCCTAAACAAGGGGAAAAAAGTCAATGTTTACATGAGATGCCAGAAACAAAGGCCAGCCTTGCCCTGGCTGACTGCAGGGTAATGGGACCAGCCCTCCCCTGTTAGGATCTGAGGTGCTATTCATTCTCTCCCTGGCCCTGCTTAATCTCAGAGCCATCTAGTCATCATTGGTTTTGAAGAGACCCCTTTCTATAGGAAGGGATCTAATCCTCAAGCCCATTTTCAGGGGCTTTTTTTTTTTTTTTTTTTTTTTCTTTTTGGAAGCAAAATGGGCCTCGGGCTGGGAATGGTCGGGAGGGTGCCGTAGTGCAGATGTCTGCTTCCCCTCTGTAAATAGTATTTTTATACTTCATCCTCACCATCACCATCTCAGGCTTTACACGTGCAGCCCCTCCCCCACCCCCAAGGATGGAGGGGGGGTGGAGTGTCCCCTTCCTTCCCTGAACAGGGCGGCTGAGAGTGGGAAAAGGTTATGTATTTAAAGAAAATTAAATTTAATAACATGTTTCTCTAATCAGATTTTTGGCTTGTGGTTGTGGCCTGTGCCAGGAGAGGGAACAGAGCTCTTTACCTGCCTTCCCCCAGTCAGACCATACTTGAGGTTTCTAATCCTTAACAAAACCTGAGGGCTGGATATGGATCTCAACAATAGATTGCTTGGGTAACATGCTCAAGGCCCTGGGCTCAGTTTTTGGAATGAAAGAGAGAGAGAGAGAGAGAGAGAGAGAGAGAGAGAGAGAGAGAGAGAGAGAGAGAGAGAGAGAGAGAGAGAGAGAGAGAGAGAGAGAATGGATTACTTTTTGAACACTGGTATAAAATAAGATCTGATGAAGCCAGGATCTAAAGTTGATTTCAAGCACAGTGTTCACTCAACTGACTTGAATTCTACCTGGCGGTTGATTGTCAAATGATCTGGCGACCTCAGAGACCCGTGTAAGCTACCCTGCTGCCCCATCTCTTTACTACTCCTGTGTCTGTGACAGTCCCTCCCTGGCACATCCTAGCCTCCTCCACAACACACACCTAGAATTCCATGTGGTAGTAACAGGTATGACCCTGCGTGCATCCGGGTCCTCCACCCACAGCCTCCAGCTTAGCTTTGCCAGTTTCCCCAAGGGGCCTGCTGTTATCAACAGTGACTGATCAGAATGGGATGGTGTTGGGAACACCTTTCTTAAGCATAAGGGAACAACTAGACCCTGGTTGGCCCCACTTGGTAGCACAGATCGATGCCCGTCAAGCAGGCATCATCATGTCTTGGGTGCTGAGCTCAGGAAAGCCATTTGCTGAGCATGGTTTGGATTGATAATCAGCTGTGCAAAAGCTATCCATCATCGAGTACCAGATACCTCGAGTACGTATGGCGCTGTCTTACCCAGCCGTTGTCTTGGGCATCTTGGTCAATACCAAGGTGTACAGGAAGGTGCCTTTACTCTTTACATTTAACCCCTGCTTGCTGTTGCCAACCTTAAGAGAAACAGATCTCTCTCCACTGGGTCACCACTTCCTCTTCTAGCACTGTTAGTCTGGAAGTATTGAGGAATTTTGATGTATTTTCTCAGTCCATTTCAGCCTGCCCCCTCAGTTCCTGCTGCAGGTGGATTCACTGGTGGAGAAAGTAATCGGGTTGGCTTTGTATCTCCCACCTCATCATCTCTCCTTGCCGGTAGGAGAGTTTATCAGTGTTAGCATCCTGATGAAGATGTTAGCACGAAAAAGCTTGTTTCACAGATTTCAGATCAGTATTACCAGATCAAAAGGATGTGGGGCAGGAAATACCTTTTATTCCCAGTGCTAATATTGAACCTCAGTGGTATATGTTACAGAGTACACAGAAGGGAAAATGACACTGGTTAGCTGACCAGCTCAATTGGCAGCCGCTAAGCACAATTAGACACTATGTCCCCAATTCACACAGTCAACCGGGTGAAGTCTTGTGACTTGGTTAAGCCTTTTTAGAACACCTGCCGCCCGGTTTGGCCACTTGACAGGCAAGTCCTGACCTTGGGGAAATAGTGTGAGCACTGTGCTTAGGGAGGCAAGCTCACATAATCGAGACCTTTACTCAGCTGTCTGTCAGCAGCAGCCCGAGTGTAAATTGCCAAGACATGATGCTCAGTCAGCAGCCCAGAGTGTATGCCAAGGCATGCTCAGTCTCCAGAGCAGTAATGTGGACATTGACTGTGGTTAACCAAACTGTTGGGGACCAGAGAGTTCAAACCATTCTGTGTGAACTAAGGTGGGGGAGAAACCGTAGGTTAGGATATGGGGGGTGGGTGGGGGGAGAAGTACTGGGTGGAAGCCAGGAACAGGATTTGATAGAGTAAGCACCCGGAAGTTTATTTACATAAAACTTTAAAAAAAGAAAGAAAAGAAAACCACTAAGAACCATCTGAGAACTAAGCTAATTATTCTCTCTCCTCTGGGTCCTGTATCTAGCCATAGGCAGCTACAGTGCACCTGTAACTACCTGTAATTAGCAAAGAGCGCATACCCTGAATATATCTGAAAGGGAAAAAGATCAGAGGAAGTTGGGTTGTAACCAGTTCACAGCAGCTTCAGCAAAGAAGGGTTTTTGTTCTTTCCGCCCCCCCCCCAGAAGACATTTTTCACATAATTAAACACTAATTAGTTGTGTCAGCTAACTAACACAACCCCGGGCAGTGTGGATCCAAGTTCAATGTCACTTTCCTTGCCCCACAGCTTTGAAAGCAGATGGTGCTGTCAAGCCTGGTGCAGCCTGGGAAGACAAGCCTCACCATAGTCCTGTGAGCTGCACCCTAGCCGTTAGTAGGAACAGGGCAGGGTCTTGGAATTTATAGTCTCTGATGGTTGATTACTTGTTTAATTTGGGGTCTTTTGTGTTTAATTCCACAATGAATGACTTTTTTAAAAAAAAAGATTTATTTATTATTTATATGTATGTACACTGTAGCTGTCTTCAGACACACCATGTATTAGTCAGGGTTCTCTAGAGTCACAGAATTTACGGATATGCTCTATATAGTAAAGGAATTTATTGATGACTTACTGTCTGCAGTCCAAATCCCAACAATGGTTCAGTAGTAGCTGTGGATGGAAGTCCAAGGATCTAGCAGTTGCTGAGTCCCACACAGCAAGAAGGCGAAAGAGCGAGAGCCAGACTCCCTTCTTCCAATGTCCTTATATGGTCCCCAGCAGAAGGTGTAGCCCAGATTAAAGGTGTGTGCCACCACACCTTTTAATCCCAGATGACCTTGGGCTCAGAGATCTCCCTGTCTTAATCTTCTGGATTCAATCACCACTGTGTCTCCAGATCTCCATACCAAGATCCAGATCAGAAACTTCTATCTCCCAGCCTCCAGATTAGGTTCACTGGTGAGCCTTCCAATTCTGGATTGTAGTTCATTTCAAATATAGTCAAGTTGACAACCAGGAATAGCCACTACACACCAGTAGAGGGCATCACATGTCATTACAGACGGTTGTAAGCCACTATGTGGTTGCTGGGATTTGAACTCAGGACCTTCAGAAGAACAGTCAGTGCTCTTAACCACTAAGCCATCTCTCCAGCCCCCGACGAATGACTTAAGTCTTCAATAGAACCACCGTTTAAAACGGGGTAAATGAAGCGAGACAGTCAGAGCTCCTCTAGGAAAGGATTTGAAATTCAGCCATAGCTTGGAATAACGGTGATAGGTGAACTTAAAAGTGGGCGGCCACACTGGGTCATGCACGCCTTTGATCCTGACACCTGGGTGGGAGGCAGAGGCAGGCGGATCTCTGAATTTGAGGCCAGCCTGGTCTGGTCTACAGAGTGAGGATAGCCAGGGTTATGGGGGAGGTGTGGGGAGGGGGAGAAATCACCCTTCCTCTTGATAGTTCTACTCAACTAGTACTTCCCATGTTTTCGCTAGAGTCTTTATTCCTCAGTTCTGTCACGATTGTCCCTTATCCATATCTACCCCCCATTCCATCACATTGCCCATCTCTTTGAACATCAGACCAACATCCTTCCACGTCACTGGAAGCTCAGTCTTCGGTTGAGGCCTCATCCACAGGTTCGGAGGGGGAAATGTGATGGAGTTGGAGACAACTGTTATACAAATTCATGGGACATAGGGAGCCGTTTATCATCCCACTTAATAAGCATTGGATTCCAACTGATCCAATCCAAGAAAATAAAAACCACGCGCATTTCCCTTCTGATGGGAAGGCATCAAATGTCACCTTTGTGCCTTGATCTGTTCCTTATGTGACAGCTCAACAGGAAACCATCATGCGCTCTGTAGAGGGATAGCTAGGGCGACATCAGCCAGGAGGCATACTGGAAGACACTTTTAATGGCTACTGAGTGTTTTCAGTCATGTCCCCCTTCAAAGCACACTTTTCTTCCTCCTTTTCCCCCATTTTTCTTCATCTATGCCTATTCTCTAACATTACTAAGATACCATATTATTGAAGAATTCTCCAGACAGGCTGCTGATACCATGAGTGGGGCCTCTGAGTTCTAAATGTTCAGTAAATAAGCATTGAGTCTCAAGAGAGTGCTGATATCCTCAAGCCAGGAATATCATTTGTGATGTCTGGTACAATAGAGAAATGATATAGCATAAAGAAGCCAATAAAACCCAAAGAAATGTCTACTGGAACTCAAGTCCAAAATGCAATAGTTGTTATAACATGTCGGGGGATCATTTCCTTTACTACTTTCAACATTTAAATCTCTGCTGGGTTATTTTTGACTCAGGTTTTATGCCAACAGAAAGTCAGAGATAGCTTAGAAAACTCCCATGGTAGGCTTCTGTGGACAAGAGCCCAGTGTTTGTCTCTAAAGTCCCCTACACAAACAAACAAACAAACAAAAAAATGCAGAGAGCAAGAAACTAAAGGATTGTACTCGGAGGGATAAAGACCAAAGAACAGAGCAAGACACTGGTGGCCTTTAGCCAGCTGCTTTTTGCTTAAGCCACGACAGTTTCCTTGCTGAGCTAGTAGGCGCACATTTCTTTCACTTTCTCATTGTTGTGACCAGAAGCCTGACAAGCCACTTCACAAAGAAGTATTTGTTCCTCATGGTTTGAGGAGATGCCATCCATCTTAGGAAGGCTTGGTGCTGAAAGGGAGTGGGTGTCAACCTGAAAGCTGCAGTCAGGAAGCAGAGATGAGACAGGTCTGTGCTGTAAAAGCTCAGCGCCTCCCAGCTCAGTCATCTACCCAGGGAGCCTCCTGCCACCATCTAAAGGTCCTGTAACCTCTACAACCAGCAGTACCAGCTGGGGAAAAAGTGTTGAACACATGAACCTGTAGGGGACATTTCACTTTGAAACTACAACATGTCCCTTCCAGAAATATTCAGGGATCATTGATCAGTATCCTCTCTACTCCATCTTTCTGTGCTTGTTAACCGTGGACTTTTTTTTGGGGGGGGGGTGGCTCCATAGACCTTGCTACTACCACCAACCTATCATCTGAGGCCAGGTTGGAAGATGTGGAGTTGAACATGTGCAAAGCTGAGCACCTCTAGGACCCATAGCTGCCCTGTCTGGCACCAGTTCTAATTCTCCTGGGAAGTAAAGTCTGGCTCAGCTATGTGTGGTACCTGGCACCTCCATCCTTTTATAGCAGAAAAATTGTAGAGTGAACCACTTGAATTATTCCAGGGACATTTTGCTACATCTACTTTATCACGTTGCCTTTCCGTCATCGCTGTGGTTTCGATGCATTTCAAAGCAAGCTACAGGTAATGATACACTTCTTGCTGTACCTTAAATACAAAGGGAAGCAAGCCAGGCACGGTAAGATACATTTGGAAAGCCAGCATTTGGGGGAGGCTCCTGCAAGAGGATCAGGATTTCAAGGCCAGTATGAGCTACAATGTAAGAGTCTGGACCAAAACCTCAGAGGCTGAGAATGATGATAAGCCGTAGGTGCTTCCCTGGGATGCCCTGAACCCCCTAGCATCACAAAAATAACTCAACTTGCTGATGTTGGAAAATACCTCTGACTTCCAGATGTTTTTTTTAAAGAATAACTCAAATATGAAATCATTTATCTCTTTTATTTATAGTGCTAGGAATTAAAGCCAAGACTTAGCACATACTAAGCATGTACTTTGTTCATATTTTACATATAAAACTTCCCTCGTTTTATGTTGAAAACTCAGTCGTGGTGATAATGAGTGTGTCACCAGCTCAGTTAACTTTGAATCTTGTTAAATTATATGTTGTGTGTCAGAGAGAGGGAAAGATCATTAGGAGTTTAAGACGCCTTCCCTTGCTGCACATATTAACGTTCCTTGCACAATTACCAATGGAGTATTCTCACTTTGGACTTGATCCACACCCTAAATTTAGCAAGCTAGAATTATCTTTTAAGCACCACTTTGAGCAACCTTTTGAGAAGAATGCAGACCGACAAAGGGGGAAAATATCTGTGTTTCCTCGTGCTTAAAATGCAATCCCTGATTTGATCATTCAGCTAAGGGGCAGAGTCTTGGCTATGCTGACGATGCAGCAAAGACAGAAATCCAGAATGTTCACCCCCAGTTCATAGGAGTCAAAAGTTACACATTTAAGGCCGGGCATGGTGGAGCACGCCTTTAATCCCAGCACTCAGGAGGCAGAGGCAGGAGGATTTCTGAGTTCGAGGCCAGCCTGGTCTACAAAGTGAGTTCCAGGACAGCCAGGGCTATACACAGAAACCCTGTCTTGAAAAACCAAAAAAAAAAAAAAAAAAAAAAAGTACACATTTAGATATTTAGATTGGGACACTCGAGAAACAGGCTGAACCACCAGACGATGGATTACATGGTTCGCAAGTTGGTAAGCAGTGCACACAGAGTTGAATAATGGCTGTCCATGGGCCAGGGAGTTTTACTGATTATGTAAAGTGACTTTACATGAACTCTTTTGATAGCTAAAGCAGCACTTTTACAAACTATGCTGGGGAGTCCAAGCCAGGACCGTGCTGAGCAAGCACTGTACCACTGTACCACTGGACTACATCCTAGCCTTAAAGCATCTTTAAGGTGGGATTCGAAGACTTCTTGGATTTACATACCTTGGAAGTTTAAAATCTACATACAAAAAAAGTGGGGCATACATATGAAACAATTAGCTTAAAGTCTTAATTAGGAAGAGAAGACCATGAAGTGAGCACAAAGGGAAAAAAAAAAAAACAAACAAACGGTTTTTTCTCAGCTATTAGTTTTCTTAGCATTAGTTTTGCTCAGCTGTCACTTTCGAAGGAGAGGGACTCCCAGCCCTGTGCTGAAACCTCAAAGCTGCCTCTCTTCACCAGTTCCCAGCAAGGCTGAGCCTTTGAACTAAACACCATGACCCCTGGCGTGTACTCCATGGGCCTGTCATCTTGAACGCACCCTTTCCCACAGAAGACCCTCTGCTGGCCACCTGTAGGCAGGGGATGACTTCACTTCAGGCCATCCTCTGCCCTCCCTCCCTGTCACTGAGGCCAAGGGATTGTCAGAAAGCAGAACGATGACCCGTTCATGGGCTCCTCTTCTTCTTCTTCTTCTTCTTCTTCTTCTTCTTCTTCTTCTTCTTCTTCTTCTTCTTCTTCTTCTTCTTCTTCTTCTTCTTCTTCTTCTTNGAACTCACTCTGTAGACCAGGCTGGCCTCGAACTCAGAAATCTGCCTGCCTCTGCCTCCCGAGTGCTGGGATTAAAGGCGTGTGCCACCACGCCCGGCTCATGGGCTCTTCTTGATTATACTGGGATCTCAGGGCAGCAATGAGCTTTGTCTGCTTGTTAGGGACAGGATCTCACTACATTTGGTTCACACTGACCTTGAATTGGTGGCTATCCTGTCTCACAAGCAAACACAAGGCAGTTGGTTCTCAGTATTCTATTTATATATTTTATTCCAACTGGAATGAAATTCATTGAGTTGTGTAGTCCCTGGGTCTGGTTTATTTCCATGTGTGATTTTTTTTAATTTGTAACATTTTATTTTTAATAATAAAGTTTAAAAGAAAAAGTATTTTATTCAGGCAGTGGTGGCACACATGCCTTTAATCCCAGCACTTGGGATTAAAGGCAGGAGGATTTCTGAGTTTGAGGCCAGCCTGATCTACAGAGTGAGAGAAAGAAAGAAAGAAAGAAAGAAAGAAAGAAAGAAAGAAAGAAAGAAAGAAAGAAAGAAAAGAAAAGAAAAGAAAAGAAAACAAAAGAAAGAAAGAAAGAAAGAAAGAAAGAAAGAAAGAAAGAAAGAAAGAAAGAAAGAAAGAAAAGAAAAAGTATTTTATTTATGGGCGTGTGTATATTTATGCTACAACTAAACTTGGGTCCTTCTAGAAGAACAAGAAGTTCTCTTAACCACTGGGACACCTCTCCAACCTCTAGCGTTGCCAATATTTTATAAACAAAGAGCCCACTGCCTAGGATCAGTGATACCATGTGGCTGTGTTTGAGAAAAATACGGGTACCCTTCTCTCCTTGTTATGAGATGCAGTGGAGTAAACAAAGCTCAAATTGGAATCCAAAAGAATGAGTTTAAAGCAAGCCTTTCCTCGAACTATCTGGGAGTTCACAGTCTAGCGCTTCGATTATTTTTCTTAAAACAACAACAACAACAACAACAAAAAAGAACAAAAAACAAATATTATCAAGGGTGTGTGCATGTGAAACAGTGTCTTAGGGGCCCCAGACCTAGCCTTGAACTCACTATGTATCCAGCGTGGACCTTAGATGTGTGCCCTCATACCTGCTGGCTCCTCCATCTCTCTGAGCTCAATTTTCCCTTGTGGGGAGTCAGGGATGCCCAAGCAAGTGTGTAAGGAGAGAATGAAGTCCTGAGTGGACCTGTGTAGTTGACGTGAGCAAGACCCGCCTGATCTCAACTCTTCTAGACATGTCTTTCTGTCCTTTATTTCCTCCTCGCCTCAGTCAGGTCAAGTCCTAAGCTGTGCTGGACACATATTTCCTAATCAATAAATGGTGATCGTAGGAAACGCCCCAGAATGGGGTTAAGCATGCACAAGCACGTACACGAGAGTCCCAAAGCCCTAATGGTTATGAGCTATTTTTGCAGGTCTTAGAGAGGTATACAGCCCATTAGGAGACCGAATAAGATATAGCACAATGGACCAGGTAGTGGCTGCATGGGTAAATTGCTTGTCACACACATGTGAAGACCCAGAATGTCAATCCTTAACACCCATGTAAATGCCAGTGTGTGTGTGTGTGTGTGTGTGTGTGTGTGTGTGTGTGTGTGTGGTGTCCCACCCTACTGTGTAATCCCAGTACTTAGGAGACAAGTTAGAAAACTAGCAAAATTCATGAGCTCTGGATACAAGTAAGAGACTCTGTCTCAATATATAAGGTGAGGAGAGATTGATGAAGACCTTGATGTCAACCCTCTGGCCTCTGTATGCTTACATTCAAGAGCACATGCACCTATAAACATACATTCACCCACACATGGGGTGGGGGGAGAAATCATATAGCATAGCTGGGTTATGTCATCTCAGCAGTCAGGAGGCAGAGACAGGAGGATTGCTGCACTTTGAGGTTGACCTGGTCTGTATGAGGTCCAGGCCAGCTAGGACTATGCAGGGAGACCCAGTCTTAAAAGACAAAGCAATCAAATAATCAACAAAGGAGCTATCTGAATGAACGCAGCCTTTGTTTTCCTCACTGACCCGAGCTGTGTCAAAGGACTCCAGTCAGGATTTTCCCGACTTCAGTGGGAATAGCTGGCGTCCACTGAATATGCCGTTTGTAGAGAAGTCTGACGGGGGTAAGCTTACTCTGTCAAATTTTTCAAATGCATTCACCGGCTAGCACATATTAACTGCGTGCCTTCTAGATGCAAATATTGTTCTATTATGACTGAGACCTTCATGATTCCTAACCCCCAAGGTACTGGCTCCTGAGAGACATGGATATTAAACAAACAGGCATACCCGTCTGGACAACCATGGTCAGCTATGCTGTGACTCTCCACTAAACTGACGGGATAATGCCTTTCCGAGCAGGAGACATTTCAGCTAACGAGAGAGGGAGGGATGAAAAGAGATGGAGGCCAGGCAGCCAGGCAGCTATAAGGATATGGAGGTCAAGCAGGGCTTTGAGTGAAGGAGAGCAAATTCCATGTATCTGCAGCATCGCAAAACGGAGAAGAAAGGGACAAGAACCAAGGGTCACAGGAAAGACCATGGAGGGCTGGCCGAGCAGCCATGTTAATGAGTTTCAGTTACGGCAATGAGAGTAAACAGAGGTGGTGCAGTCTGAACTTTTAACAGAAGTGAAATTGGGAACACAAGTGAAAAAAAAAAATCTATTTGAAGGCTGTTGAAGTGATTCAGGTACATGGGCTTGACACAAGAGGGGCGAATAGGAGAGGGGACTGAGCTGTATCTTCATGGTACATGAAGAGTCATCTGGTATGGCGAAGTCCTGGATTCAGTCTATAACACTGGAAGAAGAAAAGGGGAAGGAGGAGCAGGAGTTAGAGGGGGATGAGGAGGAGGTGGAGGAGGAGAGGGAGGAGGAGAAAAGAAAGAGAAGAAGGAGAGAAAAAGGAGGAAGTGGAGGAAGATGGCAAGGTGGTGGAGGAGGAGAGGGAGAGATTTTTTATTTCTTTTTGGTTTTTCTGAGACAGGGTTTGTCTGTGCAGCCCTGGCTGTCCTGGAACTCACTCTGTAGACCAGGCTGGCCTC
>NC_034608.1:48455978-48465441 GCF_900095145.1 Mus pahari
AACTCAGAAATCCACCTGCCTCTGCCTCCCAAGTGCTGGGATTAAAGGCGTGCGCCACCACGCCCAGCGAAAGAGATATTTTAAGGTATATTATTTTGGAGGTAAAAACGAACAGAATATCCTAATAGATTGTATGTGGGAAGGGAAGAAATTAAACACAGGTTGGTTTCTGATGAATAGAAGGAGTATTTGGCAGGCACGAAGAAAAGACTTCAGTTCAGAGATATTGAGTTCACTTCCAAGGTGTACAGGCGGGGACACCAGTAGGACTTGGTTGCAAAGTGGATGAAGACCGGCAGTGCGGACGGGCTAGGAGTCCGCAGTAGTCGCCGAGCATAGCTCTGAAGACTTAGAAGCAAAGAGTCCCTTCAGAGGGGAAGACTGGGTGGTGAGGGGAGAAAGAAGGCCAAGTGGCAATGAGCTGTCCCCTCAGTTGTCCCCTCAGTGCTACACGGAAGCAGAAGGCTGTAAGGGCAGCCCCGATGGAGAGGAGGCTGTCCTAACAAGCAGATGGGACAGTTTAAGGAGCAAGGTCAGAGGTCAAATGTTCCTTGGTGACTAGGAGTGTAGCTGAGTGAGTGGAAGAGCACGTGCTGACATTCATCAGACTCTGGATCCGTTCTTCAGCAGTTTAGGGAAAACAGTCACAGTTCTGTGGTAGAACGCTTGCCTAGTATGTGTAATGAAGCCCTAAATTAAATCCAGACTGATTATTTTCTTCAGGATTCTCCAGAGAAACACAGCTGTGAAGTACAGAGCAAGTTAGAGGGACTTTGGGGGCTGGGAGGGGGGAGGGCTAAGCTTCTACATGGTCCCCATCTACAAGACATATATAAAAATGGAGTCACTGGTGCTGAAGTCGTATCTTACCCAGACAGAAACCAAACTGTGCATTAATCTTTTTGAAACATTGGGATTGTACAAATCAGAAACAAATTCCCAGCAGGTAAATTTAAACGGACAAGATAATAAAAGTCTTATCACCTTAATTCTTACACAAACACGGTATACTAACATAACCTGGTGTCAACTAGAACTAGTCAGTTCAATTTTTGTTATTCTTTTTTTTTTAAAAGATTTATTTATTTATTTATTATATGTAAGTACACTGTAGCTGTCTTCAGACGCTCCAGAAGAGGGAGTCAGATCTCCTTACAGATGGTTGTGAGCCACCATGTGGTTGCTGGGATTTGAACTCAGGACCTTCAGAAGAGCAGTCGGGTGCTCTTACCCACTGAGCCATCTCACCAGCCCCAAGTTCTGTTATTCTTACCATACCTTACAAGAGTAATTTTGAGAAGGCCAGTTGCAGGGAGCACACACCTGAAGTTCTAGTACTTATGGGGTAGAGACAGGAACATCAAGAGTTCAAGGTTATCTTCTGCACCATGGTGAGTTCAAAGTCAGCCTAGGAAACGTGACGCCTTCCCTCAAGAGAAAGATAAGCTCGTGATAAAGACATATAACCCTGGAAACCTAAATTACTTTGGAAAAGCTAAGGAGATAGATAATTCAGTGGTACAATGGTTACCTATCATTAGCAAGGTCCTGGTCATTTCTAGCACACCACACACACACATACATATATACACTTAAACACATATCACAGATACATACACATATACACACATGCACATACAGACATACACACACAGACACATCCATACACACATAAGTACACATAAATACACAAACACACACATCCACACATGCATAGTGTATATACACATATACAGTAAAAACGTCAATATGGATTCATATATATATATATATATATATATATATATATATATATATATTACTTTCTAAAAAGAGAGTATTTCTTAGATGTGTCCACAGAATAAGCTAGTGAAGCTGAAGAGGGAAATCAACTGAAAGCCTCATAGAAACAGCATCTCAATGCTCAGCTGTAGCTTTAAAAAACATTCCTCTCAGAAAGTGCCAGGGCTCTTTGGAGAAATGGCCGATGTCATGTTGCCATTGCTGGAAATCCAGGAAGCGTTTCAAGATGACGTGACAGGGACACAGTAGCCAAAATGAAAAGACTCCCATTGGCAATCGTCTGGGCAAACTGAGCGTAACTTTTGGGAAAAACTCATGACAGCTACAGAGTTCCCTGAGACCAGATGAGAGTGACAGGAAGCGCAGTGAGCAAATGCTGGGTGTTGATTGAAGGGCACTGGGACACTATGCTCATTACTGTAAACTTTGGGAAAGACAAGGGAAAGGAGTGAGCATTTTTCCTGCCTTTCCCATGCAAGTTGTACTCAGGGCGATCAACTAACTGGCTGCAGCTGCAAAGTCCTATTGAAAGAGAAGTTCCCAGTAGAAGGATGCCAAAGAACATAAAATTAGAAACTGCCATTTCATGATCTTAATAAAATGATGAAATTGAGCAACAACCACGGGATGGTTCTGTTAAAGCCGCTGGGGTAAAGAAAATGGGGAAGTTTATAAGAAATCAACCTTTCATGAGCTACACCCTAACCCAGAAAAGGGGGGGGGGTGTAGAGGAATAAATTAAATGATGCAAAAAGAGAGCAATGGATAGAGGACATATCTCAGTGGGTGCATGTGTGGGGCCTGACATTGGTCCCCAGAAGTTTACACAAATAAGAACAAGCAGTCGGCTAGATGCAGACTTGGACACTTTCTAGGACAAATGGTCCTGGCTATTTTCCTTGTGCATGCTAACCATGAGCTCTGCCACTAAGTTAGGCCTCTCAAAATGGCATTAAAAAGCTATAATACATGGCTGAGGCTGAGGCTAAGTGGAAAATCACCTGCCTAGCATGGAGATAAGGCTAGGAAAATAAGACAAAAATAATTCATTGTAAAGTTCTAAATATTTGAGAGACATAACCCACTGTCAAGTTTCTCTAATTAAAGAGAACCTTGGTCATGGGGAGTGACTGATGGAAAACCAGTCATGTACACCATGGGAAAGTTTGTTGTTCTGTTTTTTTTTGTTGTTGTTGTTGTTGTTTTTTTTTTAAAGACATTTTGTAGGGCAGAGAAATAATGTAGTTGCTGAGAGGAATGTAGCACCAGGGGGATCACGTCCACGATGAAACTGAGCATTGGGTGCAATAAAGGGAATGGCTGGTAGACAGGGGGCAAAGACAAGACAACCAGAGTAGGCCACTCAGTAGAAGCAGACGGCAGGAGATGCCCCCTTGGAAGGACAAGCTTTTGGGTAGATCGGGTCCTACACTAAAAAGAGTTCATGGAAAACACAAAATGGTGGCTGGGGCTAAAAGGAATCTAAGAAATCCTGGAGCCTCGAAGATGAGAGGCCTACGGGAGATGAAATGAGCTGCCATCAAAGGGAGGAAAGCTGAGTTTAGCCGGACAGTGGTGGCGCACGCCTGTAGTCCCAGCATTTGGCAGAGGCAGGTGGATTTCTGAGTTCGAGGCCAGCCTGGTCTACAGAGTGAGTTCCAGGACAGCCAGGACTGCACAGAAAAGCCCTGTCTCACCCCCACTCCACCCCCCCAAAAAGAAAGCCAAGTTTGCTTCATTTCAATATGGAGGCCCCTTGGTTAGTTTGATGGACATTTCGTGTTAGCAGCACTCTTTTTTAAAAAAAATATATGTTTTCTTAAGATTTATTTATTATATATGTATATTAGTACACTGTTGTTGTCTTCAGACACACCAGAAGAGGGCATCGGATGTCCATTACAGATGGTTGTGAGCCACTATGTGACTGCTGGGAATTGAACTCAGGACCTCTGGAAGAGCAGTCAGTGCTCTTAACCGCTGAGCCACCTTTCCAGTCCCTTGTTTCACTGATTCTAATGCACTTCTTCTACACACTTCACAGACACAAAGTTTAGGAGATTAGTGGTGAAGGGTTTCAGAGTTACAGAACAGTAACCAGAACGGTCAGTTTGATTGTGTAAGGATCTAGGGGGCCAGACGCAGTCACCAAATAACAGCCAGGGATTTTGACCCTGAAGGATTTTTGTTTTGTTTTGTTTTGTTTTTTTGTTTTTGTTTTTCACCATTGAAGATTAAAGCTGTGGACTGCCATGGGAATAGCAAAATGAAAACGAGTTAAGGAGAATTCCAGAGGAGGGGAAAAAATTGAAGCACTGAAGACAAGTGAGAAATTTCGGGAAAATCAGGGAAACTCCAAAAAGGAAGAAGCCGTATCTTGCCTAGAAGTTGTACAGAGTCACAGCAGAGATGGAGGTAATTGCTGTAAGGATTGGTCAGCTCTGCCTATCATGGGTGGAGACAGTGGGAGGCTCTACATTCCAGGCATGACTTCCTGGCCCAAGTAGGGAGAAAATCACACACTGTTTTTGCGCGGTCCACTGAGTCAGGCGTGCGGGGGTGGGGTCCCGTTCTGTCCACCTTTGAGCCCACTTTTGTCAGCTATTGGCCTTAGCGGCAGTTTTAGAAAGCTATCTTTACTTAGTTTGTTACAGTCAGCTGTATTAGAAGGCAGGAGATGAGCGGGGTGTGGGTGTGTCGAGTGCCTTTAATCCCAGCACCGGGAGGCAGAAGCAGATGAATCTCTGGGAGTTCAAGGCCTGCCTGGTCTATAAAGCCAGTTCCAGTTCCAGCCAAGGTTATTACACAGAGAAAGCCTGTCTCAAAAGCCAAATCAAACCAAACCAAATAAACCAACCAGGATATGGACCATATACGCCTACCTCAAAGGCTTCAAGTGATCCTGTGGGCCAACCACCATGGGCCCCAAGCTCTGTCCCTCTTATCTGCTGGTCATATTGGGCTATAAGCCCTCTTACCCATCTTCCTTGGGGCTCCAGACCCTACCACTTCAACGCTTAACTTTGCTTTGAACTCCGACCTTTGTCCTACAACATACATGTGCAGCCTTACCTATTTCAGTGCACTGTGGAGACTGACAGAGGGCCACGTGAATACAAGTATGGATCCAACTTGTTGTTTTGCTATGGGTTCTACCCCCCCACACCCCCACTATATACAGACCACTGCCCCTGCTCACTAGTATGTTCTTCAAAATAATTGATCCCAAAGCAGTCTTTACCATTAATGTTTGTGATGGTTTGAATGAAACTGACCCCTGTAGCCACAGCAAGTGTCACTGTGGGGGGGGGGGGTTTGAGGTTTCCAAAGCTGGTTGCAGTGTCACTCTCTCTCCCTGCTGCCCATCCACATAAAGACCTTTCAGCTGCCTCTCCAGCACTATGTCTGCCTCTGCGCTTACCATGCGTCCCGCCGTGATGACGATGGATCGGTCTTCTGAACTGTAAGGCAGCCGTAATGAAATCATCTCCTCTTTTAAGAGTTGCGGTGGTCACGGTGTCTCTTCACAGCAATAGAAATCCTAACTAAGAGCATTAAAGAGTTCACAGTCCCATTTGCAAAATGATCCAGTGGTTGTTTTGTCCTGTTACGGACCAGGTTTGTTTCCCCAGGGACACCATGTGGCAGTCCCTGAAACTGAGCTGACCCATGGGCAGCCTCAAACAAGTAGAGAGGAACCCCCAAACTGAAGCACCCCTCCCTGGTGATAAGATTTAGGGGTGATCTGAAGAGTGGGAACAGGCTGTGGTTAAGAGTTTCTCCCAGAAAGGGACCTGAGTTCAGTTCCCAGCAACGACATAGTAGCTCACAAACGTCTGTGGTGGGATCTGATGCCCTCTTCTGGCATGCATCATATATGCACACAGAATACTCACAATCATAAAGATTCTTTTAAAGAGAGGGATTGAGGGAACAGAGGAACAAGAATGAGATCTAATGTATACAGTTGACATGGAAGGGGGACCTTTTATCCTGAATTGGCCCAATTTTCAGTTTTCGCTATGGATCTAGTGCCAGCTCTGATTAAAAAAAAAGAAAAGAAAGAAAAGAAAAAGAAAAAAGAAAGAAAGAAAATGCTGCAGCCCTGACAAAGCCTAAGTGTCCTGTTTCCCTGCCCCAGAAACACATTACAAGGCAATAGGAAGGAAGAGAAGGAAACACTGTCTGTGGATGCTTACACTGTATGCTCTTCACAGAGTGCATGCTGGGGACTTGGTGCCATGAACTCTCTCAGGTTAAAGTGTTGGCACAAGTGAAGGGTCCCTGTTGTCAGCCCATGTGAACTTCCTCTGATTTCTTAAAACAGGAATTGCCACCATCATGATCCCTGTGTCGGATGATGCCCACAGCAAAGCGAATAGATTATTACTGTTGCACAAACGGCACAAAATTGGGGACATAAAATTGGGGATAGTGACAAATGATTCAGAGCAAGTGAGGCTGGAGGATTTATTCTGCAGTCACTGTCTTGTCTTATGGTGTTTTGAAATCTGTGACAAACCAAGTTTGGGCCACGGAGACCTTAACAGCCAAAGCGGGAATAATTTCGTGCTTCAGTCCCCGTGGTTGTTATTCTCAGGAAAACAAAGAAACTAGACTGTTCTTTTTTACTTTCTTTCATTTTTGTCTTTCCTTATGAAGATGTTTTCACCTGGGTTCAGCATTCATTTTAGATTTTTATTTTTGGAGACCGGTTTGATTGAGAGAACGCAGTTGAGCTTGGCCTTGAACTTCAGACCATTGTTCGCCAACCTCTCAAGAGTTGAGATGACAAATGTGTTCTACCACAGCCCAAACTTCTTGTGTCAGTCCTGGGGAGGCTGGAAAGTCTTGCTAAATGTTTAAGACGGTCTTGCAAATGACTGTAGTCTTGTTTCCTGTCAGAGGAAATAGCCAACATTTAATCCCTTTATGCAAGATGGCACTCATACATATTTTGGATAGATACATAAGTATGTCGTATATGTGACTTGTAAGATGTGAGGTCATCCTTTTCCTGGCTTGTTTGTGTCCATCTTCCTCAGTCCTCCTTCTCTTGCATTGACACTATCCACTCTTCCCTCTGGGTCCACCTGTGCTGTAAGTCTGGGCTGCACCTTTGACCTTTGCATGAATCTGCACAAACCCAGCCCTGATATATTATTAAAGCACTGTATTAAAGCTTGTATTAATACAAGGCCCCTTATTACCTTGGGCATCGTCCAAGCACCATTTAGCATCACATCTCTGAAAAAAGAAATGGTCAGAGAATGTTCCGCTGAGGAGCTTGATCTTGGGTTCTTGCTGTATGAGCTGGAAGCTACTTATTTACCTTGTGGTTCAGGCTCATATTGTTACCTATAATTACTTGATTCTCTTTCCACCGTTACCTGGGTCCCATCATGTTCCACAACTAAGAAGATATCTCAATGGTCTGTTACCACTTTTAAACTAAAATTTAATATACAAACCATCACATTCCATTCCATATTCACTAAATTTTTTTTTGCAGGATTGGGCAATCACTATCACATCCACAATGTTTTTAGCATCCTGAAAGAAAACTCCTTAATTGTTATCAGCCATCCTCCGTTTCCCTCTCCCATCTCCTAGCAACCACTGGTCCATGTCGTGCCTTGATTGGTATGCATATTCTGGGTATTTCGTGTCAGTAGAATCATATAGCGTGTGCTTTTGTCACTGGTTTATTTACTTTGTCTTGAAGGTTCTTCCCTTTTGTCATATGCATCAGAATGTCACTTATAGCTGAGGGTGTAGTTCAGTATGTGCTCAGCATGGGCAACCTCAGAACAGATTCAATTCCCAGCACCAAGCACCCTCACCAAACAGCACGGAAGAAACCAAGATCTTTCATTAATTATGGCTAAGTAAACTCACATCGTGTGCTTCTTTCACCCTTCCTTCCCTGTGCTAGCTTTTGCTATCATAACAAGATACCTGGGGTAATTAACTGATGAAGAAAAGGGGTTTGTTCCACATCTTCACAGCTTCTAGTTCATTGGGCCTGTGGCCCACCATCCAAGGATTCCACGGCAGTGTGGTCACTTATGTCACAGGCTTCTTTGGATATGAACTCTAACCCCAAAGGCCCATGTGTTAAAGGTGTGGACTCTACTTGTGGCACCACCACAGCAAGGTAGAAGCTTTAGAAGTAATTGCCCAAAGTAAGAAGGAGAAAGAATTTACAGCAACAGAGGGCTGTGTTCAAAGGAGACACTAGAAATCTGGTCCTAGTCGTATTCCCCCTTCCTCTCCCTCTGCCCCCTCCCCGTGTGTGTGTGTGTGTGTGTGTGTGTGTGTGTGTGTCTGTCTGTCTGTCTGTCTGTCTGGCTCTGGCTCTCTTTCTTCCCAGATGCAGCATTTTCTGTCTCCCCCCCTCCACACACACACACCGTGATCTATTGTGTCACCACCAGCACAAAGGCAGGGAACACCTGAGACCACAAGCCAAAATAACCCTTCCCTCTTTTTAAGAACAGTCTCAGGTGTTTGTCTCGGCAATGCATGACTGGTAGGTGAAACCTGCATAGCTCACAATTTTGACTATCTCCCAACAGGACCAGCCCAGGGACTGAGCCTTTGATATGGTCATCAGGGTAATGTAAGCTACAGCATTTATCTGTTTTACTGTGAACTGATCCCACTGCCTAAGAAGATTGTGACTGTGAACATTCATGTTCAAGTTTTTGTATCAGAACAAGAATTTAGTTCTCTTGGCTATACATCAATGAAGACAATTGTTGAATCCGGTTCGGCTCTGTGTTGACCCTGTTTGCTTCTCAGAGAAACTCTCAGACTGTCTTGCAGCAGCTGCACCACCTCATGCGGCGCCATACAGGCATTGCGTATTGTCTCCCCAAATCCTTGCCAAACATTTTCAGTGCCACTCTAGTGAATGTGACTTCATGATTCATTCAGTTATTCATTCTTTATTTTGAGTCTCATGTGGCCCAGACTAGCCTTGCACTTCTGACCCTGTTACCCCGACCTCGCCAGTGCTAGGAGTACAGGCACACACCCTGCCCCCAGTCTCCTGTGCTGCTGGGGGTTCTAGTCCATTGCCTGTGCTTGCTAGGCAAACACACTCCCAACTGAGACATATTACTGTTTAGCCCAGGCTGGCCTGGATCTTTCTGCCTTAGCCTCTTGCAAGTTGGTATTACCGTCATGTGCCACCACACCTGATTTATTTTCTCTTAAAAAATAATTATGTAAGGGTTTCACGCGATTTCAGAGTCAAAACGATAAAAGTACACATAGAGAGGTCTTGCTTCCATCCCTTCATTCTGTTATTTCCTGACACGTAATTGTTTATTCATTTGTTATTTACCCTCCACTTCTACTTTAACACACAAAGAAATGCATATATCTTACTCTCTATTGTCCCTTCTTTCTTACAAGAGAGCATCTATCTTCACGGCCTCCCCTCTGCTCCTTCTACCTCTCTATATTCCCAGAGTTCCATGGTGTTACACAGAGATTGCTCTTTTTTTTTTTTTTTTTTTTTTTTTTTTTTTATTTTACATATGTGAGTATACTTATCACTATCTTCAAACACACCAGAAGTGGTATTTATTCGTTTATGAGACAATATTAACTGTTAAGAAAAATGATAACCAAGCTACAGACCATAGGCCCAGAGATTTTTTTTTTTTTTTTT
>NC_034608.1:48465681-48471639 GCF_900095145.1 Mus pahari
AAGAGATGGGGACTATTATCTACATTTGTTTCCCCAACACAGAAATTAAGAACTAGAGATCTGAGCTACTGCCCTTTGCAAGAGGTCACACAGAGTCGAAAAAAAAAAAAAAAAAAAAAAAAAAAAAAAGCCACACAGGCATCACTGGTAGGGTAATGGCAAATAGTGTAACACTAAGAAGAGCATGCCTTTAAGAACCTCCAGAAATGCAAGCCCAGAGAACTGGACACCCTAATCCGGCTTCCGCGGGGACGCGGAGGGCACCAGGTACACGGATATACATGTGGACACAACCCATACACAATAGGGTAATAGTTTAAAGCAATCTTCCTTAGAAAGAAGTGCATGCACCAAAGCCATTACTTTGTCACTTTCAGTTTCGTGACAGGACCAAGCAGTAAAAAAACTGAACAAAACTACGCAAGAATCAGAAGTGGAGGATCCTCCTAAGTTCAGGTCAGACGGGTAATGTGCCCACGTCGTAACAAGGTTTATGGGCGGCACACGTCACGCAATGGCGTGAACACCCAATCATCACGCTTTATGAACCAGAAAGGATCGCCGTTCTTTCTTGCTGGGAAACTATCAAGTAAGTCTCACTAGTTTTCAAAGAGGGTGGCTAATATGCTGCCGCTCTATTTAGCTTTTGCACACAAAAATCTAGTACAATTCAAAACTCTTACTAGGATTTTGCGAGAATTCTCTTGTTTCTACCCTAGCAGATGAAATCAGGAGCAAACTTAATGCGCGAACTCTTGATTATGCAAATATATCCTTCATGGCTCCACCTCTTACTCCTCCCTTCTCGGACGGACTGTTTGTTGCTTTCTGGCCGCGAGTCGTAAAAAGGAGCGTTGCAGCTCCGAGGGCGGAAGTTAGTTTTGCTTTATGGCTACGATGCTCTCCAGGGCCGGAAGTCGCTGAGTACAGATGCGGTTCGGGAAGAGCGCTTGGTTTCGGGAGCCTTTTTTGGGTTCACGGTTCAGGAGTTTGTCTTTAGAATTAACTTTTTTCTTTTTGAGTCTTCGGAAAAACAAATTTCGCCGCGTGTCAGGAGCTTGAGGCTCTCCTTTTTTTGTTTTGTTTTGTTTTTTTCTCGAGACGGGGTTTCTCTGTGTAGCCCTGGCTGTCCTGGAACTCACTCTGTAGACCAGGCTGGCCTCGAACTCAGAAATCCGCCTGCCTCTGCCTCCCAAGTGCTGGGATTAAAGGCGAGCGCCACCACTGCCCGGCTTGAGGCTCTCTTCTTACACCCACTTAACCGGGTGGGTTGATCCTTGTGTCAAGACTTGTGTGAGACAGCTCGCCTTTTAGCCGTGCCTGGCTTTAGTTCTGTTCGTTGGGGGACACCGATCCCCGGACGACCTTCCCTCCGAGACTCCAGACACCATCCCCATTGGGTCTCTGTCCCCGGGGGGAGCCCAGCCCCCCGGGTGCGACTAGGAATGAAGCTGGACAGCGCCGAAGAGAAGTCTGGGGTCGGCGGCTCCCTGCCTGCAGAGGAGTCTCCCCCAGCCCTCGAACCAGCCTTCTCCAAGCTTCTGCACCGTCTCAGCCGCAAAGAGGCATCGGGACAGGGCAGCGCCAGAAATGCCGCTCTTAAAGACCTCGACGCTTTAATAGAAGCCGCCGAAGGTGACAGATTCTTTGAGGGGAGTGGCAGTGAGGGATCCCTCCGGGGGATGCCCGAGATCCTGGGGCAGGTGGTGAGGGCCCTGGAGACGTACGCAGCACCCAAGGAGAAGGCGGATGGCGTCGAAGAGCATCCCGAAGTGCCCGAGAAGGCGACTGAAGTTGGCTCACTGGTTCTAAAGCTGTTGGGGAAGGTCGAAGCTGCCAAGGGTTCTCCCGACTGCCCAGCGTGGAAGACAGGCCTCCGTCACATGTCAGGACCCGTGTATATTTTTGCCATCACACACAGATTGAAGCAGCCATGGACCAGTCCAGCATCGCAGCATGTTGCTGGTGAAGTGCTGTCTTTATTGCTTAGAGTTACTGAGTGTAGTTCTGTGGCGGGATTCCTGTGCGGAGAAAATGAAGACGATCGAGGGAGATTTGCTGTGGTCTTGGGGCTTCTTAAGCCCCATTTGAATAAGTGAGTACAGCACTTTTCACTATTATCGGGCAGATAGGGGTGTTGACATAATAGGTTTCTTACGGACCTGGAGCTGTTGTGGCTTACTAGAGATGAGATAGCAGCAAATTTAAGAGTAGAACTGAAGTCTTCAAATTCCATCTTCTCCACCGAACGACTGCCTTGGGAAATTGGTAATTCTGATAATAGACATGGAAGATTCTGCCCCATTTATATGGAATCGCGTACTTATGCTAAGTACCCATGGGTATTTGGAGAAGACCCAGTCTTTCAGCGTGAATTTAAATGCAGGGACTTGTAACTTGTTCACAATGATCGGATAAGGTGATTACTCTATAAGGACTAATACTTGGGATGAAACAGTGAAAACGATTTGTGGTACATGGATTGGATTAGATTGCTGTCAGCTAACATACTTGCTGTGAGTTTTGACTTGCTACTTTCAGTGTTTTGTTTTCCAGCCAGGTCTTAATTTTATCTATTTATATTTTATTCACTTTTTTTTGAGATGGGGGTCTCACTGTGTAGCCTTGGCTGGCCTGGAACTTTTATGTAGACCAGGCTGGCCTGGAACTAACAGAGGTTCTTCTGCCTCTGATCTATGCAGGTGTCACTACACCTGCCCCAGGCAGGTTGTTTTTTTAAAAAAAAGGATTTTATTAATTTTAATTATTTGTAGGTGTGTGTCTGCATGAGAGTGCAGGTGCCTGAGGAGGTCGGAGCTATCTGGTCCCCTGGAGCAGGACTTATATGACAGCTACCTGACATGGTTGCTTGGATCTAAATACATACAGATCCTGTGGAGAAACAGAAGTGCTCTTGACCACTGAGCCTTCCCTCTGGCCCCTTCTACAGCTTTCCCTGTAGCCAAGGATGTTGGCCCTGAATTTCTGATCCTGCTTCCAGGTGCTGGGCTTACAGGCAAGTGTCTCCCCATGCCTGGTGTATGCACTGCTGCGGATTGAGCCCAGGGCTTTGTGCATATTAGACGAGCACCTTGCCAACTGAGCTAGAGCCCCAGTCCTCTGGCTATGGAATGATGAGGTGAAATAAACCTGGAGTTAAAAGGCTTTTAAACTAGTCCCTCTTTCCTTTTCTTACCTTAGTAAGAAAAATGTATTTTTTCCTTACTTTTATTTTTTTCTTACATGATTACTTTATAGGCTGGCTTTGCACTGTGAGAGATCCTCCTGCTTCAGCTTCCTCAAATACACACGCCTCAGATTACAGGGTGGAACACTGGGCCCAGTTAGTTCTCTTTTATTGTTCTGAGTAGGACCAGGTCTGATAGCAGCCATGAATCTTGTGTTATTATTTGTAATTAAAGGTTATGCCTATTATTCAGTTAGTGTTTTAAGGCGGTCGAGTCAGACGTGCAAACTCCTTTTATAAGCTCTAAGTTGGCGCTCATGTTCCGAGTTCTTTCTTCCTCTGACACTGAAGTGGTGACATACCTCTACTCATCTCCCTTCTCAGCACATTTCACATCATCCACCAACATGACTACCACTGACCTCACAGGTCTTTTACATAGCTGTAGTTATGAATGGCTGCTATTCATTGGATAAGCTTATATTACCCCAAGTTTGGGCAACTTTCAAGTGTATATAGTATAAGATGTAAATTATTTTAATTTATATCATAAAATACATTTGAAAAAAACAAGAGTTGTATAGGAGATATACATATACGGATACATATATATGTATAAAATCTGTTAAAGACAAGAGGAGGAGGAGAAAGAGAAGAAGAAATTCTTGTTAAGCTTTAACTGATTATTTTTGCTAACGCTGTGCCATTCACTTAATGTGGTTTCCATGTCTTTTCAGGGAAACCTGGAAGAAGAATCCTGCTGTCAAACATGTTTTCTCGTGGACTCTCCGACAAGTCACTCAGCCCTGGCTGAGTCCGCATCTAGAAAAGATACTTCCCCCGTCTTTGCTCATCTCGGATGACTATCAGACGGAGAATAAAGTCCTGGGTGTCCAGTGCCTCCATCACATTGTGGTTAATGTGGTAAGCACCTCAGCTCCGGCCTGCACTGATGAGCGGCCTGCTCACCCATGGCTGTTCTTCACTTCTGATGTGTTTTTGCTATATCCTTTTGTCTTTATAAGTAGCTTTTTTTCATGTTAAGTCTCTGAACCTAGTAGAAATAATATCGTGCTGGAAATATAATAAATAAAAGGGTAATCATAGAAGTAACAAGATCATGCTTCATTATGAAAAAAATGTGAAAAGAAAAGAAAGCAAAACCATCTATAGAAATCAGTAACTTTCAAGTAAAAAATAATCAGAACTCAGAGTTTATAGTAAAGTGTACAAAATGTTCCTGAAGGAGACTCTTCTTAAATATGGAACGTTTTAAAATCCTTGCAGAAGTCAAGAGTGGTTTTACTGAGTCTCTGTGTATTCATATCTAATTAAAAATGATTGAGATTTTGCCCCTTTGGGAAACTTCTAACTGCCTAACTTGTGTTTGCAGCCAGCTGCGGATCTGCTGCAGTACAACAGGGCCCAGGTCCTGTACCACGCCCTCTTCAATCACCTGTACATGCCCGAGCACCACCTCATTCAGGTACAGGAAGATTTACTCCTGACTGTCGGGGCTCTGGCGGGAGTACAGGTGCTATTATGTAAGCAGGAACAGTTTAGATCTGTTTCCCCTTGGAAAGTTAGGGCACCTGAGAGCTGAAGGACCTGTATGTCAGGCAGACATCCACCTCCCTGAGCAGCCAGAGCAGCCCGGGTTTTGTCTGCATGGATGTAAGTTACATGCCACTTGGGGGTAGGTATGTTTTTATTAAATGCTCTTCCTCTGGGTTGCTCCATATGAACACATGTATTTGAAATCCCTTGTATGTAGGTATCTAGTGTCAGCCTCCCAGCAGACATTATTGATACCTAGTATGTGTCTATGGTAGGTCCCTAGAATAAGTGACTCAGAAAGTGTTTCTGGCTTGAAACTCCTTGGAAGACATTAATGCAAATATATGACTGTGCACACATCTGTGTATGTACAACACACCAAAGTTGTATTACAAGGGCTGTAGTGTGTCCAGCAGTAGCAGTCAACTAGTGAGGTTGGAAGTGGCTTTAGGGAGCAGTGGGAGTTGCGGGAGATATGTTTATGAGGGGTAAAAAGCACTTTCTTCGGAGGGGGAAGAGCAGTGAAAAGACTGCTGGAAGTTTTAAGTGGTAGTTTTTCTTTGTGCTGGGATTCAGTCCCAGCCCTCAGACATGTAAGGCATGTGCATACTGAGCCTCTTCTACTCGTTGGTTTTGGGTTTTGAGACAGGGTCTGATTCTAGCCCAGGATACCCTGAAACTTACACTGACCCTGGCCACTAGGTGCTGGGATGGCAGATGCACAGCACCCTACCCAGCAGCTCCCCCTTTTTTCTTTTTTTGTGCTTTTAGTATCTTTGATATTTTGGGCACTGAGAATACACCTGTTCTCAGAAATTTTATTAACATGTTGGAGAAAGGAGATTTTTTTTTTAAATCCTCAAACACCTAGAAAAACCTGAGACCCTCGGAGTGCTAAGAGTTTAGACACCATAACTTCAGATAAAGGAGTCTGGACCATCTTAGGTTCTGTGGAGCAGTGTCATGCAGCCCATAACTCCCATGCATCACAGTCTATGGGACACTAGACTTAGATCCCTAAAACCTGGTGAAGGCCTGAGCTTCACCATTCTTTCCATCTCATAGATTATTAAAGAAAAGTTCTGGCCAGGCATGGTGGTGCACGCCTTTAATCCCAGCACTTGGGAGGCAGAGACAGGCGGTTTTCTGAGTTTGAGGCCAGTCTGGTCTACAGAGTGAGTGCCAGGACAGCCAGGGCTACACAGAGAAACCCT
>NC_034608.1:48471674-48505541 GCF_900095145.1 Mus pahari
TTTTAGAATTCTGTGACGTGCCCTGGGAACAGTACATTAATGAAGATCTTGGCAAAATCAGGGATTTTGTGACTGCAAATAAGTGGACTATGGTTTCTTTTCTTGTAGGCTGTGCTCCTGTGCCTCTTAGACTTATTCCCTGTCCTAGAGAAGGCTCTGCACTGGAAGGGAGATACCACTCGAGTCACTACACACTGTCATGAGGTGCTACAGCTGATCCTCACCCACATGGAGCCAGAGCACCGCCTCCTCCTACGGAGGACCTATGCCAGACACCTGCCAGCGTTCGTGAAGAGGTGAGTGCCTGGGCCTCTGCTCTGGTCATATACCCCACATTCAACTTCTCAGCATGGCGCTTTCTCTTTATCTGTAGGTTGGGGATTCTAACTGTCCGGCACTTGAAGAGGCTGGATCAAGTTATCCTTGGTTATCTGGAGGTTTATGATGAACCAGAAGATGAAACTAGGTTGAAGATACTGGAAACCCTGAAACTTGTCATGCAGTATACTTGGCCCAGGTAAAGCATCCAAACTGACAGATGTGCTAATAGGGAATGCTTTAGCTAATTTTCTCTTCAGAACTTGCCCAGATAAAAATATTCAGGACATGCAATGTATCTGAATCCTTTTTACTTTCTTCATTTCTAGGATACACAGCTACTTCAGATGATTCTATGTGAGCCTCTTTCATCACTAGTAGTTCTAGGTTTTGTCACAATTAAATCACTTTTCTTTCTTAAAAGTTCCAAGGCTGGGTGGGCATTGTGTTACAACCCTTTAATTCCAACACTGAGAAGGCAGATTGAGATCAGCATTATCTATATAGTGAGGTTCAGGCCATCTAGGGCTACAATGATCCTGTCTCAAGAGAGAGGGGGCTGGCGAGATGGCTCAGCGGTTAAGAGCACTGACTGCTCTTCCAAAGGTCCTGAGTTCAAATCCCAGCAACCATATGGTGGCTCATGACCACCCAAAATGAGATCTGACGCCCTCTTCTGGCATGTCTGAAGACAACTACAGTGTATGCATAATAAATCTTTCAAAAAAAAAAAAAAAAAAAAAGAGAGAGGGAGGGAGGGAGAGACAGAGTCAGAGACAGAGAGACACATGGTGGAGGAGGAAGAAAATCATGGTCATGTAAGTTGGGAAACACTGCAGATTTCCTTTTGCTATGGTAAGATAATATGAACACAATTTACAGAAGTTTGGTTTGGGCTCACAGATCCAGAGGGTTCGAGTCCATGACCATCATGGCAGCAGACAGGCAGGTATGGCTGTGGGGCAGAAGCTGAGAGCTCACATCTTGAGACACAAAGAATAGAGAACTAACTGGGAATGAAAGTTAAAACCTTAATGCTCATCCTTACTGTCACACCTAAACTTTTCCAAACAGTTCCACCATCTGAGGATCAGGTACTCAAATAAGAGTCTGTGGGGTCCATTCTCGTTCAACATGCTACAGATGGGCTGACTTTCCAGAGTGTAGTTATAATTTCTATCCAAATACTAAAGGAGAATTAGGGCCGTCGTTCTAGTTGTGTGGGAGAGCACTTGCCTAGTATATACAGCAGTGTAGGTTTGATCCTGATCCTTATCACTGTTCCTCCCTAGAAAGGCAACCTAGAAGTGCTTCAGTAAGCATGTTAGTGTTCATCTCAAGAAGTCTTCAGTCTTGTTGGGGATGGATTGCTTCAGGACAGCCATTCAACATTTGCCAGGGCAGTGACTAGATGCTAAGTTAGGATATGCTTGTTTACAAGACATTCCCTATGTGGCTCAAAGGTGTCAGGAGTAAACTAGAACCTCAACTGTCCAGTCACCTACCAGAAAAGCCAGAGTCCCAGTCTGTTTTGGAGTATATTCTCTTACAAATATACCAGGCATCAAGAAACTTGCCCCAGTTGACAATCTGAGTCACTTGTAACTATATTGCATTTCTTTACCTGTTATCTTTGTCCCCCACTCAACTACAGGAGGATAGACAACCACATCTATTATGCATCCCTGAAGTACTCAGTATCTCTCATTAGGTACATAAGTATTCAGAAAATGGATAGATGTGTAAGTGAAACTGAATGAAGCTAATTTTACATTGGGCCTTCATAGGGTAAAGATATCTAAGAAAGGAAGTATAGGGCGGATAAGGCCGAGCATAGGAAGTGGTAAGCGCAGCCGACTGTAATGAATGGTTGGAGAAATACAAGCCACAGGGAAACACTGAACACTTGTGAGAGGAAAGGGAATGTTTTTGCTAGTCAGTTCTAGGCAGAAATAAGGTTTGTTTATATTTTCCCACAGTATATGTTACTTTCCACCTTTCACTATAGTTTATAAAATTTACCAAGTTAAAGCCTATGACCTAATGGCATGATGTATAGTCAGAATGTTGTATAATGAACACTGTGTCCATTTCTTCAGAAGGATTAACACTTAGAATACGCTAGACTAAAAGCAGGCAAGGAGCCCGAGGTAACATTTGACTTGGTCACCCTGATTTCTCTTTTAAGGCAAGGTTTTGCTCTGCAGTGAAGCTGAGTTCTAGACCCTCCCGTCTCTCTGTGCTGCCAACTGCTGGGATGATGAGCATATACTACTCACTTCCTGCAGACACACCTTAAATCCAGGCTTAAATATCTCTGATTCTAAGAAGGGGGAGGGGAGGCTTGAACAGCAGAGATCCTGACTCTGTTCTCAGATCATGCTGGGGAATCAAGCTTTGGCAGGAAACAGGTTTCTGTTTTTGTTGGTTGTTGATAGGGTCTCACTGTAGCCCTGGCTCTCTGAAACTGGCAGAGATGACCCTGTTTAACACCCCAACGTGTGTATACTCACTGGCACACACAGGCAGTGCTGTAGAATACCAGGAACTTGGGGGCTAGCGGTCTGCAGTCTGTCTGGTCTTGTTTTCAGCAATGAGACAGCAAACATTTGACTTCAGTTTTCCCATGCCTGGAGCAAGTTTCCTAACCCTAACATTCCAGTTTGGAATAGGAAGTCTTTTTCTTCCCAATTCCAGAATTTCCTGCAGAGTTGTGGTCTTACTGAAGGCTCTCCTGAAACTAATATGTGATCTATCGAGGGATACGATTCCTACAACTGAGGCCGCTAAGAGTGCAGTGCTCCAGGAAGCCACAGACTGCCTGATTCTCCTGGACCATTGTTCTCAGGGGCAGGTGAAGGTAAGGCAGGCTGTTTCAGTTGACCTTACTGTCCTAGGTAATGCCAGTGACTGATTGTCATTTATTCTTTGTGTGCCCAACTAAGTTGGCCATGAGCTTAGAGGGTGTTAAGTTAGGTCTTACCTCAGTGCTCTTAAGTTCTGGTGCGAAGGCTGAGCTCTTTTAATGCTGTTTAACCACTTGGAACAAAAAGAGGATCAGATCGAACAAGCAAAAGCTACAAAGATTTTATAAAATTCAGTTCTGAGATTGACAGGACACCTATTTTGTTAGCAGATTGTGTTCTAGACATTGAATTAAAACTAAAGAGGCTATAAGCTTCCAAAGGGTACTTCCTAGAAGTTTGTTAATATTCTTGTGTGTGCTTGTACAGGAAAGGCCAATGTGGGGTTCGTCCTCAAGCAGTCCCTCCCCACTCTTCCTTAAACAGGATCTCACAGGCACTCTCAGGCAGGCTTGGCTGGCTAGCCTGCCCAGTAAGCCCTGGGCTAGGATCTGCCCCAGGAAGCCCTAGGCTCTGCTTGTTTATTCCCCCCTCCTGCAGAGATCAGTCCTGTAGGCTTCTCACTGACGACTCAAGGTTTAACCATGGGATTGAACTCAGGTCCTCGTGTTCATCCCACTGAGCAATCTACCATTTTCCATATACTTAACCTAGTAGAAAATTCTTTCTTTGGTTTCATATTCCACAACATTCTCAAGACCATAGTTTGTGGTATCTATGTGTATTTATATGAAAATCAAAGACTAATTTTTCATTTTTACCACAATTAGAAGTCTCCAGTTTAAAGGAACATGAAAAGAAATCCATACCCCAAATATGTAGAACTAGAGGCTTGCTGTTTTTCAGTTTATTTGGCCATTGCACGGCAGTCCTTGTGTTGGGCCATTTTCCAGCTGAAGGTCCAACTGAAGTGAATGAAGGAGGTTCTTCCGAGCCAGTACTTACAGGCATGGGACAGTTCTTAGTAACACCTGTTCTGATGGAGGCACTCCCCTAGGGCCATGCAGTCTCATCTTTTGAGTATGTGACAGAAAGAGTAAAGGCTGTGGGGAAACAGGTTTCACGGAAATCAATGCCCATTTGCTCTATGTTTCAGGGTCTTCTGGCTAAAATTGTGCTCTCCTGTGAAGACAGCACAGTGGTGAGCTGCATCAGGAAGGTGCAGCAGGGCTCTGCAGATTCTCCTGGCGATGACACTGAAGATGGCTAACCAGCACAAGAGGCTGCTCTCCTTATCCCAGGTCATATGGAGAGTTATGGGGGGCAAAAAAAAAAAATCTATTTTTCTACTAAAATATTGTAAGTTGAAATTTTTATCTCTTCCATTTGTCCGCATAAGAAAAGCTGAGTAAGAAAAAAAATTGAAATCCTGACATTTCTAAGTAATTTAGAAATATTTACAGCCAGTGCCATTCCAGCTCCAGGAACTCATCTGTTAGGTTCCTTGGGTTCAAGCTGTCGCAGCATGTGTTATAAAAATACGCCTCTCAACTCAAGGCTCTTTCACANTCACTCCAGATTTCAGCTCCACTGAAGTGACGTAAATATTAACAATATAAATACTTTAGGGAACAGCACACACGAGAGCGAGCACAGCTGCCAGTGTGAAGGGAANTCATGTGGCTTTGACTTTGGCCATGGGCTCTGTCTCCTGTTCATACTCTATTTCCACGTAGGCCCGTTTTTTCCGCAAAGGTCCTTTCAAGGGTGCTTTGCCTTTGTGTTTGGCCTTATGAGCCTCTTCTTCACTGGCGGATCCATCATCCTGGTCTTCCTCACTGTCAGTATTCAGTTTATCCATATCCTAGTACATAGAAACAGAGAGTCAGACCAGGGAGTGCAAGGCTTCTCCAACGCCCTTCACCGCACACCATGCGTTTGTTCATCTGCTCCTCTGTTCAGATCCCCCCACCCCCACCCCCTTTCCTTGCTGTGGCCACAAGCCATTCTTTGTCCCACAGAGCTCACCTCAAAGTCACTCAGGTCACTCCCCTCTACCTCCTCATCTTCTACAAACTCTCTTTTCCCCACATCCTAGAAGGAAACAAGTACTGGGTTAAGAAAAGGTACTGAAGATCTAGTTCTAACATCTAGGTTTACCTCTTCCCATAAAGTGAGTCAGTCTGCACACACAGCCACCAGAACCTATTACTCTCAAGGTTAACACTTACAAATTAAAAGTAAAAATTAGGGATGTATGTAAAAGTCAACACAGAATCGTCACAAGATACAAAAGGTGATGGAAATAATGTCGCCTCTGAATTACATGAAAACATGGTGTCCTGCAGGTCACTACGTTTCAAAACAAGGCAAACCATACTCACCTCTTCTTCGTCTTCCTCCTCCTCCTCTTCTTCATCTTCAGAGTCACTTTCTGCTTCCTGTTTCTCTAGGGCCTTGTCAAAGGCATGGATGGGGAAGTTGTAGATGTCGCCATACTGAAGAACAAACACAGACCACCTTTAACTATGCTTGAGTATCACACCTTTCCAAGTTCCTCTGCTCTACAACCAGGGGCCAAGTAAGAAAACAGTGATGAACTATGTTTCTACAGTTTTCCAGCCTAGGTACAGAATGCTTTTGTCATTAATAATCTAAGCTGAGAAGCAATGGTGACATTTTTTTAAAGAGACTTTTTTTTTTTTTTAATTTTAAATACCCTTACAAGATTAGAGAAATACACAAAAGCAAAAGCTCAAGGCATTGAGGCTGGGGCGGAGCTCCACACATATGAATTCTCAGGTCCAACACCAATATCATTCACACCGGACATAGTGACAGACACTTATAATACAGCACAGCTGGAGGTAGGAGGACCAAGAATTCACACTCCTCTTTTGCTACATCTTTTGAATCTGAAGCCAATCTGGGATATCGTTAGATATGGTCTCAGAATAACAAGATAAACTGTAGGGAGTGGGAGAGGTTCCAAAATGAATGAGGTGCTGAGTGACTGTATATGCCAGGGACCCCAGAACCCCAGACTCCAAAGGGCAAAGCCTCCTCCCCAGGGATGGCAAAGCCACCCTCTGCTCTGAGTGCAAACGTTGACAGGTGTGGAGAAAATGTGTCACAGTTCAGCCTCCCCCAGGATTTAGGGTCTGAAGTATCCCCACTAGAGATACTGCTACTGAGATTAGCTTAACCTGTCTCCTTAACCTAGTCGTATCCATAAACCTGCGTCCTTATTTATCGATAATAAGCCATTCCCTTGTACAGCTTTATGCAATAACCTGTCTCCCTGAGTTGTCAGCTCTGTATAATAAAATGCTGCCAAACATCCAAGAGACTCAGCCTTGTCTCCCAAGTCCATCTCAGCACAGCTTTCTGCCTGTCTTTTCATCCCTTTGCTGCCCAGAGTCAGGCCTGTGCCTGGAGGCTATGCATGGACGGGAAAACAAAACGAAACCCAGAAAACCCAAACCTCTGACTGCTTAGGATGAGTCATATACAACTGTAGATGAGTTATATACAACTGTTAAGCTTGGAAACGTCAGCTAGAGGTAACAGCCAAGAGGAAAGTCTCATCAGGAAGACAGGCCTACACAGACTTGCTTTACTCTGTGGACAAACTGGGTGCAAAGGCTATCTGTGGTATTTTACAAATACTGCACTTTTCGTATTTCCTAGCAGGTAAGAAAACCCTTGTCCCAGTACTACTAGGTTTCTCACCGTATCTTGTTTCAGTCTCTCCAGCAATTCCTTCTCAATAGCATTGTCCAGCTGGGCAGCTATTAATGCTTTTTCCTGTAAGAAAAGACCAAACCGTTACTCCATCAGAACTCACTTTCCAGCCTGTACACATATAGTCGCCCATTCTTAATAATGGTATGATGTGGTTATACACTAGCAAGGCTTTTGCTTTTCTAGCCAGATACACTTCTTCCTCTCTCACAGCCTCTTGGGAGCTTTTCGATTAGAAGTTCCCTTCTATAATTTGCATAAATGTATCAAATAAATAAAATGAAAATAATTCTTATGACTTCAGCAATAAACTCTGAATAACTAACAAATAAATAACTCTGAATTTCTTTTTTTTTTTTTTTAAAGTTTTACTTATTATTTAATCTATATTTGCATGTACACCTGCATACCAGAAGGGGGCATCAGATTTCATTATGAGATGGCTGTGAGCCACCATGTGGTTGCTGGGAATTGAACTCAGGACCTCTGGAAGGGCAGCCAGTGCTCTTAACCACTGAGCCATCTCTCCAGCCCAACTCTGAATTTCTAACAAACCCTTGATAGATGTATTATATATATTGGCTTATATACATTTAATAATGTCACATGGGCCGAGGTAGATGGCTCAGTGAGTGAAATGCCTGACTCGAACATGTGAGGACCGACCTGAGTCTGAACTCTCAGACACAGGTAGAAAACCAGGCATGATGGCTTACACCTATAATGGGACCAACAGCAAGAGAGGAGGCATGGGGAGGTGGATCCCTAGAAGTTTGTGGAAAAGATCCTGGCCCACAGAGTCCGAGCCAGTAAAAGATCTCCTCTCAAACAAAACCTCGAAGGAGCCTGAGGACTGTCACCCAATTTCCACACGCATGCTATGCCATGCATGTGTGCAGTGCAGACACACTAAGTAAGAAATACATTAGGTGGATACAAAAGAAGTTCAAAAAGTACTTAATAATGAGTCCTCTGAATTCACACAGAAAAAGTGTATTTTATTCTGAAATGTCTGCAAAAATGTCTGAGAGTAAGGGAATATGGAAACTTACTAGCTGGTCTTGAATAAAAATAGGTGCATAATTAGCAAAGAGTAAAAACCTGACAGTGACTGTAGTCTTCACTCATATAACCTGTGTGTGGTGATACACACCTGTTATCCCAGGCCAGTTTAGGGCACAGAGTAAGATGATGTCTTGGACACCAATGAAATAGTACATTTGAGACAGAAAACGTCACATAATGAGTGAGAATAAAAGTACAAGTATTCCGGAAGAAGGTGCCCCTTAAAAGGACAGGACAGAGCGGCAAACGCCGAAGACTGCAGATGGACTTGTTGGGAAGAGCTGACTCCCAAGTGTAGGTCCTGATGACCAGGGAAGCTCAGCTCAACTGTCACTCTCAGTGAGATGGCCCGACAGACTATGCTCTGGGCAAAGCTGGAAGAGCAGGCCTTCTTCATGCATTACCATCACCATCCTTTAGGAACCAAACCACCCAGGTTATTTGAGAGCACCTTAATCTGAGATCAACATGTATCCAGTTTTTGTTTTGTTAAAAACAAACAAATAAACAAGCAATCTCACAATCAAATTTTCTAAATAATAAAACCAAAATAGCCACAAGGCTAAAGATATTGTCTAAACTCTGCAGAAGGTAATAAAGTATGAGACAGAAAATGTCAAAGTCTAAATTATGGAATGTTTTGACTTGAAGACTTAGATAGAGCTGCCTATGATACTTTTTATTATACTCAAAACACCTCAGAGTACCTATTTTCAGCCTTCAGTGAAAATCTTAAAAATCTGAAGATACAAAGAGGCCAACTGCCCCATTAGTGACTCGTTATTATGAATCTCATGCAATAAACAACTTTCTTACACAACAATCAATATAGAAGCCATGTAAACATCAGAACAACATATTACCTCTCTTCGTTTTTCCCTTCGTTCAACCTTCTTACTCAAAGGAACAAGTTTCTTCCTAGCAGAAATCAAATACATTATTAGAAAATTCAAGTTCATTTTAAAGATAAAAATTAGAATTGATTTTTTTGCTGCTCAGATCCATATAGTATGTAAGATCCTAGGTAGTCCAGCTCCGTGACTGAACAGGCGCCTGACACAGGCACATGTTTCTACAGCCGAGGTAGCCACTCGCATTAGTAATTCAGCATGGAGGGTGAGGCAGCGGGCTCTCTGACTTGAAAGCTACAAAGGAAGTTCCAGGCCAGCTTGACTACAAGGTGAAATGTTGTTTTAACCCTGTGCCAAGTCAGGTATTTTGACATGTATTTTTTTAAAGACTTATTTATTTATTTAATGTAGGGCATCAGAACCCAGTTACAGATGTGAGCCATCATCTGTGGCGGTTGCTGGGAACTGAACTCAGCACCTCAGGAAGAGCAGTTAGTGATCTTAACCACAACAGTCCCTTTGACATGGATTTTAATGTGGTCATTTTTGTTTAGGTTCACTATAGTAAGATCAATGCTTCAATGAACAAAGAAAAATGAATTTTCTGAAAAAGATTCACATGATCTTTAACATGCTCTGCTAGTCTCAATAAAAAAGCCTCCATCTTTACACTCTTTTTGTTGTTGTTGTTTTCCAGACAGGGTTTCTCTGTGTGTGTAGCCCTGGCTGTCCTGGAACTCACTCTGTAGACCAGGCTGGCCTTGAACTCAGAAATCCACCTGCCTCTGTCTCCCAAGTGCTGGGATTAAAGGTGTGCTATTTAGGCCTATGGGTTTTACATCATTAAGGTAGTTTTCAATTACTGAGTATAGTTCACACTCCTTTTAATCACATTTTAAAATCTTTAATCTTAGCTTTTCTCAGGGAATCACAAAGAATTTCCAGGTAGCCAGGGTTATCACATATTCTGTTTTTAAATCCTGCAGAACCACTGGACACACCTTTAATCCAAAGTTTTTCTTGGCACATCATCAGATTAGTCATAGCTGAATTTAGGAGGAAAACATGGTTTGTGACATGGTCCAGAGACAGTAATAGAGCAAACAACAAACAAGCCAAGTCGGGCGGTGGTGGCACACACCTTTAATCCCAGCACTTGGGAGGCAGAGTCAGGAGGATTTCTGAGTTTGAGGACAGCCTGGTCTACAGAGTGAGTTCCAGAGCAGCCAGGACTATAAAGAGAAACCCTGTCTCGAAAAGCAAAAACAAACAAACAAAGACGAACAAGTCTATCCTTACCGTCGCTTAAGTGTGAGTTTTCTGATTCGAATCAGGTACTGGGTTATCTTGGTAAACCTCTGCTTACACTTGTGTCTGATAAAGCGGGGCCAGTAGATCAGATTTTCATCTATTTGTTCCAGTGCTTTCTCATAGTTTTTACTAAGCCGGACCTGTGGAACAGAAAGAGAAACAGAGGGGAAGGGCAAATCACGTTAGGTCTTCACTGTCAGCCCCGGTATCGATGAGGGTGGCTTTCAAGTGTAGAGATGGCCTACATGACAATTTTGCTTTTGCCCAATGGTCACTACGGTTTTCTCACTGAGTCTTACCCGTTCCCAGAGACGCCTAGGGAAAGCCGCTCGCTCTATAACTTTCATGTACAGGTAGCACTGCCCTGAAGAGAAGTTAGACAGCTTTATTACTGTTCACAGAGACCAGGTCATCCGTTTATAAACTGTTGTGTAGCTGCCGTACCTTTCTCTTCTTTGACGGTGGCGTACTGACTATTTGCCAGGGGACAGGACGACCGGTTGCACAGACCAGTCAGACTGTACTCATTTCTGCAAAAGCCCTGAGTCTTGGTTCTAGGAGGCAAGGAAATAAATGTTTATACAACCAAGTGGGCGGCCGAACACATTTTAGTCCAGGCTGCAATCGACTCACCTTATTTTGAAAGAACAAAATTGCTTGTTTCCTAGTGTATTCCAGATTACCTGCAAGACAGAAAGAAAACCCTTTTGCTCTGGCCCCAAAGACGCTGTTTAATATAAAAAGAGGCCGTGCTCTCTGGCCTGCATCTGGTGCGCCATGGCTGAATCCTTGCCCTCAACTGTAGGCTCCAGCACCAGCGCCAAAACGCAAATGCACACGACGATGGGGACCATGTCAGCGCACATTGCTGGGTGCCTCACTGAGGAAAGGGTCTTTAGGGAACGAAAAGAAGGAGCTATCCTTTAACAGGCCTCACTCGTTCCCTTAACACAGTAACATGAATTCATATATTCTTGTAAACAACAAAATCCCAAGAAAAACCTAAATGCAGATATAACCGTACCCTATCACTCAGCAATACACGTTCACTAATAGTACCTACTTCCCCAGAATTCTTTTCAATACCTACATACATTCTAGCATCTGTAGTATGCCCTTATGTATAGTGTGAACAAAGTGAGCCCTATCACATTTACATTGTAACTCTTCTCACTGGTGTTCATTAGCCATTGACCAAGTCTGCACAGTACTAGATACTTAGATACACATATACCACCATCACCACGACCTTATTACCCACTACCACGGCTCTAAAGTAAAGGCACTGCGGTCCCCAAGCCCTGACAGTACAACCCCTCGGGTGTTTGCTGGATGAGAGTCCTGTCCTACAGTCCTTACATCACAGAACCTGGTGAGGTGCAAAGTATATAAACAGTGCATCAAGTTGCAATCACTAAAACCACATATGGGGGCGTGAGCATAAAGGTCTCTAGATGGAAGAGCCAAGAAAGTAGTTAACATGGGGGGATGATGGCCCAAAGATTAAAACACATGTTGGGAATTTATCAGGGGTATGGGGGTGTAGGAAACGAGAAGTGGAGTGGGGGTATCATTCAGCTTCGTGGCTTTTACACAGCATTTGGTCAGACCTCTTTCTTGGGCACCACATTTGTCTGTGCGTCCGGCTGCCCACTTAACATCTCTAAAAGGATCCTGATGGTTAACACACTCCAGTGCAACTCTCTGTACGGTGCTCTTCTAAAAAAAAATACAACAGTTCTCCCCAGTTCCCACTAAAAACGACCTGAAACCATGTCCTTCAAGGTTCTCCCTGACCTTGTCCGGGCAAGCCTATCAAAGCCAGCCTCCCCCTCATCCTCTGGATTCCTGTAACAAGTCCTTCCCTAGCTCCCATCTTTGTACCTTTACTGTTCTACGGCTCTTCAGTGGCTGCCTCAGTCCCAACTCGGGGGTCTTTAGTCCAATGTGACGGGTCTACCGCTCTCTTTCTCCATTACTCCTCTTTCATAGTACTGTTATTCCCCATCCCCAGAGTGCTCATGAGAGCAGAGGGTTTTGTTTTGTTTTTTTTTTTTTTTTAATGTCTTTTGTCCGACTGTTAACAACCAATCATCACACAGAACCTACACCAGTCGGATACTTGCTATGTACACACAACTCCTGTAACCAGACAAGCGAAGTCTTACTTCCGAAACTACGCCTCGGGCAGAGAGCAGAGCAAGATAAAGAGAAGCCTCACACGGGAGAGGTAGCGCTCATGGAGGAGTTCCCTAAGCACGGATTCAAAACATGGCATCTCTCCCGCCTTGCCATCCCCGAGACAACTGCCGTTCCGATGGCAGCTGGCACAAGGGGCTTCACTGCCAAGAACCAGGGACTAAGGAAGCCGATCCGGCGGGCTGGGGCTGGGGTGGCCTGGCCTTTTACCCCCGCGTGGGAAGCCACTCTCGGGAATCGGGGTTCTGCAAGTCTGGCCATCCGAGAGACTCGGGCCAGGCTGGGTGTGCCGGACTGAATCCTCAATGAGCGAAATGCCGCGCTAAACCCCAGGGCGCCAGGGCGAGAGGAGGGGAAACTCACATCGTCCGACTGCATGGTGCCGGCGGCTCAGCTCGCCGCGTTAGGAAGGACCAGGGAAGCAGCCACGCTTCTTCCGCGGAGCCACTTCCGGAGAGCCACTACCCTATCGCGAGAACGTCTCAGTGTCCCAGAAGCCCGTGACGGTCCCCGGGCGCAATGAGCATGCGCGCTTCCGCGCCACGCCTCGCCAGGATCCTAGAGTGCTCGCCTCGGGCATCCCTTGCCCTAGGGGCGCAGCTAGCGTCTTGCTCCGATGTCTGTGTCTCTGTCCTGCTACCTAAGTGGACGTGCTCCAAATCTCTAAAAAGCGGGGCGTCTTCGTCCTCTCTAACCCAAGGCGCGCCCCCGAGTCCCTTGTGCACGCGCGGGGCTTTAATGCTAATTCCCGTCCTATTTCTGGGCTGTGGCCGCGAGCCTGGAAAGCCTGAAGCTGTCAGCTCTTTTAACAACCTGCGGGAACTTCTAGCAGCCATCTCCGTTCTTACTTTGAAACACACACGGCAGTGTCGTTATAGGGAAACAACAACAACAGATAACAAACGAAAAAAACCTAATTGCATGTGACCCTAAAACGGACAGATTCTCCTGTCGCTGTCGCTGTCGCTGCCTTGCTCCTTCTGTAGGGATCAAACTCAGATTACAGGCTCACACACCTTCCTGAGCCATTATCCAGGCCTCAGAAAAGTGCTTTTAAAAGGTCAGCAGGAGTGATAATAAAATGAGGTTTGCTTTCCTAGTTCTCCCTCCTGAAAGCCATTCAAAGTAGCTGAAGTGATTTTGAAGCAATTGCCATGTGCCAAATATAGTCCTGGCGTCTAGAGATAGAGCAATGAAGAGGGAAAATGTTCTACACCCTCAAGGTCCTTAGTAATGGGATTCAGATACTTGTACCATATACTGTATAATATAATGTTTAAGTACTGCGAAGTGTTGTAAAAGCAGCGAGGCAGCTGTGAACACTCTCAGCTAGTGGGGAGGTTGGTTCGGGAGGAGCTTGAGACCAACTTGAGTTTTACAGGGAGGTCACAGCCCAATGCTGGCAACGATAATGATGAGGATAACGCAAAGTAAGTTAGTGGAGACAGGTTCTTTTAGAAAAGTTTATATGTAGCAGAGGATGGCCTAGTCGGTCATCAATGGGAGGAGAGGCCCTAGATCCTGTGAAGGTTCTATGCCCCAGTATAGGGGAATGCCAGGACCAGTGGGTGGGTTGGGGAGCAGGGGGAGCGGGGAGGGGATAGGGGATTTTCAGAAGGGAAACTAGGAAAGGGGATAACATTTGAAATGCAAATAAAGAAGATATCTTAAAAAAAAAAAGAAAGAAAAAAGAAAAAGAAAGGTTTATTGGGAGAAAGCCATAGAAGTGATAACTAGGTAGAGAATTACAATGTGGCATCAGGGTGTAAGTATGCCTTTTAAGGAAAAATAATGGAGAGCCCTACATTTAAGGAGATGGTTGGAGTAAAGGCGGACAAGGGGAAAGTGTGGGCTAGAGAAGGGAAAGCAAGAGGAAAGATCAGTAGGAAATTAAACCAGGAGGAACCCAGACCCAAAGTATATGCAGCCTTGCAGTACAGCCAAGTATATGAACTTTGTGGTAAACGTCTGGGGTCTGCTAGCTAAATTGCATCTCTGATGAAACAGTAACAGTATGGTGGCATGGTATTGTTTCCCCTCACAGCTCTTAAACTGAGTGTGGGTGCAACCAACAGTGTGGTTGGCCTTGAGTGTGGTTGTAGGGAACCCAGTGCCTTAATCATGCTAGGCAAGGTTCTACCATTGAGCAACACCTGTCACGCTCCCCCCCACCCCCAACCTATCTTGAGTTATATCTGACTGCCTATTTGTTTTTTGAGACAGAGTGTCACTGTAACACAGGTTGGCCTGCAACTCACTGTATAGCAACCCAGGCTGACCTCACACATGTGAGCGCAATCCTCCTGCCTCTCCACCTTCTCCCCTGGGATTACAAATGTGAGCCCCAACATTGAGATGTGAATAATTTCTTTTAAAGATTTATTTATTTTATTTTATTTTATTTATATGAGTATCCTTTAGCTGTCTTCAGACACACCAGAAGAGGGCATCAGATCTCATTACAGATAGTTGTGAGCCACCATGTGGTTGCTGGGAATTGAACTCAGGACCTATGGAAGAGCAGTCAGTGCTCTTAACTGCTGAGCCATCTCACGCTGCTGAGCTGTGAATAATTTTAAAAGGTGGTGGCATCCACTGCCTCTAAGGAGTAAGGTATCCTTCCACAATGCACCCGCCTAACTACGAGGTCCAAAGAGGCCAAATAAAGGGATACAATTCCCTGAGAAGATTACGAACTTCACACAGCAGTGTGTAATGGTGCCAGGTTACACTGAGAAAATAGTGGGACAGAATAGAGAGCCAGGAACATTTCCACCCACTGGAGGAAAGCAGGCTCACGAGAATTTGCATTGCGTCAGAGAGAGTGTCACTACAGTGTTGATGGGACAATAGGTCACTTACGTGACAAAACTCACAGAAAGCTACACTAAGGCCATCCTAACTGAAGAAAGGGAAGTGGGAAGTGGGATAATATTCTTTTAAGTGCTGGGGGAAACGTTCACTTAGAACCATCTGCCCAGGTAAAAAGTTCCTTAAGAATGAAGGGGAAAAAAAATTCATATGACAGGTTCTGATAAAGGAAAACCATGAGAAATAATTGGTACAAGGAAACCTACAAGAATGGTTTTCCAAATTTTGGAATCTGCGGGGAAAACGATGCCTAGCACTTGGGAAGTTCTTCACCTCTGAAGCTTTAGCTTGTGCCTGGTGTATAAACTGAAGACATGACAACTCCAAGGGATGACTGAGGGGAAGGCTTTTACTCTGTAGATATGAGGGATAATACAGCCAGAGGCATCTGGGAGAATCCAGAACACAGAGAGAAAGGAGTAGACTGGACATGGCCAGCAGATTGCACCAGACCGTGAGGGGAGACAGAGCGAGAGAGGAAGAGAAAGGGACCGAGAGGGGCAGAGAAGAGGCCAAGAGAGCACAGCCAACATACAAGGATGAGGAGCTGGAGAAGTTTACAGTAGAGGGTGGGGCGAGACGAGCCACAAGTACTGAATAAGCCTGGGAACTACCACGTGCTTTAGTAAGCAGTGTATCTCACATGTAGCCTTTAGTCCCTTCAGTCAGTGAGGAAGAAATGGGTCCTTTGGTAGAGGAGAACGTGGAGAATGTGGGGGAGTAGAGTTTCCTTTGGACCTGACACCTGGTAATGAAGGCAGCGCGTGTGATGTTACATATTGTGGTTCCAAAAGACACACAACAGAGCTTTCACCTCACGCGGAGTTGTGTCATTCATGCTGACTGAGCGGGGACAGGAAATGTGATTCTGGTTGTCCTCCATGATGTGTCCCAAAGTGAAAATGATCTCACAAAGTTTTTTTTTTTTTTTTTTTTTTTTTTTTNCAGAAATCCACCTGCCTCTGCCTCCCAAGTGCTGGGATTAAAGGCGTGCGCCACCACGCCCGGCCTTCTCACAAAGTTTTTACAACTATGCAACAACAAAAGATGTTGTGAGGCCAGGCGTTTTCCAGATTCACTGGGAGAAGCATTAGGCGTGGGTTACAGCAAAGCAAGGGAATCTCTGTTATAGGCTTTGGATGCTATCGTGTGACCCGTCTTAGCTTTTCATGAGGTTCCATCAATCAGTCTTGTGGAATCATTACCATGGATGTGTCCCCCCCTCCCCAGGGTGCACTAGGTCACATGGAAGACTAAAACAATTATAAATTGTAAAACGCTAGAGCAGGCCTAGTGGTTTGAACAAGAATGGTCCCCATAGACTCATACTCGAATGCTTGATCTCCAGTTGTCGGAATTGTTTGAGAAGGACTAGAAGGTGTGGCCTTGTTGGAAGAGGTTTGTCACTGGCATTGGGCTTTGATGTTTCAAAAGCCCACACCATTCCCAGTTAACTTGCTCTCTGTCTCATGCTTGCAGATCAGATGTAAGCTCTCATCTACAGTTTCAGTATCATGGCTGACATTTCTCTACCATTATGGTTATGAAGTCTATATAATCCTCGAGAAACCATAAATGTCAAATTAAATGTTTTGTTTTGTTTTGTTTTGTTTTTTATAATAAGTTGCCTCAGTCCCGGTGTTATGCCACAGCAATTGACAAAAAGCAAAAGTACCCAAGACAGCAGGTGAAGTGAAATAAGGCTTCTACATTTCACTCAGACTGGAAGGTGACAATAGCAAGCACTACAATTTTAGGTATATGTCAAATAAGACATAGAGCAACCGCTAAAGAGGACACACAATAAAAATACCATCAGCCGGGCAGTGGTGGCATACGCCTTTAATCCCAGCTCTTGGGAGGCAGAGGCAGGTGGATTTCTGAGTTTGAGGCCAGCCTGGTCTACAGAGTGAGTTCCAGGACAGCCAGAGCTACACAGAGAAACCCTGTCTCGAAAAACAAAAAACAAACAAACAAACAAACTCCATCAATCAAGTGGGATTCTTAAAGAGTTCAGTTAATCTACAAGATGGCTGGAAGAGGAGAGAATCTACACAGGAATGTTCAGGTCAGCTTTATTGTTATAGAGAGTATAAAAGCCAAAGTGATCAACCCTACATGGATACGCTGAAAGCGGAATGCTTAGCTCAAAGCATGGGTACACATCTTCATGATTTTAGATTGGGCTGATTTCCTAGAGGACTTAAATAACAGCAAAGCTAGTAGGGAAATGGTTATGGCTTAGGTAACCATAAACCTCTACAATAAGAATACTCCACACCCCCACCCCAGTCTCATACATTGGCATGCCTAGCCCCCAGTTGATGAACTATTTGGAGAGGGTCTTACTTAGGGTTCTGTGGCTGGGAGGAGACATCATGACCACAACAACTCTTATAAAGGGGAACATTTAACTGGGACTGGCTTAAAGTTTTAGAGGTCCAGTCCTAGAAAGAGGTTCAGTCCTGGGAAGGACAGCCTAGCCAAGGAGCAGGAACTTACAGAGAGATATAGTAAGGAAAGTGGCTTCTAAAAGAAACCCCTACTAAATTTGAGAGGGGAACACAGAAATTGGGTTTCCCCAAGGACAGAGCAGTTGAGGGAGAGGAACCAGGATTCCAGCCGATACAGCAGCTGATGACAAAGCCTGTGGAGATCACAGTGGTAGACAAGCCACTTCAGGTTCTCCCAAGCTTGGTGTGGGCCCAATCCTGTCCTATGAGAATTAACACTCTGCATGCATGGCACGCAAAAGTGCAGCCCTAGGTTGGCTGCTTCTGTAGGTGGAAACGGCTCTCCCTGTAAACAAAGGGGTGGGAGGAGCATGTTGAGGGGCAACCCAGCATCTGAGCTACAGAACAGCAGACACAGAGACAGAGACAGGCAGATCTCTGTGAATTCTAGACCAGCTTGGTCTACACAATAAAGCCAGGGCAGGAGCCTCTACTGATAGTTACAGCCATTTGCAAATGACCGTCTAACGTGCAAAAGGTCACATTTTTTTTCCCTCTAAGGATACTATGTAGGTTTTTGCTTAATAATAAGTAGGAATATCCTTAATAATTTAAGACATAAACACACATCACTCTTGAGCTTATGCAAAGAGAAAGAGGAATGTAGGTTTCTTTATTACGTAGATACTAATCTTCAAAGAAGAGAGAAAAATGGGAGTTGATATTAATATCTTCAAGGATTCATAGATAATAAATAAATAAATCCAGCCGGGCAGTGGTGGGGCACACCTTTAATCCCAGCCTTTGGGAGGCAGAGACAGGTGGATTTCTGAGTTCGAGGCCAGCGTGGTCTACAGAGTGAGTTCCAGGACAGCCAGGGCTATGCAGAGAAACCCTGTCTCGAAAAACTAAATCAATCAATCAATCAATCCTGGCTTGGGATCTCAATGGTTTGGAGACAAAGGCAGGGACAGATAGGTTCCTTGTGAGTTCAAGGCCAGCCTAATCTACAGAGAAAATCCAATAGCTCAGGCCACACAGAGAAAGCCTGTCTCAATAAATAATAATTGTTTTAAACTGCTTTAACTATCAAAATAAATGTGGTTATAAATTCAGTGTTTATGATGGTATTACAAATCCTCTAGGAGTGAGGACAACATATAGAAGACCTAAATAAAAAGGGGACTGCTAGACTGATCAACCTATACTTTTGATGACTTCGGGTTGCTGGACTAAGGACATGATCCTTTTGGAGAAAGGTTCTGAGTTTATGTTAACAGGAAAATGGAAAAGGCTTTGGGCTCCTTCCAAAGTAAAAGGGATTTGATAGAGGGACATCCCCTGAGGATCTCAGCTACATACAGGAGAAAATCAAAAGGGCCAAATGTACTGGTAATGCATATTACTAAACCCTCTATTGAAACAGCTCTGAAACTGCCTGGGACATATATATGTCTCCAGCTAGAACCTCAGCTTGCATGGGCAATAAATCTTGTTGGCTTAGACATTCTCATACTTACTATTGCATACAATCCTTTCAGGTGGTCTGAACGCAGATTTATATTGCTGTTTGATTATATGAGCAAACTAACTTCTGATGAAACACTGTTGTCTTTCACATGTTCCAAGAGCAGGAAATTACCGTTAACTGATCTGTGCATCCTTCATGTTCCATACAAATGTCTTTATAGACTATGTATTGCTTGTAAGATTTACATATTATAGAATGGAAGACCAAGAGGGCAACACTGACATGATCCACCCATGGCGATGCTGAGAGGCTGGGACCTGCTGTTCTAGACCCCTGATCAATCCTCTTTAAACTGATGCTGTTCCCAGAGACTTCCTTTCAGAACAGCTTCAGAAAGGACTGCTATTCCCAGGTAACCCCAGTTCATCCAGCCTTTCCAACTGTTCCACTCAGGGCTTCAGTGAAGCCCTGATCTTCATGAAGCACTCGACATGATTGCCTGACACATTGTTAACATTTGGACTTGCCTGTGATTGATATTATTATTACTTAGAATAGAGAGCCAAATGGGAATCCTGTTCACATGGAAAAGGATTGCCATGTCACTTTTCTTGCTGTCTAAAACACCTTCAACAGTGCCTATGTACAACAAAATGTTGCATTTAATACTTTGGAGCAGTTCGGGGTTTCCTGAGGACTGAATTGAGAGATGCCTCATGTGTGTGCTAGGTCGGTTCTCTAAGACAAAGCTATGGTCTCAGCCTACACACACACACGAACACACTCGAGAAATGGTCTCGCCAAGTAGCCCTGTGTGCTGACTTGTAACTTGCTGTGTAGCCCAGACCAGCCGTGAACATTCATTCCTCTTGCCTTAGCTTTCTGAGTAGCTGGGGTTATATAGAGCTTTATCACTAAACCAAGGCTTGGCTCTTAAGTTATTTGGGAATAATTAACTTGTACTTTTTAAGCCTCGTTTTCCACAACTGTAAAAAGCAAGCAACCAACAAACACAATCCCGGTAAATCCAGTTTGGTCTACTTTAATCCACAAATCCCAGCATGGTTTCCGTACCTGAGTGCACGGCACTTGGCTATTTAATTCAGGGTTCTAGATTCTGCTGACTGACTTTGGGTGAGTTTACTGAAGGGTTGGGCACTGTGTATGAGACCTGGAACTGCATCTGTCCCAAGGGACCACCTGATCTGAACAGTGGAAGCCACATTTATTGGTCAGTCAGAACCAGTGGGCACATTCTTTCCAAGAAGAAAGAACAAATATTCTGGCATAAGAGGTCTTGCAGAATACATATTTTGTTTGTTTGTTTGTTTTTTGGCTTTTGTGTTAGCAACTCTGATTAATGCTGGACGAATGTTTCAGTAAGGCTTGTTATAATTTGGGCTGGAGAAATAGCTCAGTGGTTAAAAGCACTGACTACCCTTCCAGAGGTCCCGAGTTCAATTCCCAGCAACCACGTGGTGACTCACAACCATCTATAATGGGATCTGATGCCCTCTTCTGGTGTGTCTGAAGACAGCGACAGTGTACTCACATACCTAAAATAAATAAATAAATAAATCTTTTTTTTTTTAAAGACTTGTTATAATTTGAAATGAAAAGAAAAATAGTTACATTATTTTTTTTCTTGTCTTTAAGAAGGACCTTAGACTGTCCTGAACTGGAGAAGTGGAAGGATCCCCGTGACAACACGGGAGGAACATTTGATTTGGAGTTGAGGTACACTACTTGAAGCTAAATGAGAGAGAGTGGGCAGTGGGGTGGGAAGATGCTACCAAGAGCTTCCCCTTTTAGTCAAGTGACCCTGAGGGTTTCCCACTGATACTTTTCTAGGTTTAGCACAGAGAGATCTTGGGTGAGAGGCCTTGCATTCCCGTAGAGCACTTTCAAAGCCTGGCTGTTAGCCTTCACCCAGCAACATATTCATGCAACATATTCTGATTATGGTTTCCTCTCAGCACCTCCCTCCTTTCCTACCCACCCAATCCAGAAACTTTCTCTCTCTCGTTAGAATACAAACAGGCATTAATAATAATAATAATAATAATAATATAAAATAAAAACCAACCAACCAGAGTAGGATAAAATGAACAAACAGGAAAAAAAAAGAGCCAGAAGAGAAAGCATAAGAAACACATACAACTCTTAGATGCACACATTTGTACACACAGGACACCCATAAAAATGAAATCACAAACTATAATCTATAACCAAAAGCATTGTAAGGTGTCTTAGTTAGAGTTTTACTGCTGTGAACAGACACCAATGACCAAGGCAACTCTTTTTTTTTTATTATTATTATTTTCTTTATTTACATTTCAAATGCTATCCTGAAAGTTCCCTATTCCCCCCACCCCCTCCAAGGCAACTCTTAAAAGGACAACATTTAATTGGAGCTGGCTTACAGGTTCAGAGGTTCAGTCCATTACCATCAAGGCAGGAGCATGGTAGCATCCAGGCAGGCATGGTGCAGGAGGAGCTGAGAGTTCTACATCTTCATCTGAAGGCTGCTAGCAGAATACTGACTTCCAGGCAGCTAGGATGAGGGTCTTACAGCCCACACCCACAGTGACACACCTACTCCAACAGGACCACACCTTCTAATCATGCTACTCTCTGAGCCAAGAATACACAAACCATCACATAAGAAAAAAAAAAAATCCATTGAGTTCAGTTTGTTTTGGTCATCTACTGCAAGCGTGGGACTACCATTAAGTGTGGTTAGTAAAATGAAAATAGTATGAATTACACCGGTCCCTGTCTAGTTTCAAATGAATGAGACTCAAACTACGATTTATTTATTAGGCTCTGCGCAATTACTGGGGTATGACCCCTAATCTATTCTCTAGTGCTAGTCGAGCTACTTCCCCAACTGTGCTCCCCAAATACTTACTGTCTGGATCTTCCTGGGTGATTCCTGCTCCAGCAGCCTGGTGTCCCGGGAAGGCATTTCACTAGGGGCCTTGGTACTGCTCCCTCATGGCTAATGGAGTCTCTCTCTCTCTCTCTCTCTCTCTCTCTCTCTCCCTCCCTCCCTCTCTCTCTCTTAATTTCAGTCCCTATAAACCCAAGATGGGTGCATTTTTCACTATGTGAAATGTAAAACCAACCAACCAACCAACCAACCAACCAACCAACCAACCAACCAACCAACCAGAACACTGTGAGCCTCCTGTCTGCAGCCTCTTCATTTAAACCTACCTCATTGGACAGAAGCGGGGTGCATTCTCCCTCCCTCCAGACAAAATTCTCTACCTAGATTTGTGATGTATTACCTTGGGCCAAGCTGCTGTGCGGTAGGAAAGACATGTGTATCATAGTCTGGCTTTTTGTTTAACTGAAAAGACCTGCCATGTAATAAAGATGTAATAAAGGGGTCTTCTTTTTTTTTCTCTCTTTCTCTCTTTCTTTCTCTCTTTCTTTCTTTCTTTCTTTCTTTCTTTCTTTCTTTCTTTCTTTCTTTCTTTCTTTCTTTCTTTCTTTCTCTTTTTTTGAGACAGGGTTTCTCTGTGTAGCCCTGGCCGTCCTGGAGCTCACTCTGTAGACCAGGCTGGCCTCGAACTCAGAAATCTGCCTGCCTCTGCCTCCCGAGTGCTGGGATTAAAGGCGTGCGCCACCACTGCCCGGCAATAAGGGATCTTCTAACCTCACCCCCTGGCTCTTTTCCTGGCTGGAGATCCTAGAGAACAGATTAGGTTTATTTTACAATCTGATACATTCTGGTACTTGTTTCTTTTCCTAGGCTAAAAGATACCATTGGGTGCAGTTACAGTTGGGCCTGAGATCTAACGGTCTAAATTCAGTGTGCGGGAAGTCGCTAGAGGGGAGAGTTTTAGTGCACGCTTCATAAGTGCATGAAGCATCATGAATATCCTACAGCCTGTTACAGCAGTTTTCTCTCTTGTTCTCATAGTTTGCTTTCTGATGTTCGGATAAAACACCGAGAGCAAAAACAACTTGGGGAGGAAAGGTTTTTTTTATCATCTTACAGTTGATAGTCCATTGGAAGAGAAGTTAGGGCAGGAATTTGAGACAGGACCTAAAGCAAAAGCCGTGAGAGAACACTGCTTCCTGGCTTCCTCTTGTGGCTACTTTTCTTGTACCTCCTAGGACTATTTGCTTAGGCGTGGAGCATGGCACATCCCACAGGGCACTGGGCCTTTCCACACCAGTCTTTAGTCAAGAAAATGTCACCCCGGCCCATATTTGCTTACAGGCCAAAATGATGGAGACATCTTCTTAGTTAAGGTTCGCCCTTCCAATTGAATCTAGTTTCTGCCAAGTTGACAAAAACAAAACAAAACAAAACAAAACACCAACCAGTATACTTTAAAATATAGTTTAGATAGAGTCCCACTATGTAGCCCAGGCTAGCCTTGAACTCATTAGCCTTCTATCTCAGTCTACTAAATGCTGGGATCATAGGCATGTCTCACAATAACCAGGTCCAAATTCTTATTACTTTACTAATTAAAAAAATAAAAAACCACTTCAAATTTTAGATTCCGTTTAGAGTGAAGCACGTTGTTTAGGTCTGGGTACAGGAACTATTTAGCACAATGGCTGTAGATTTAATACCCAGCACTACAGACAGCAAAGATGATAAGGTCATTTCTCAGCTGCACAAATTCTGTTTTCCTAAGGATCAGTCACACACTTCCTGCCTGTCCACCATTCAGCCTCTGGAACAGTCGATCAGAAAGCACATGATGTTTTTTTACTTGCCTCTGTATTGAGACAGTATACAGTAACTAATTTGGCTAAATAAATGCAGTATTACTGTTCTTTTCTCCAGCCATTGTGCACCACGTTGTCCCAAGGTCAGTGTCACAGTGCCATAGTGATCTTGCAAAAAAAAAAAAAAAAAAAAAAAAAAGCAAGCAAGCAAACAAAAACCAAAAATCCCACTCCCCCAAAGAAACCAAAACAGCTCACTTCAAGTCAGACAGTGCATCCCTTTAATCCCAGCACTCAGGAGACTAAGATAAAAGGATAAAGAGTTGAAGGCCAGCCTGAGCTACATAGTAAGATACTATATAAAATAAAGGCCAGGGCATTCTGAGTTGAAGGCCAGCTACAGAGCAGGGTCCAGGACAGCTAGGGCTACATTGTCTCGAAACCCTGTCTCAAGAAACTGTGTCTCAAAACCCCCAAATCAACCAACCAAACAAATAAAAAATTGAAAACAACCTCAGATTCTGGTTTTCTTCACCTAGTTGTGGCTAACATACCTGTTATGATTTGAATATGTCCACTGATAGTATTTGGAACTGGGAGCCCCTACGTTTTCATGAGAGGTCGAATCTCATTAGTGAGGACTGACTTAGTCACCAAGGTATCCCATGCCCATGGTCACCTGGAACTTAGAGCAGATAAACCAGTCAGGCACTGAGACCAAAGCATCCCTCCTGCCAGGAGCCTTGGTTTAACGAAATTGGGAATTGACTTTGTGCTTCGGTCCTCCTAGCTAGTGAGCTCAGTCTCCTGTGATTTAAAAGGACATCAGGACCCTTCCTTTCAAGAGGGGCTTCTATAGAGAACTTTCCAGAATTTCCAGGACCTGATGCATTTCCGAGCCAATAGCGGGGAGAGGCACCAGTGAGGGGCGGTCCAAAGTGTTTTGAAGCCGGGACCGCTAGCTTTTAAACCCCGCATCCACGAAAACGTGGATCCAGGATCTCGCAGGCTGACTTCGGTGGGATGATCCGGGAGCTGCGCCCGCCATTCCATCGAGCCTTCTCCGGGTCTTCGCAAGAGCTCAGGCGCGTAAATAGAAAGTGAGGACTCTGGGGAGTGGGTAGAGCGTCCTGCATCCCCCTGAGGATGGTTGAAGTACAGTGCTGGGGACTTGTTTTGATGCCCTGATGCCTAAGGTGAGTCTCCTGCTGCCGGTGGAAACTGGGGCGCTGTGCAGAAGCGGAGTGTAAGAGGAGACAGTTTGTTGGGCCCTGGCGGAGCACCCGACTCCGCTGGGAGGAGGTGGGGGTGGGATCCCTAGAAACCCTAAGCGCGGCTTTCTGGAACCAGAAACTGGGGCGCAAGCCGATCTGGCCGCTTAGAGCACAGATAGAAGCAGGTGGCCTCAGAGCCTTGGGCTCGGGGAACCGGGAGGAGCGCGGTATCCCGAGGGTCTGATTTAGCACAGAGCTGGGGCAGCAACTCAGCTTCCTTCCCAAGGCCCCAGGCAAAAGTCTCAAGGCCCTGCTATGGTGAGAATTGCAGCTTGACTCGCACCTGGGTGCTGCTCCCTTGAAACACTTGTTGATAGAACTTGTGCCCAGCGAGTAGCAGTTTTGACTTTCCGGAGGTGGATACATTGTGCACTTAGTAGATACTTTGGAAGAGCCTACATAAGAGCGGGTTTTGATTATCCACACTCTACTGGCTAATTTTGTGTCAACTTGACACAGGCTGGAGTTATCATAGAGAAAAGAGCTTCAGTTGGGGAAATGCCTCCGTGAGATCCAGCTGCAAGGCATTTTCTCAATTAGTGATCAAGGGTGGGAGGTCCCCTTGTGGGTGGTGCTATCTCTGGGCAGGTAGTTTTGGTTCTAGAAGAAAGCAAGCTGAGCAAGCCAGTAAACAACATCCCTCCATGACCTCTGCATCAGCTCCTGCTTCCTGACCTGCTTGAGTTCCAGTGTAAGCTGAATAAACCCTTTCCTCCCCAACTTGCTTCTTGGTCATGATGTTTGTGCAGGAATAGAAACCCTGACTAAGACACACACACAAGTCATTTTAGGCTTTTTGCACCCAGCTAGGGCACTTAAAATACGACTCATTTCGTATTACAAGATACAGAACTTGTGATTTTTTTTTTAAATGACATTTGATTGGGATTTTTCCAGGATTCATTAACTGATAGCAAATCTTACACAAAATGTCTTTTTCTTAACATAACAGCTCCAACAGATTATCTCCTAAGCACTGATACGATGCCCTGAAACAGCACTTAGAATAATTGATGATTCTGACTTGTTTTGTGCAGTGCATGCAACTCTGATAGGTCCAATTTGGAATAAGGCTAGCTGAGACTCAGGACTGTAGTGCCTTCAAATTCAGCTTTCCTTCCTTCAGATGAGGTGCACCACTCCTCACACGTGCAGGACCAGTCTTGGGCTTGCTGAAGATGTCATGCTACAATCTAGATTCTTGCTTCCCTTTGCTCCACGATACTCTCAGATGGGAGTTCTTTCCAGGTAGGGCATGAATTGGTTTCTGCCTTGAATAATCAGCCCCAGCGTTGAACACTGGGGCTAGCCACATATAGAGTACTCTTTATTTCAGGGTTAGAACTGCCTCTCAAATGCTTTCCAAGATGTGTGTAGTGCTCCAGTGCTGTTAGGTCTCAAACCTGTGATAGAGGGCTAACCGAGGTCTCTATTAACATATCAAAGTTGAGGTTGGCAACCATGTTCTTCCAGCATCCCTCAGTCCTTAAAAGTTACAGGGTTCCTCCTGGCTGGCGTACCCAGCTCTCTACCCTAAACTTCTCCAGTGAGCAATCCTCCCTCAGCTGCTCTGCCCTATATAACTCAGTCATTTTGGCTACGATTCCCCCCTCCTTCTGCCATTGTTGGCTCTTGGTCTCCTGGCCCTCCCTTTTCTTGCTTCCCCATTCCCTCCCATGGCCTGGCTCAGTCTACTGGTCATGTCCACTCTAGACTCTCTCAGCTGTCCCTGCCTTGGGCTATGCTATCCCTCATATCTATTATGCACTCTGTTACCTCTCCAGTAAACTTTCCTCCACCATACCTGGGAGAGGTCATCTCACTTCTTTTCTTTTCTTTTCTTTTCTTTTCTTTTCTTTTCTTTTCTTTTCTTTCTTTCTTTCTCTCATTCTCTCATTCTTTCTTATTCAATGACCTGTATTTCTAGCACTCATTCTGGAAACCAAGGCAAGAGAAGGTGATTTAGAGGCCAGCTTAGACTATGTAGCCAGACCTTGCCTTAGAAAAGAAAAGAAAAGAAAAGAAAACAAAACAAAACAAAATAGAAAACTGAAACTGGTCTTTTGCTTCTAAGCCAAAGGCAATGCATCAAATGACCAAAAAGGTGTGTCAAAATTCTGAGGTTGTAATAACTCATCTGCTGGCTTCCTGCTAGATGGCAGTGTCTAACAGTGAATCAGAGTCTCCTTTGGTACTGCATTGCTGCTCATTCTGCATTCTTCAAGGACAAAAATAAAGCAGCTTTCATGTGTTTTTCTTGTAAACAGCATTCAGAAAAGCCTTCTTTAGGATCATACTTAGGAAATAACATAAACCGTGATAATTCGGCCAATGTTTCTTATGTATGCATAAATCTGGCATAGCACAAAAACCTTCCCAGACTATATTTAAGTGCTTTTATATGTATGTGGGATTGACTCAGGAAACACAGCATCTTACTCTTGTCATTCTACACCAGACACCGTCTCCTATGAGCTCATGTTTGTATACTTGGTCCCTGGTTGGTGGCACTATGTTGGGAAGTTGTAGATCCTTTAGGAGGTGGGGCCTGGGTGATGGAAGTAGGTCCCCAGGAAGCGACCAAGGCAGGAAACTAGAGAAATAGACTGAGTTCACATCCGTTGTTTCTTTTTCAGCTTAGGGGTTGTAGCCCAGGGCCTTGTGTATGGTAGGCAAACAACCTATCACTGAGCTGCAGCTCCATATTGGGCCTCTTTTAAAGCTGATATTTGGAAGTTTTGTGAAGTCATGTGCAGACTTCAGTCAGAGCAAGATACTCACTTTTCCTTCTTGGGACATGAATTCATCACTCGCTGAGTGGAGAATCCAGGAGTCTGGGAATGGGAAGAACACTGGCTTTGGGGCTTGAGTGCACCCACTGTAGGGATGAATGAGGAGTCTTGACTCAGCGTAGTGGAAAGGAGCAGATGAAAGTGCTTGAAAACATGACACATTCCTGCCAGTGCCCCATGTCATCTCTTCCTAAGGACAGCCACACTTGAAGGGGTGCACTGGAGATTTATGCATGATGAAGTGATAGTATCTCTTGGAGAACCGAGTCTATTTGAGAAATTAAGCATGACTGTGAATCATTCAGGTTTAATCCTTCGGAAACTAGTCTCTGGTGTTATCTTTATAGCCTAGTATAGATGATTGCTATTGATTCTCCAATTGCTAATGGAGAACCCATCAGAAGAGTCATTTTAGAGCTGTGTGTCTTATGCTTCACTTCTGTCTTGCCAATGGGGAGAGGGGGGAGGAGTGGAGCCCATTGAGCGTCAGGATTTGGATAGTTAATCTTGATTGTCAGCATCAGGGAAGCAGGACTCTGGAAACTTCCCAGACAGTGTTTCCAGAAAGGTTCAGGTGAGAAGGGAAGGCTTACTCTGAATGAGAGCAGCGGCATCCTGTGTGCTGGATAAAAGTGAATGGAACTCTAGCACCACCCGTTTCCTGATTGTAGACACACAGTGTGAGTAGCCCCCTCACACAGCTGCTCCTGTGCCTTCCCCACCGTGAGGTGAGCCAAACCTAAGCCACCCTAGGTCCCTTAAGTCCCTTACGTTGCTTTGGTCACATACTTTCTTGCATCAATAAGAAAAGTAGCAATTCCAGAGTTAGACAACTCAGTGTATCAGGCATGTCAGTAGACCTACCTGGCGTTTATCAACTTCACCAGGGATGGGGCAGAAATCATTCCTTGGTTCTATCGCTGGCTCCGCACTGCCAAAAAGTTGGCCCTCACAGTCTAGGTTTTCTTTGAGATACTTAGCCTTACCTTCTATAGAAGCAAACAGGAGTTATTTTCCTGCTCATTTCTTCATATAAATGCTAGATGCGCCACTCACCCAGACCCTTTCCTCAGAACAGATGGACAACCTTAGATAGTGCGAAGCAGCCATGCAAGGCATTAGGGAAGTTCAGCTCTTGGTCAGGAAATGGTTAGTCAAAGTCCGTTTCAGATGTTACATACTGTGGTGGTATGTATATGCTTGCCCCAGGGAGTGGTACTATTAGAAGATGTGGCCCTGTTGGAGTAGGTATATCCTTGTTGGAGTAGGTGTATCACTGTGGATGTGGAGTTTAAAACCCTCATCCTAGCTGCCTGGAAGTCAGTATTCTGCTAGCAGCCTTCAGATGAAGATGTAGAACTCTCAGCTCCTCCTGCACCATGCCTGCCTGGATGCTGCCGTGCTCCTGCCTTGATGATAATGGACTGAACCTCTGAACCTGTAAGCCAGCCCCAATTAAATGTCTGCAAGCTGCCGTGGTCATGGTGTCTATTCACAGCAGTAAAACCCTAACTAAGACATACCATGGCCTATGGACAGATACTTTGTCTGTCCGGGAAAAGAATTTTATGGGGCACTGTTCTGACATTCTCTCTTCAGAGTTCTCTCTGAACAACTCTGAGGTTCATCCTGTCGGCAATGGTGAAAGAGAAACAGAGAGGAGCCTCCCTTTTGGAGTGCCCTTTCGTTGGAGCTTGAGGGCCTGCACAATGCTCTCTGTGGGTCCATCTGCCCTCCCCAGCTGGAGGATTTCTGACTTGATGACATGCTACTGGCTAATTACTGGCGTGGATTAGATTGCCTGCTACTATTGTAAATGTACCCTGAGGCCTGGCAGGTTGCTACAGAGTGTAATTCAGGTACTAGACTCTGCTCTTTAGTCGTGAATATTTAAGTCACAGCCAGGTTCCTGAGACCTTCCTACAGCTCTGGCTTCAGCAGTAACCTATCTTGAGGTGATGATGTACATTAAGGGAATTTGTACTCTCAAAATATTCTTTGGTAGCTGATATGACTGTATACAAATTGCCAAACAAAACCAAAAGTCAACCCCTTGCTAGTATCCTGAGCAGAAGTAGCTACAAAAATATCCCACACTAGCTTCTGAATCTCTCTTCGGCAGATGCTTTCCTTTGTTCTCGACTCTTTTTGTCCTAGTATCTGCCATGTTTCTGGTGTCTCTTTCTTCCTATTGATCTCGAAATCACATGACCTGATTTCTAGACCCATTTCTAAAACTACGATCCCGGGCCAGTTGCTTACATTTAGTGAGGCTTAATCCCCCTTTTGTAATAACCGGAGTCATCCCCACCTTGCCTCATTTTTCAAAGCGATCGTAAACGAGATCGATTGAAGCGATAGAGTTGAAACTCTTTGGCAGCCGATGGAGTCTGAGTTTTACTTTTAGTGATTTAGATGATTGTGCGTGTGTGTTTCGTGTGGGACGAATATGGCTGTGTGTGTGCGCCAGTGAATACATGTGAAGGTCAAAGGGCAGCTTTTCTGGAAGTTTCGAGTCTTTCACCGTGAATTCTGGGGATCAAACCTAGGTCGGAGGTTTGCACGCTAAGTGATTTTACCCACTGACCCATCTAACTGGGCTGCAAGTGATGTAGTTTCATTCCCGTCTCAGATGGGAAGGTTGTACTACCTAATCTGGGTCGTACTAATTATAGCAGAAGTAAATTGCTTTTGCATGTAAAATGAAAACTTAATAATCTTTCTGCCATGCAAGGGAAAGGATGATCTCTATTATTCCTTACAGTGAATACACCGAGGACTAGAAATTCTTAGTAACGTCTCCACATTGATACTAGGTTTGAAGGAGAGAACCTGAAACTGGAATCCAAAATGCTAGCTCCGTATCTTATGTAGTTACAGCTATTATTACTGTGCACTGAGTAGAATCCTGCAGGGCGCTTTTGAGGTTCTTAGAGCCTTCTGTTCCCTTCCTCTTTGACCCATCAGCTGACACAGCTGTTCTAGGCAGGGATGGTTGTTCTCTGTGTTAGTGTCATTTAGTATGAATTTTATAGTATTCATGTTAAAAAAACTATAACGAATCTGTGAATTTCAGAGCTAAGCTGGTTTCTGTTTGTAGTATTTATCAAAGTTATAATTTTGTAAAATAATTTTTCTAGATTATTATTTACAGTATTTCTCTCCTTCCCTTTTATTTCCCTAGCTCCTCCCTTGCCTTCTCTCAATTTCGTGGCCTGCTTTGTAAATTGCTGTTACACACATATATGTGCACACACACACACATACATACATACACACACACATACACATACACACACATACACACATACACACACATACACACATGCACACACATGCACACACACATATACACACATACACACACACATGCACACATACATACACACACATACACACATACACACACGCATGCACACACACACACACACACACACATACACACACACACACACATTCCTCAATATATAAATATAGCTTGCTCAACCTGTATAATACTGGCATGTATAGAGCTAACTACATTGCATAACCAATTTGAGGGCTCTTTGATGAGGAAATTGGGACTGGCTGTGCTCCACTCCAATAGTTAGAGAAGCCACATGATGACCAAGCTGTACATCTGCTACAAATGTGTGTGGAGCCCATGTCCAGCTCCTGCACACTTTTTGATTGGTGGTTGGTTCAGTCTTTGTGAGTCCCCAAGGGCCTAGGTTAGTTGACTCTGTTGGTCTTCTTGTGGTGTCCTTGACACCCCCCCCAACACACACACACACACACACACACACACACACACACACACACACACACACACACACACTGCGGCGCTCGGGCTTGCTCAGTTCTATCCCTTACTCTCCCACAAGACTCCTGAGCTCTGGTTAATGTTTGGCTATGGGTGTCTGCATCTGTTTCCATCCGCTGCTGGATGAAGCCTTTCAGGAGACGGTTATGCTAGGTTCCTGTCTGCAAGCATAGCAGAATATCATTGATAGCGTCGGGGGTTGGCTTTCTCCCATGGGATGGTCTCGAGTTGGATGAGTCATTGGCTGGCCATTCCCCTGTCTCTGCTCCATCTTTATGCCTGTGCATCTTGTTGTTAGGACAGATTTTAGCATGAAGGTTTTGTGAGTCAGTCGATGTCACCCTCCTTCCACTGGAAGTCCTTTCTGGCCATAGGAGGTTGCCACTTCAGTCTCTGTATTCCCCTCTGGTAGAAATCTCAGGGAGTGAGACTGGAAATCGGTTGGGGGCATCTCCCCAGCTGGAGAACTGGGATGGGGGAGGCTATGGGGAGTCTGTGGGGGTGACCCTGCCTGCTCTGGCCTGCCTGCCCCCCCCCCCCCCCCCATCTTTGGAAGAGGCTGGGAATGTAGATCAGTTGATTGGCTGCCTGCATGGAGTACACAAGGCCCTGGGTTTCATTCCTAATGCCCCATAAATTTGGGCATGTTGGTGGATGCCTATAATACCAGCGTTAGTGGGTGGAATCAGGGTTGGGGAAGGAATCAGAGGTTCAGGTCTATCTTTGGCTATAATAGTGAGGTTGAGGCCAGCCTGACTTCATGGGGACCTGTCTCTGAAACACCCAAAAAGTTTAGCCAGTTCAGATAGATGAAGATCTTATGTGAAGCTTGCAGAAACTCACGTTCCCCACACGGCCCCCCAGTTTTGCTGTACTTTCTACAAAAGACTCAACAAATAATCCAGAAAACAAAACTCCTTGAGGGGCTGGTTGGTTTCTTTAGTCTCAGTCTTTATTATTTCCCCTCCCCCTGGCTTTATCAGTGTGTGTGTGTGTGTGTGTGTGTGTGTGTGTGTGTGTGTGTATGTGTGTATTATTTCTTTATTCCCTTAAGACCTGGGTAGGAAGTAACTTCCTGTAAGTAACCCTGGAATCCAATCTTCTGATGGCAGAGGAATTACAGAGAGAGTTGAGACTTGGGAGTTGATGAAACTGTGTGGCCCTGAGCAAGTTAGGTAACCATTTTGGCCTCAGTTACCTTATTTCTGAGGGAGGTAGTAAGTATATGTATATGACTAGGTTTTATGTACAGGATCTATAAGGTCCCTTTTAGTGTAAGACTTCTGTGCTTTTACCCAGTAAGGCTATGCCTGTCAATCCTTCATAATGGTTCACATGCTGTTCATTTGTTGCAGAGTATTTGGATGGCACGGTGTCTGAGGACTCCAGCTGTCCTGATGATAGCCTAAGAAGATTGCATGCTGTTCCCTCTCAGCGCCAAGCCAAGACCATTCGGAACCTTGGCTCTCAGTTCTTCATGGAGACCGGCTCCTGGCAGGAAATTGGCATCCCGATGGTTCCTCCAAGTGACGTTGTCTCTGGCTGTGGGCTGACTAGAGGACACGTCGTGGCCAGGCCAGCCCTTTGTCAGTCATCTGGGTCGGGGCAGCATGTTGCGGGTTCAGAGGAGGAAGCTTCTGGCCTCTTGCCTGTGCATGACAGCGACTGTCTTTCTGATGGTCACACTCCAGGTACTGGGAATCTGGGTTGTGTAGAGCAGATTCATTGCTAGACCTTTTCTTTTTTTCTTTTCTTTTCTTTTTTTTTTTTAAAGATTTATTTATTTATTATATGTAAGTACACTGTAGCTGTCCTCAGACACTCCAGAAGAGGGAGTCAGATCTTGTTAAGGATGGTTGTGAGCCACCATGTGGTTGCTGGGATTTGAACTCTGCACCTTTGGAAGAGCAGTGGGGTGCTCTTACCCACTGAGCCATCTCCCCAGCCTGCTAGACCTTTTCTATCTCCTTCCTTCCCAGTTCCCTTTCCTCAGGACTCTTGAGTTGTTGATGTTTGCTTAACTTTTCAGCATCGTGAACTCACATTACACAATGCAAGGAGAGCACATCAATTCTGTTCTTTTCTTTTATTATTTTTCTTCATCCCTCCTCCGCCTCCTCTTCATTTTCCTCCTTTCTTCTTCTTCTTCTTCTTCTTCTTCTTCTTCTTCTTCTTCTTCTTCTTCTTCTTCTTCTTCTTCTTCTTCTTCTTCTTCTT
>NC_034608.1:48506066-48533450 GCF_900095145.1 Mus pahari
TTTCAGGACAGCCAGGGCTATACAGAGAAACCCTGTCTTGAAGAGAGAGAGAGAGAGAGAGAGAGAGAGAGAGAGAGAGAGAGAGAGAGTGTGTGTGTGTGTGTGTGTGTGTGTGTGTGTATGTGTGTGTGTTAGCATGGAATCTTCCATGGATTGTAGTTGATATACCCAGTGACACTCCATTGGAGAAAATGGAAATTCATGAATTCTTTCGTAGTTTTTAACATTAATACTATAAAATCCATATTAAATGATACTAACACAGAGAGCAGCCAACCCTGCCTAGATCGAACAGCTGTCAGCTGATGGGTCAAAGAGGAAGGGAACAGAAGGTTCTAAGAACCTCAAAAGCGCCCTGCAGGATTCTATTCAGTGCACACTAATAGATATTAACTACATAGGATGTAGGGCTGGAGAGATGGCTCAGTGGTTAAGAGCACTGACTGCTCTTCCAGAGGTCCCGAGTTCAATTCCCAGCAACCACATGGTGGCTCACAGCCATCCGTAATAAGCTGACTTCTAACAAAAACTATGTAAGATCTGGAGCTAGCATTTTGAATTCCAGTTTCAGTTCTCTCCTTCAAACCTTGTGGAGAAGTTACTAAGTGTTTCTAGTCCTCAGTGTATTCACTGTAAGTAATAATAAAGATTATTAAGTTTTCATTTCAACCAGATGGGGTTCAGCACTGAGGCAGGAAAGTAGACATGAGTGGGTTATGATTTATGATAACCCAGCACTATCGACAACTGAGTTGCATCTTCTGAGAGCCGCCTCCCGGTCTTCTTCTCCCTCTGTGTTTATGTGGCCTTTCCTCTCTGCTTCTGCACCCCCTTCTGTAGTGATCTCAGTTATACAAGATTAGGGCCCCAATGACCTTATTTGAATGTAATTATCTCCTCCGAGGCTGTACCCCCAAGTGCAGACACATGTTTTTATAACCTACACATCTAAAATCAATGACATGATGGTTAATCTTCATTGTTCACTTGACTGGGTTTAGAATCACCTAGGAGACACACCTCTGGGTCTCTCGGTGAGGGCTTTTCCAGGGATGTTTAGTAGAGAAAGGAAGACTAACCTAGACTATGAGCCCCAGTCACATGTTCCCACCACGCGGAGCCGCTGCCTTTGTGGCTTCCCTGCCATAATGTGCCATCATCCCAATCTGTGAGCCAAAGGTGAGCACTTCTTTAACTTACCCGTCGATGGGTATTTGGTCACAGCGATGAGAAAAATGACTAATACCGATGATAGTCTACACATGACAATGCACATGATAATCGCCCAGTTAAGCCCAAATGCTCTTGGAAGGAATTATCTGTACAGCTCCAGTGTACTCATATACATGAAATAAATAAATATTAAAAAAGAAAAGCTTTTTTGTAATGATATTCTGAATCTGCATCTTCATACACTGCATTTGGGTGGCAAATCTTGAGTTTTGCATTTGTGTTTGTTTGTTTGTTTGTTTGGGAGGTTTCTGTTGTTCCATATTTTATTCCCTTTCTTGGCTTTGTTGAAGAAACTGGTTTATTTCTCCTTTGGATTGTAGATTTGGCTGATCTTATTCTTAGGGTTTTGTTTAATGTCCTTCTGTCTCCCGTATTTCCTGTAACTCAACAATGGCATCTGGGGAGAGAGATGCATTCAAGGTGTGTTTATTAATTGCCTCTGTCATTTGTAATGCATTTTACACTTCATACAGGAGACGTGGATGAGACACACGGAACAAATTTTGAAGTTCCATCTCCTGGAGTTTTTGACAACCTTTTCTTTTTTTCTCCTTAAGGTACTGGTTGTACATTCGCAAGGAAGGTCCCATGAAGGGAGGATCTGGGGCTATAAATTAACTTTGCTTCTCTCCAGCTTTTGGGGAAGAGCCATATTTATTATTACATTACACAAACGCAGAGAAAGCTCTTGGCAAGGGCTGACTTGTTTTTGGTTCCTTAAAGTTAAAGTAATTGCTTTACTCTTTTGGAAGAGCACTTAGCTTTCATAGAAAAGGTCTTAACATTTTAGTTGGCATGGGTACTTTAAGTTTTACCCTTTTTTTGCAGAGCGTTCCGGACTCCATGTGATGCATGGTGGCCAGTGGCCCCTTTCCTATACCAGGAATAGCATGCCCATTAAGAAGGAGCTGCCCCTGGCTGCTGAGTGTGTGTCTTCTCCCATGCCGGCTGCTGTGGGAGTCGCTGTGGGTCACTGTGGAGGACGTAGAAAAGCATCCCTCAGGGTCCTGGGATAGGTTTCAGGACCCTCTGTGTCTGATTGTCCATTAGAACTATTAAGCAGATAATTTGGGAGCTATGTCCATGTCCCAGCCTCGGGAAATGGTGAACATATCACTTCACATGGAAAAGGGGACTTTGCAGATGTGATTGGTGTGAGTGTAGCTAGAGATGGGGAAGAGCTTTGGTGTGAATGTGTCCCTTATGTTTATATTTAAACATTATTGAAATAAATAAGTATTGAAAATTTAATCCATGCAAGAGTAATGAAAAGTGGGATGAGAAGAGGTGATTTTTTTGTGGGCTCGATGCTATTATCATGGGACTGAGCCATCTTAGGGCTGGTTGCTGATAAAATGATGACTTTGATTCATTCATTCATTCTGTCTGCCTGTCCTTTTTTTTTTTTTTTTGAGACAGATTCCATGTTGATCCTGAACATGGTATCTATTGCCTCAGCGTCTCATGTGCTAGGATAACATCTATCAACCACCATTTCTGGCTCTAAAATAATCTCTTTGGGGAAGGGCATGTGCCAGGATAAAGCCCACTGGTTTGATTATAGCATTCTAGCACTAAGCTACACTCCAGCCCTTCCCGCCCCCTTCCTTCCCATTGGCTCCTTATTGTTGGATCATGCAGTCTCCAGAGCTATGAGAAACAAACCTTTCCTCTTTAGAGATTATCAGCCTCGGGTATTCTATCATAGCATCACTGGGCCAAGAAAAGAGGTAATACTGAATTATCTACAGAGATCGAAGCGAGTCACAAGTCATTAAAAGCAGAGAACCTTCCCTGGATTCACAGTAGGCTGATGTCAACAGCAGGGAAAGTGCTATCAATAGATCTAAATATTGAAAATGGGGGTCATGAGCCAAATAAGCATTGCGAGCTGTTCCTAAAAGATAGAAAAAAGAAGAGGTGGGGCTGTGCCTGGGGTCTGTAGAGAAGACTATACATTTGCTGGCCCTTTGATTTTAGACTATAAGCCCACGCCTAGCTCTTGACCTCTAGAATTGTATAGTAACGTGTGTTATTTTTAAAGGGGTTTTGCTGTGGGATATTTGATCACACTGCGAACCCCCAGATGATCTTATTTACCGGAAAAACGTGTTTCTAATTGTGATGTGGCTCAGCCTTAGCACACTCCTTTAACCTAAGAGCTTTCTGTTGATTGTAAACAGGATTAATAAGGTCAACCAAAGGTCAAGAAGCAGAACAAGCAACCAGTTGACAGGGAGTGATCATAGGAAAAAAAAAACCATAGAGAGTAGGAGGGAATCAGAAGGATGGATAGAGAGGCTCACAGGAAGTAGAAGGGAGGGACATTCAGTTTGAAGGGTTTTTTGAGCCAGTGTGCAGAAGGAGGGGTTGCGTCTCCTTTCGGGATGTCGACTGAAGAGGAAGGTCAGCTGGGTGCTTTCTCTGTCTCTAGGAGCTTGCAGGCTCTCACCCTAGCAAGTCTTTATTGGTAAGATCGAATGTTTTGAGATTTCGTTAAAAACATCAGAGTTTTGGTATGTTGTTGCCGGAGACTGACGGGAAGCAGAATCCATATATCACGACATATGGGAGATGTGTCGAATGACACGGAGGAACCAGCCTCTGACTCAGGTTGCCTTCACTTCCAGGTAGTGGTTGAGCTTGGGAAATTTGAAAGGAAGAAGTTTAAAAACTCCAACGTGCAAGATGGACACAGAGGTGTGGAGGGTGAGCCTAAACACCTGAAGCCGTTTCCTGAAAAGGAAGCACTGGCCTTGGCTGGGAGGACCAAGGTGGATGCTGGTAGCTACCCCATCGTGCTGTGGTGGTCCCCCCTGACTGGAGAGACTGGCAGGCTCGGCCAGTGTGGGGCAGATGCTTGCTTCTTTACTATCAACAGGACCTTCCAGCATCATCCGATGACCAAGGCCTTCCTCTTCTACGGTGAGTTGGACTTCCCATCTTCCTTTCATGTGCTAATGTCTGTTCAAAGCCTACTGCTCATCTCCTGACAGGGCAGGGCTCTCCTTGATCACGCGTTGGTACACCTGATTTCTTTAGGCCTTCTGTAGAAGGCCTGAGGTATTTAGCAGCTATCAAACAACCCTGGCCAACTGTGCTGGTGTGAAAGGGAATGGCCCTTCTATAGACTCATCTGTTTGAATGACTGGTCTCTGGTTGATGGACTATTTAGGAAGGATTAGGAGATAAGGCCTTGTTAGAGAAGGCATGTCATTGGGGGTAGGCTTTGAGAGTTGAAAAACCTGTGCCAGGCCCAGCCTCCTCTGCTGCCTGCAGAGCAGGATATAAGCTCTTAGCAATTAGCACCTGGCTCCGTGTCTGCCTGTGTGCCACCAGCTCCTCGCCATGATGATCATGCACTAACCCTCTGAAACCGTAATAATCTCCCAATCAAATGCTGCCTTTTTAAGCTGCCTTGGTCATGGTGTGTCTTCACAGCAATAGAATAGCAACTAGGACACTAGCATAGGCTTGGTTAGTTGGGCTGCTCAGTGTTTTTACAGGTAAGTGTAGTGTTCGCTGAATCTGGTCCTTAGACTTTGGTATTGTTGACATGAGTTCAGATATCATTGGTGATGGAGGCAGGAATTTTGGGACATCCTGACAGATGTCTAGTTGGACATGTTAGATTAATCAAAATGAAAAGAAATGACCGGGGAGAGAGCTAAGTCATTAACATGGTGTCTTAGTTCTTTTTCTGTCACTGTGAAGAGGCACCGTGAAAGAGGCAACTTATAAAAGAAAGTTCACAGTTCCAGAAGAATCCATGACCACTATTGTGGGGAGAATGCCAGACAGGCAGGCATGGCATGGGATCCAGGTGTGAGTGTGTGTTTGTGTGTGCTTGTGTATAAGTATGTGTGCATGTGTGAGTGTATGTGCATGTACGGCATATGTGTGTGTGTGTGTGTGTGTGTGCATGTGTCTAATTGTGGCACTGGAAAGGCAGACTTGAGACTAGGGTAGAATTGAGCCCTTCTCAGTGTTCTCTCAGGTTGAGGGAGTTTGTATGTCCCACCGAATCAGGTTTATAGAGCAGTGGGCATGAGTGTCATGGTGTAATAAGCCAGAGAAATCTACAGCACGCACACACGCGCACACACACAGACGCACACAACCACATCTTTGGGATGGGATTCGGTTTACTTTTGTTTCAGGTATTCCTTCAGTCGGTGTGTACAGTCTGAAGATGACCTGACAGAGTATTTCCAGTGTGTCTGTATTTTGACTGTCACACAAGATCAGAGAGGAGATTTTCCCACTTGTTAACATGTTGGAAGTCAGAAAGGTCTGACTTGGGAGCGTATTTGGATCTTGGATTTTTGGATTAAGGATGCTCAACGTGTATTTAAAAATGCAGATCTGGCTCTTTGCTTCCTCGACACACGTGGGGCAGAGTAAGGTCTGCTCTTTCAGGGCCGGGCTGTAGCTTGCTTTGTCCTGAGAGCAGATGACAAAACCAGAACCGCCCAGAGAGCTTCTTCTGAGCATCGTCTCATTGCAGTCACACTGAAGGTATGCTATAGGTACGATATAATATAGGTATGATGCTATATTTATAAAGCGCTTCTGAAATCTAAATTGTTCTGAATAGAGAAGCCCATGTTGTACAGGTGTGGATGAAGGACGTGATCCACTAATTGTGTCATGCTTTGATGTGAAGCAAAATTAAATATTGAGTTTAATTTCTTTCTTTCTTTCTTTTGGGGCTTTTTGAGTCAGAATTCCATGATGTGGCCCAGGCTGGGCCAAATCCACCCCTCCCTGCTTCAGCTCCTTGCCTGTTGGAATTTTAGGCATATATCAAACATCAAAGCACTGGGATTAACTGCCCTTAATTTTAACAGCACTGTGGTAGGTTTCCAAGGTTGAGATACAAAACATCATAACTAGAAGTGAGCAGAAGAAAATGATTCTGGTGTGTGTGTGTGTGTGTGTGTGTGTGTATGTGTGTGCGTGTGCGTGTGCGTGTGTGCTTGTGTGTTGGACACACATTGTTATTCAGGGATACAGGATTGATGTGCATTTATTGCATTAAAGCTTTAAAATGATTATAATATAGTGACTGATGAAATCGTCTTTGGGTGTTGGCTTGGCAGTGGCTAATAAACATAAAATCATATCAAATAACCCTCTAGTAGTAGGTGCATATCTTTGTGAATTCTCATATAGGTACCCTGTTGTTTGTGATAGTTTTGTCTTAAGCAAAGCTTTAAAAATAACTCAGTTATTTTTAAGCTTTTTTGTTTGTTTGTTTGTTTTGTTTTTTTCTTGAACAGGGTTTCTCTGTGTAGCCCTGGCTGTCCTAGAACTCACTCTGTAGACCAGGTTGGCCTCAAACTCAAAAACCCACCTGCCTCTACCTCCCAAGTGCTGGGATTAAAGGCATGCGCCACCACTACCTGGCTATTGAAGCTACTTTTTAAGCATAAAGTTAAATGATAGATGCTATATTGACACAGCGGAATACTATACAGTGGTAAACATGCAGAAACTAGAATTGTAGGCAAACAACTTAAACCTCAACCAAGGTACAGATAGGAAGTGAATATATGAGTATATGTGTATGTGTGTTTATGTTGCATGTGTATATGCATATTTATGTAGATAAAGAGGTACATGTATGTGTATGTATGCATGTGTGTATGTGCACATGTAGCGGGTAGACGTCAACCTTGGATGTCATTTCTCAGGAGCCATCTCCCTTGAGTCTTGTGACAAGGTCTTCCACTGGGACCCAGGGCTCACCAATTAGGCTAAGCTGGCTGGGCAGTGAGCCTGAATCTATTTGTCTCTGCCTCCCTCGTGCTGGTATTACAAGTATTTGCCACCATATCTACCTTTTTATGTGGGTGCTGCGGATTGGATTCAGGCCCTCTTGCTTATGGGGTAGCACTTTATTGATTGAGCCATCTCTTCAGCTCCCAAGTTGAGTCTTTATTTATTTGTACTGCGGATTGAACCCAGGGCCCTGTGTATGCTCAGTGAGTGCTTGATCACTAAACTTTGTCCCAGCCTACAATTTGTAAGACATACAAAATAATACTGTATATTGCGGATGCTCTTAGGAATATCTAGTAGACATTTAAAAAAGCATACCAGTGGCTTCTGCCCCAGAGAAACAAGTTGGACACCTGCGCGCGCGCGCACACACACACACACACACACACACACACACACACACACGCACACACACTCGCACACACTCGCACACTGTGTATAGTGTGCTTTTACCTCATTCGTCTGCCTCAGCTAATATATAGAATTTTCTTGTTCTTAATGGCTAAAATTCAGAAATGATTGTTTTGTTGGGTGATTTTTTCCTTCTATCATGGTAGGAACTCAAATAGCTGGGCTTTTGGAAGCTCGTAAAACAGGACTCTGCTTGGTGACTCTCCAGGACTCAATATCTCTCTGCCCCACACTTAATTCTGTAGTCATGCTAGGGACCATGTTTTTCTCAGAGGTGGCTTCACCGTCATCCAGCTTCCTGGTGTGTTATGAGTATGCCTCAGCTGTGACCTGCCATACTGTAGGACCTCTTACTGCCACCACTCTCATTGACAACCAAATGCTAAGTGTTTGCCATTTTTGTTAATGTGCCATTCAAGGCTCCCCGGGTCTATTTCAGCCTCCTGTGCTCAATCCATTGATTCTGTCAGCTAAAGCTCATGTGTAAAGGTGAGAACGGGATCTTGGATATGCATCACAAATGTTCCTGGATTGGCATCGTGATTAATTCAGTCTCTGTATCCTAAAGGGCTTGTTTGTCTGTCTCTTGTCAGAGTAATCTAGTGTACAGCCTGTATTTAGTTGGCAGTGTAGATGAACAATGGTTTCTGATATAACCCAGCATATGCAAGGCTGGTTGACCCATGAGCTGTTAGAGCAGTGGTTCTCAACCTGTGGGTTGTGATCCCTTTGGGAGTGCAGCAGATCTTTTCTCAGCAGTTGTATAAGACCTTTCTGCATATCACACACTTGCATTATGATTCATAACACTAGCAAAATTTAAGTAGTAATGAAAACAATTTTATGGTTGGGGCTCACCAGAGTATGAGGAACTATATTAAAGGGTCATATAGCATTAGGGTAATTGAGAACTACTGAGTTAGAGGAATGTCCATAGATCTTGGGGGGTTATGAGGCAGGAAGGAATATTGAAAAAGTGTGTTCTGAGGCTTCCTTCATGAAGTACGAGAGGGGCAGGGGGTGGCTCAGAGGTAGAGCAGGTGTTTTGTCTATGTGAGGCCGTCTGTACTCAGCAAGAGAAACAACAAACCCAGATAACATAGGAGAAAATTCAAGTCACCCTTGAGGGAAAATATAGTTGGGTTGTGTTAGGATCTGTTACCATGGCAGATGGAGGAAGAAAATCCAGGGTCTGAGCTATGTAACCAAGAGTCTAGGTAAGGAAGAAATGAGGATCGAAGGGTACCCTGGGACCGAGCAAGGATGCTGGCCTAAGATTTTTATATCCAGTAGGAGGATGGGGCAGGAGAAGTTACTGAAAGCTGAAGACCCTCTGTAAAGAGTCGGTGAAGAGGAAGAGACAGAAAACCCTCAGCTAAGGTCAGTGGATGTAGTTCAGTGGCAGAACACTTGCCTCGTATACACAATTCGTAGCTGTTCAAAAGCCAAGTCAAGGACAACCCTTATAAACTGCCCCTGGCTCTTTTCCCTCAGGGGAAGTTTCTCCTTGAATGCCCATCGACCATCTGTCAAGCACAATGCTGATTGTGCATAGTAGAGAGGATGTTAGTAGGGTAACCATGGTCTTGATTTTGTATTGGGCATCACTTCTTCCCTAGTAGTGTGTGACGTCACAGATAGGGCCTCCCCAGCCTGTACACCTAGCATTGTCCTTTAGTATGCCTGGCATTCAAAAAACACTCAGACTTGGAGTCGTGAAGGATGTCTTCCTTAGGGTTTCATTGCTGTGAAGAGACACCATGGCCACTGCAAATCTTTTAAAGGACGACATTTAATTGTTCCTCACAGGTTCAGAGGTTCAGCCCATTATCCTTATGGTAGGAAGCATGGCAGCATCTAAACACGCGTGATGCTGGAGAGTTCCACTTCTTGTTCTGAAGGTGGCCAGGAGGAGACTGCCCTCCAGGAAGCTAGGAGGAAGATCTCGGTACCCACCCCCACAGTGACACACTTCCTTCAATGAGGCCACACCCACTTCAACAAGGCCACTCCTCCTAATAGTGCCACTGCCTGGGCCAAGCAAATTCAAACCACCACCGCAGAGGACTAGGGTTCGCCTTGCAAAGTTTAACCAAGGGCACAGTCCTTTCTGTATTACAGTGATGATCAAGGGGTATGTTGTTATCGAATTGCGAGGTTGGGTGTGTCTGCATGAGTGTGTTGGGGAGAGTGCACATGCAACCTTCCCACTTCTCACCTCCTTGCGTTCTTTCTCGGGAAAGGGCTTGCCACGTATCTATCCCAGGCTGGCCTCAAACTTGAGATCCTCCCTCCTCACCTGCCCAGTGATGAGATCCTATTTTTCCAAATGTCTGTCTTCAACATATTTTTCTGTCTGAGGGTTCTGAAGTCTTCTAAGTGGGTCACTTATGCTGTAGTGGGACTTGGTTGCATAAGAGGTAGTAAAAGAAAAGGCAGAAAGAAAAAAAAAAAAAAAGAAGACCAAGATAGGAACAGCTGACCCCTCAAAAGGGAAAAGGAAGTCAGCCAGGTTATGCCACCAGGTTGGATTTTGTCACCTTTGACCCAATTTTTTTTTCTTTTCTTCCTAGAGGTGATTACGTAACATAAGCATATTCAGGTGGTAATAAAGGCTCCAGCTAAAGAAATATAATGAGCACTTCTGTCTGTCTCAAGCCACTTGAGGAATGCAAAGAATTAGCTGCATTGACAATTGTCTGAAAGAAAAATTAGGCAGTCACAAGTGAATAGTTTTTAATCCCAAATCTATAGTTACTGGACAGTCGTCTTAGAAATGGCTAAGCGATTTTTAGAACAAAGCTGAAGTTTTAAACGGCTCTCTGGAAAAGAGACCCCCCAAAAGGGTGGTTGGGGTTCCATCCTGGGAATGAGGTCGCAGGATAGGCACCTGTTCTATTCGCAGTGCATTCCTCTTCCACACGAGACAGATTTCTGCCCGGGTGACATTTCTCAGAGAGGTGTTCTTTCTAGACTGTTCTCAGGTGGGGGATTTCCAGGTCAGATGGGCCTATGGGTATGCCTGAGAGGCATTAGCTTGCTGGTTAATGGCTGTAGGAGTGCCTAGCCCACTGTGGGCAGCACCATTCCCTGGGCAGGGAATACTGGATTATACAAAAATCTCACCAGTGAGCCAGTAAGCAGTTTATCCATGGTTTCTGCTTCACATTCCTGCTTGAGTTCTGGCCCCGACATCCCTCAACAATGGCCTGTAACTCGTAAGTTCTTCCCTAAGTTCCTTTTGGTCAGAGTGACTTTTATTATTGCTTTTTTTAAAAAAAAAATCACAGCAATAGAAATCAAACTGGAATTCTCTAAGGGTAACAGGAGTTTGACGAACCTTCTGGGGTTTGAGTTAGAAAAGGCAGCCGAGCTGTTAATGTCTAGTTTGTAAACTACCACTTAATTATTCTTTCAGTATGCTAGCCTAATCTCAATTAAGATCTGCAGCTGCAGCCCAAATATCCGGTTGTTTTCCTAATAAAACCCTCTTAAGAATTATGCAAAGGAACCCTTGCTTATCTGCATGATCTGTCTGTCTGAAATAGGAATTGTCATGTCTCGAAGGGGTAGTGACTGCTCTCTGGCACGTGGCAGGAAGGTTGGGGATGGGGGGGGGACACTGATGTCCCAAGCCCTGCCTGATTAAACCCGAGTTTCATCCTTCAAGGCCCGTACAGATATTAACTTGGTTTAAATAGAAATGTAATCCACAAAGCCATTTTGTTTTCAGAATTAGCTCTGCACAAAAGCGGTAACAAAAATTTATGAACAAATTAACAGCCCACTGGCTCTTTTTTGCTTTGTAAAGATAGCTTTTAGGAAAAGTGTGACGTGTAAAAAATTGGTTATTTCCTTGCAGCTAAGAAACTTCTTTCCGTCCATACAAAAAGACTGTCCGTTAATGTTGAATTTTAATCTGTCACTTTAAAAAAAATCACAATCGTGTGATACATAGCACTGTTATAAAGGTGATGGCTAGGAGTTCGCTAGCCTTCCCTCTGACTAAGGTTTTGCTCTAAGATTGGTTTGATCTGGCATTTTTACACCTAGTGGACGGGAACTCTTGAGAGAAACTGGTCTCCGAAAGTACATTTCCTTCCCTCCGAATGTTGAGCGCCGTGAGTGAATCTGGCAGTATCTTTCCACACGGTGCCTTTCCCTCCGGCTTCCTCTGTTTCCTTGCTTTGCTGTATGTCCAAAGGTATCTCAAGCTGATTTGACAAGACCGTTGCTAAGCCTTACAGGTCATGGGCAATGCTGCTTATAACCCTTCCCCCCCCAACCGCCCCAGCAGTGAGTGGAATGAGATGTTCCCCCCCCCCCACTGTATACCCTTTCCATTTTCTTCCTCACTCAGTACTGTCCACACATAAATGTCATAATTGAGGGTCAGAATCCTTTTCTTCTGGGGCACGTGGAAGGCACAATGAACACTTTATGTCATTTATGGTGCCCAGGGGTCCTTTACAGAGTCCCGAGTTTAGACAGAGGAATGCTATATTGACAACAAATTGCATGAATTCAGGTGCAGTGTCCTCAACCGAGCACATTGGGTCGATAACTCAACACCAACCACGTTCCCTTTAATTTATACAATCACACATTCCTGGGAAATTCGAAATAAAACTAGTCACATATAAAATATTTTTCTTAGGTGTAAGTAAATTTACACAATGTAGTATTTTTAATCATAGTGACCTGATGTGATGAATTTTCATGTGGTATTTTTAAAACAATCTTTCTGTCTGTCTGTCTGTCTTGATAACAAGGTGAGTGCAGCAGTGTCCCTTTCTCAGCTGACGATTTGCTCCTGATACGGTAGAATGTGAGGGGTTAACTTAGAGATCATAGATTTGAACTTATTTCACAGAATGCAGTCAGTAAGGTCAGTCTCATGAGCACCCTGAAGTACCGCATACTCACCGGGGACCAGGCCGAATCTTAATCCGGACTCCACTTCCAGGTGCACCCAAGACCTCATTCTCATCTTCACTCGCCCATGGCGGGAGTCCAGAGATTTAGTTCCCACTAAAAAAAAAAGCGAAGACCACTGCTATACAGTGTGTGTCGTCTTTCTCTTGTAAACATGACCGCCATCCAGGGCGTGGTGGCGCACGCCTTTGATCCCAGCAGTTGGGAGGCAGAGACAGACGGATCTCTGAGTTCGAGACCAGCCCGGTGTCTAGAGTGACAGGCAGGGCCAGGTCTACCCAGAGAAACCCTTTCTTGAAAAATAACAACAACAACAAGAAAAACAAAGAGAATGAAAAAGAAAACACAACTTCTAGTTCCTTTTCCCATGGCCAAAGTTGCACAAAGGTATGTCAGAGCCGCCTCTTTCTCCTCAGCACAGTCTCTCCTAATTTTCAGCTCTGCGCACTGGCTCTTGCCCATTTTCACGGACTCCCCTGGGTACCATAACTTCTTCCCTGGCCAGTGCCTGCTCCCAGCATGCTCTAGTGGCCCTGCGTGCAGCTGCCTGCCTCTTCTGCTGCTCCGCTCCCCGTTTCGCAGCCTCTAACCGCCCCGCTTTTCTTCCTGCTCTTGTCATTACCATGCTACCTGCTATCGGAGACCACACTGCTGCTTCCACCTCTGGAATGTTCCTTCTACTCCCTAATCCTCGTTGGCCCACTCATCCTTCAGTGTCAGCCCTGTATCTACCCTAGGAGACCTCCTCGAACCTGCCGACCAGATCTAGCCTGCCCTTAAAACATCTCACAAGTCCTCTGAGTTCTGATGTAGCACTTACCGTGTGACTGATCACTGCATGCCTTTCTTACTGTGTCGTGAGCGTCACACAAGTAAGGGCTTTTCCTCATTTTGCTTCCTATTGTAATTCTAGTACTCCCCCCCCCCCCCCGCCAAAGTAATCATTGGGTTTTGTGCCAAGAGTAAGCTGTTCCACGTGGTGACAAGAGGGGGCAGCAGAGAGCTGCCAGAGTAGAAGTCTCAGTGAGGTTTGCAAACCAGGCTTGCCCAGCTGTTTAATTAGGAACAGACTAGGAGAGCGAGAAACGTCGATTTGGAAACCGAGAGGCCAGAGAACAATCTGTTAAGAAGAAAAATGGGGTGAGAGTGAGAAGGTTCTAGCAGGAGTTCTGGAGAGGAGGCTGGTGAGGTTTTTTTGAGCATGTCTTAGCCTCTGGCTGGGTGTCCTCATTCAGGGCGGTCCTTCCCAGGGCTGGAAAGGATCCTGCCCCAGTCAGTACCCAGGGAAGCCTTGCTGCAGACAGGCTAGTCCATGAGGATGGAAGCCACTTTGTTCTGGTCAGCAGCTTCTTTCCTCTGGGAGCTCACAGTACGTAGAGAGCGGCAATTCTGTCCCTCCACTCGACTTGGGACTCACAGGCTGGACTTTGAGAGGCGAGGAAGAAGGGAAAGGGTAGGAAGTGACATTTCCAAAGTGCCCTGTGTCATAGACACAACATAGTCTGCCTGATAAGATCACCCTTTAACTCATTTGAAAGGTGGACGTATTGTGCTCTGCGGGTTACAGTTGTGTCAGTCATTCATCAGGCGGCTAATCTGAATTTTAACCTTAGCCTCATGGTTTACAATCTGTCTTTCTGATATGTACTCAGAAGACATGGAGATTCCCCCCCCCCCACACAGTTTTTTAAACGTCTCCTTGTGTTCTCTTTTTACTCCTGTGTCACACGAGGACTAACATTTTTATGAGAGGGGTGGAGGGTTCAGCTTGGTGTGCTTGAAGGCTCTGGATTCCATCCCCAGCACCACACACAGAAAAGCTGCGCTAGAAACTGCTACCCCAATTATGTGTGTGTTGGTTTCTGGGAAGTGATAATGAGTTTTAGGTTGATGTCCACGCTCTGTGTGGCTGGCCCGTGAAGGGAAATCTGTCACGACCGTTCTCTTGATTTTTATATGGAAGCAAACAAAATTTTGGGAGGCTTTCTTGGTCAGAGTGGATGCCAGTGTAGAGAAGGGAGTTATTATTGGCTCACAGCTCAGGGACCAGCTTTAGAATTTTTCCAAGTTTCTGTGAGGTCCACTGGAGTTAGTCCCCTCAGGAGAGCTTGCTCTTACCTCCACCATCCATACCCCCTCCCTCTATTGCCTTCACTGTCTCCATGTCACCATGGTCTCCACTGCAGGCACTGTGCCCGCTAAACCCACTGTGGACACTGCACCCACTGCCTCCCCTGTGCCCACTGACTCCACTACACCCACTGTACCCCCTTGTACCCAACTGCACCTACTGTACCCACTGCTCTCTGCACCCACTGTACCCACTTTACCCTCTGCACCTACTGCACCCACTGCACCCTCTGTACCCACTGTGCCCCCTGCACCCACTGTCTTCACTGCCCTCACTGCCCCCACTGCCCCCACTGTCCCTCCTGCCCTGCAGTACCCAGTGCCCTCACTGCGTCCCCAGTACCCACTGCACATATTGCGCTATAGGCTTTGGCTTGCTATGCCTGAGTACCCCAGCCCAGGTCCCTGACTTCATGGTCCACAGAGCCTGTGTGGCTAGGAGGTCTGTGGCCTGGGATGGAAGAGCATCATCTCAAGAGCCAGAAAGCCAGTAGATCGAGGGCAGTGCCCGGCACTGTCCCTGTGGCCTAGCAGCTGAGAACTGAGCACGAGCGAGGAGAGATGTGCGACTTTATCAAGTACTAAATCGTGCTGAGGAATTTCACAGACGCTAGTGGTAAAAGCTGTCGATAACACCGTATCTGGCCTTTGCACCAGTGTGGCCTGTTACTATTGACCCTGTCCATTTTCACCGGCAGGAACGAGTTGTCTGTGACCCCGCTCCCCTTGTCACCCGCAGGGATAGTACCTGTGTTGTCTTGCTTTTACTAGGTAGATTCGGTCAAGCAGTTAGTAACGGTGACAGCACAGCTTCTTCAGATGCCTGCAGATGTCAGTATAGCCGTGGAAGTGGCTGCTGCCATGGGCACCTACGGCTCTCTGCGCGCATGCCCCGAGTCATGTTAAGTTTCTTTCCTACTCTGCTTTTAGTTTGGAAAACACCTGTAGATTCACAAGGAGCTGAGAATGGCGAAAGGGCTCTGCTCTCTAACTGAAGGAGTATTTGCTGGGGACTTAGAACACAGTTCTTTCCCAATTTACCTTTAACTAGTTTTCAGGATGCTTTAGTGAAACATTTTAGAAGAGATCAGAGTGAAGACAAACTGTCAAAGAAATTGTTCTAGCCAAATTCTGGGACCTAGAATTAGGAGATGGAGCATGTCAAGATGATGGAGGGTAAGTGAGCTTCATGTACAAATTTCAGGGTGTTTTCCCAGGAGTCGACGCTAGAGGGCAGTATGCATGGGTTAACGCTGGTCAGGGAGCAAGCTGTGGATTTCTATTCTAGTTACGTTTGAAAGTTCATGCGCCACTCTTTAAAGCTTCATTTTATCACACAAAGGAATTAAAAAGTGTTAGTTATATGCTACCAGAAGTATTTTAGGATGAAGAATTTTGATAATTCTATCTAGTTAATATTTAGATCTAATGTTCAAAGTCAAACTTTATTTTTTTAACCTTTATCTAAACAATTTATTTACTCTAAAGGGCAACACAGACAGAATGCCATATAAACACTATGGAAGTGGTGCAGGATGGAGATGCTGGCCAACTTTGGATCTGAGGCTCATAAGCAACAGCCCAGGTTTCTGTAAAGGGTGAGGGTAGGGAAGGAGAGGCAGTGTGGTTCTGTCATACAGCCGGCTGGAGGCCAGAGCTCTGAACAGTGGGAAGCGTGACTGCATTCCAGCGCGAAACTAGCTCCTAGGGGCTTACCAAGCACAAAAGTTTATCACTTTACAGCACTTGAAATACTGATATCACTATTAAAATAAAAGCAAGTTTTATTTAATAATCAAAAACACAAAAGACTGAATATGCCAGTGGCAGAAATGGAAAATTGCGCCTGCTCAGTAAATTGTGTAGGCCTCTGCTTGAGGTGGGTCTTGAGTATTTGGTTCACTCAGAAGTTCTGGTATTCCTAATAGGATCTGTTTGATTGTGATAGTTGGCCCCCAGTCCTTGTCTTCCTTCAGGACGGACAGGCATACTGTGCCAGAAGGATGCACGTTTGGATGAAACAGTGGTGGCTCAAATGTACATTTTAGTGGTGAGGATGTAGAGTCATCTTTGAAAAGCCTACATAGCTTGAACAAGCCTCCTTCCCACAGAGTCCCCTTCTTGCCAGGGATAGCGCACTCCCAGTTCATCAGGTTCATCGTACCATCAGGGTTCTTTGTTGGGATAGCCACAAAGCCAAAAGGGTGGTCCTTCCTCCAAGGTTTCCTTTCCTGTACAAGTCTGCTGAGGGCCATCTCGGTCATATTCAAAGTCCCGACAGGACGGGTACTGTGAACCTTCCGCGCGCCCCCTGGTGGTCATCCTGGTGCCTGAACCATCTTTTCTCTCCTCTTTTTTTTTCTTTCTTTTTCTTTTCCTTTTTCTTTTCCTTTTCCTTTTCCTTTTCCTTTTCCTTTTCCTTTTCCTTTTTCTTTTTCTTTTTCTTTTTCTTTTTCTTTTTCTTTTTCTTTTTCTTTTTCTTTTTCTTTTTCTTTTTCTTTTNTTCCTTTTTCTTTTTCTTTTTCTTTTTCTTTTTCTTTTTCTTTTTCTTTTTCTTTTTCTTTTTCTTTTTCTTTTTCTTTTTCTTTTTCTTTTTCTTTTTTCTGGCACGTGATGGAGGCCTTCCGGGGGCCAGTTGCAGTCAACAAGGGCTTCTTGGGAAATTGGACTAAGGAGCTGGTGCACCGGGGACTCCCAGTGTTCATCTGTCAGTGTCTCCGTCCATCTACTCTCCACTACCTCCTTATTTCATTCAAACTTTTTCTTTTTTAAAAAATAAGACAAGCAAACAAACAAAAAAAACCCAAAAAACTGTTCCTAGTGTGGTGGCCCTTGCCCATACTCCCAGAACTCAGGAGGCTGAAACATCAGGATTGTGATGCAATTCAAGGCAACGTAGGAAGGAAGGCTCTGTCTCTGGAACAATAAAAATAAAAATGGTAGTTCTTTCCCTCTATAATTACTTACCCCAAAGCTGTCCTCTGGAATTTATGCTTGTGTGTCTTCTCTCTTTCGCCTTTCCCTCCTTGGTTTTTAGACAAGATCTCATATACTCAGGCTACCTCAGAGTCTCTGTATGACTGAGGATGGTCTTGAACCTGGGATCCCTTTCCGTCTCCCAAATGCTAGGACTGTAGTTGTGTGCCACCATTGCTGCTCATCCCCCTCCCTCCTCCTCCTCCTCTTTGGATGGAAGTGTGGTCCAAGAGCTTCCTTAGGGTTGGTTATACAATCGAAAGTGAGAGGCTATTTGTAGGAGCATGGCTATCTTACAGGACTACACTATACTACACGACAGGAGCAAATGGCTTCCTTTCCCTCTGCAACTTTTAACCTCCAGTACTCTTCAGGGAAGATTGGCACCTTAGGAACCCCCTCATCTAGGCTACGGCCGATAAGAAGTTGGGGAAGCCTTGGACCTTTTTATTCTCTTCTCTGTCCATGACAGGATGCCATTTAAAACCCACCTGGGAATCCATCCCATATTCAGTCACCAAACCCAGACACTATTGTGGATGCCAAGAAGTGCATGCTGACAGGAGCCTGATATGGCTGTCTCCTGAGAGGCTCAGCCCGAGCCTGACAGATAGAGAGGCAGATGCTCACAGCCAAGCATTGGACTGAGCACGGGATCCCCCATGGGGTCCCCAAGGGAGGAGTTAGAGAAAGGACTGAAGGAGCTGAAGGGGTTTGCAACCCCATAGGAAGAACAATATCAACTAACCAGACACCCCAGAGGGTCCAGGGACTAAACCACCAACCAAATAGTACACATGGAGGGACCCATGGCTCCAGATACATATGGTGTTGTTGGGCATCAATGAGAGGAGAGGCCATTGGTCCTGTGAAGGATCAGTGCCCCAGTTTAGGGGAATTCGAGGACAGGGAGGTGGGAGTTGGGTGGGTGGGTGGGGGAACATCCCCTAGAAGCAGGGGAAGTAGGGAAAGGATAGGGAGTTTCCAGAGGTGGGGAAGGGAACCGGGAAAGGGATAACATTTGAAATGTAAAGAAAGAAAATATTCAATTAAAAAAAATCAATTACTACATTTACCCACTCAGACATCTTGCTTGCCCTGACAGAGGTGGATGGGCTTCATGTTGTGCAGGTCTTCTGCTGGTAAACTCAGCTGCTGTGAGTTCAATAGTGCAGTGGCCATGTGATTCCGGTAAGATCCACACCCCCCAGAATCAAGCTCTCACATTCCTTCTGCCTCCTCTTGCTTGGTGTCCCCCAAGATGTGGAGGGGCCGTCTCGTTTAGGGCTGAGCATCCAACCAGTTCTTGTTCTCCTTCCTTTCTGCAGGAGAAACTTTCTCGAGGGAAGCGGACAACGGCAGTGATCTGTGGATGTCAATACTGATAGTTAGAAGGCACGTCATGCTCGCTTAGATCATCAACAGCCATAAAGCCTTCCTGCTAGGCATACGCTAGCCTTCCCAGCATGGGCTTCCGACCAGGTTTTATAGGACCAGATGTGTGGAATTTCCTCTTGAGGAGGGAATCTGAAAGTATTTGGTTACCCCCCATAAGTTATTTGCTGTGGTCGGACCGGCGGGAATATCTTGTCTGGTTGGTCAGTAGTGTAACATGGAGCCTTCACAGCTGAGTAGGAATGTACGGAGAGAGCTCTCCCTTAGCAGCCTGCCTACCTTCTGTCAGGATGAGGGCTACCCAGCAGGGGGAAACGTTCCCACCCACTTGATTTCTCTAGGTCCTGCTGAGAGCGATACATCACCACTTCTAAGTAATACATTTGTTCTTTTATAATTGATCCAATTTGATTTTGGTTTATGTTTGTGTGCATACATGTGGTGGGTGCATTTGGCTGCAGGTGCCTGCTGAGGCTAAAGGAGGGCACTGGGGCCTCTGTAGAGGGAATTACAAGTTTCCTGACAACGGTGGCTGGGAACTGAACTTGGGTCCTCGGCAGGGTGGGGTGGGGTGGGGGAAGCAGCAAGCCCTCTAAACCACAGTCACCTTGCTAGCCTCTTCTCCTATATAGAGGACTGTTGATTTTATATTCTAAAAAGACCCCTTAATTATTATTGTGCATGGAGTATATGCAAGGACGTTCGTGTGGCATGGTGCATGGGAGGAGCTCTGAGGACAGCGAGGTAGAGTTGATTTTTTCCCCTCCCATCTTCATGTCAGTCCCGGGAATCAAACTCATGTCCTTAGGCTGTGCAGCAAGTAGAGTCATCTCACAGGCCCTGTTAGCCTCGTTTTTTTTTTTTTTTAAAGATTTATTTATTTATTATATGTAAGTACACTGTAGCTGTCTTCAGACACTCCAGAAGAGGGCATCAGATCTTGTTACGGATGGTTGTGAGCCACCATATGGTTGCTGGGATTTGAACTCCAGACCTTTGGAAGAGCACTCGGTGCTCTTACCCGCTGAGCCATCTCGCCAGCCCGTTAGCCTCGTTTTTTAAGTCGTTTCCCCAGACACATATATTTCTCTACCTCAGACCTAATATAGTTACATTGTATCACATCAGAAATCGATTATAATATAATGTCATAATTCAGCTTTTCCTCATGGCATATTTCACTTGAGAGGCGGAGTGGATAGAGTGAAAAATCTCTCCCCCTTCTCACCCTCAGTCTTCTGTTAGGGGTTGATTACTCCCAAATTGCCTTCTCCCTCACTTTACTGTGAATACATCCCAGGGCTTCATTCACCAGCATTGTTTACATCACTGTCACCATGGTTACATGTCACATTGCTTAATTTAGAGCCAATAACTCCATTTCTTTTTTCCCCTGCCTTTTTACTTTTATTTTGTATATCTTATCTTGAACTAAAATTTTAAAGGTTCTGAAATGTTAATTATTTACCATTAATTTTGTGTTCCGCTAGACAGATCAAGCATCCATAATTATCTATAAATGTTTTAAATGAATAAAATTGAAGTAAATGGTCCCCCATTACAGTAACTTATAAATTTGACTTTCTTGTAGGGGACATTTGTTCTATTTTTTTTTTTTTTTTAAATGCTGCTGAATATTCTAGAATATCCTCATTTTGGACTTTCAGGTAAACTGGGTCTCTGTTTTTTGCTGATTTATGATGGAGTTCCTAGTTGCTTACGGACTGTGTTTTGTTTCCCCTTGAGTAGCCATAGCCCATGTCCTAGGACAGATGTGCAGGGAACGAGGAGTTGAGGCTGGGACTGAAGGCATTGCTTCTCTGTCGCTTAGAACTGACCGAGCTTCTGGTTCTTCTGCCTTACCTGACCCTTGTCACTAGAAAGTTACACGGGGCAGTTTTGCTACAGCACGCCAGGTAGTTAGCTGATCCCATGTGAGTTATTATCCCATGATCTGTCTTTGGAAGAAACGTAAGATGCATTCTAACTAAAAACTGTTGGTGTCTAGAATTGGGTTGATTCTTAGATCGGATCAGTTCTCTGTGTGTCTGGAAATGTCTTGATTCTCCTTGAATAAGATTTAGAGAACTTGAGCTGACATATCTGGATATGGGGCTTTTCCTTCTTCAGAATAGGTGCTGAGCAAACCTTGTAGTCTAGATATGTGTTTCATTCCTGCAAGTGTGTGTTGTGCTGTTTTCTTAATGGCGTCTTCTTCTCTGATTGCAACTTTAGAAGCTTTTATGAACAAGATACTGAAATTTCCAATCCTCCTTATCTTTAATTTTTCTTTTCCATTACTTTGTCATGTTTCTTTTTGGTGACTTTTTTTTTTTTTTTTTAAAGATTGTTTATTTTATGTATGTGGATGCTCTGTCTGCATGTACACCCGCATGCCAGAAGAGGGCATCCAGATTATATTACAGATGGTTGTGAGCCACCATGTGGTTGCTGGGAATTGAACTCAGGACAGGGCAGCCAGTGCTCTTAACCACTGAGCCAGCTCTCCAGCCCCATCATTTTGTATTGCTGTGAGTTTTTACTCCACTGCTTTATGGTCCTGGTGGAACACACACACACACACACACACACACACACACACACACACACACACACACACGTGCACCTGCCCAGGGTGCGTGAATCTTTGGATTCATGAATGAAAGACATGCACATATTAGCTTATATTTAAAGTGCCTTGGCTACCTCAAAGTCTGGGCACTCGGAAGCCTTACTCTGCTTCCCCAAACCCACTTGAGGAAATACCCGAAGCCTCACATGGCTGGTTGGCTTTATCTCCTGCCGCTCCTGGGTCTTGTCCTTCTACCCAGAGTCCTTGTGATTCTCCCATTCCTCTCTGCATCCTATCCGTGCAACTCTTAAGTATCCTGACCTGTGCCCAGCCATTGGCCATTGACATCTTTATTAATCAGTCAAAAACCAACTGGGGACAAGGACCTTCAGCATCTGGACACGCAGATTTCCGATTGAATCAAAGCATTAGAACCAATCCCCAACATTTTTGTTCCAATTCCTTTTCTCAACATGTACTCATTTGTGTGTGCACACATAGGCATCTGCTAGTGTCCTAAGCACACGTGTGCAGGTCGGAGTACAACTTGTGGGAGTCTCCTTTCTCCGTATGGGTCCTGGGGCTGACCCAGGCTATCAGCTTTGGTCTTTGGCAGAACTGTCTTATTAGCCCCTGTTTAAACTTTCATGGGGAGTTCTGTTTTATCTTCAACTCTCTTGTCACAGTCTAGAACATTTTCTTACAACGCTTCTAATTTCATTTGTTTCTTTTAGCGTTTTTGTTGAGTGGTTACAGTCATGCAGCATCTCAGCGGTAAGCTCTTAATACTTAAAATTTTTTTCTTTTTCAGTTCCTTTTTTTTTTCCCTCTGTCTGCTTTTCCTTTCAGGTGGGCTTTTGGGGAATCTGACTGAACTTGATTTCCTCCCAGGGGATTATTAAGTATTAACTGTGGTGTGTGGCTCATTTTTATTGAACCACTCAGTTTCTGAAGGAAAGCACCTCCCCCCCCCACCCCCAACAATTAACCTGACTTCCCAAATTCTGGGACCTCGGGGTGATAGGGGTAGTTTCTGGGCCTTCAATCCCTGAGCTTGGCTTGACCCTCCTGTTTTTAGTTCTCTATCTCACTCTGCCCTTTATCGTGCCACGTGCAACCAAGACTGCAGATTTTCATTTCAAAACTAGAGGGAATCCTGTTCACTCTGGATTGGAGCACACGGGCCGCCTGCTGAGTGATGTTTGCCTTATCTGTAATTAGACTTTTTTGTCAGTCCCAATCTCTTTACTCCTAACCCCATCCTGAACGGGCTCTCTGTTAGGGTGTGGACCTGCAGTTTTCATTATCTTGTAGAACCACCCCCCTTCCTCCATGTCACCTTCTTCCTTGCATCCGGCATCTGTATCTTTCGAACTGTGCGTTTCGATCCCTCACCTGATTTAGTGATATTTTTTCCTCCAGTTTTGTATTGCAGGATTCTGTTTTCTCCATTTCAGTGGTGGTTTGGGGATGGGGAAAGAGCTGGCTTGAGTTTAACCAGGAGACTGGCAGTGTGTAACCCAGGGAGCTGAGCCCAGTATGTTCCCTTGTCCTGCCTGCAAGCCACTTAACCTTGTGGCATTTAAAACACACACACACACACACACACACACACACACACACACACACTTACACACAAACCCACACCTGTGGAAATAAACAATATATTCATTTAGGAATAAAAAAAAGAAGAATATGGCTAAGGTACAAGAGTTTAAATTATTTGATTTTGGTTGATAATTTCAAAGCTTCGTGCTTTTGAAAGAAAGATACTCCCATTATTAGAATCGTCGGTGCTCTTCCAAAGTACATTGGTCTACCATGTGTGGCTACTTGGAGGTGGAGGAGCCTTTAACATATGCCCAATGGGAGGTTTTAGATTATTGGGGCACATGCCACATCTGGGGTTAAGGGGGCTACAACCCCTCCCTTTCTGTTTCTTTCTATCAAATTCTTCTGTTTAGGTTTGTTTGATTTTCTTTCTTTATTGATAAGCAGGGAGAGTTGAACCCAAGACCTTGCACATACATGTTAAAGACTCAGCTGTTTCAGCTCATTTTAGATCTTGAAATGTACTTGCATTGTATGTGTTGAAATCTGCTTGCTCTTTCGATGGGATATTATGGCACTGTACATTAATATATGCATACCACACCATCATCATCATAATTGCCACCACCACCATCATCACCATCACCACCACCACCATCATCACCATCACCATCGAATTGCTCACCTAATCTCTTGCTGACTGAGTTAGTGGACGATGGCACTGATTAGATAGAGTCACGTGACCACAGGAATGGAAGAGGGAGACAACTGTTCTCCAGGGATAGCAGGGTGTCTTAGTTTGGGCTGCTATCACAAAACCCCACAGCCCGAGCGCTTGTGGAACACTTCTCACAGTCCCTGAGCTGGAAAGCACAAGATCAAGGCGAGGGAAGCCCACGCTGGGTAAGGTCCTCTTCCTGGCTGGTAGATGACCTGTTTCCTTGCCGTGTCCACACTTGGCGTAGAGAATGAGAGTACGGTGTCTCTGGGAGGGACACAGTTGAAAGCAGGTGTAAACAAATGAAAAGATTTATCATGCTGTCGTACACCTAGGAAGTGACTCTTCTTCTCTAATCCACGGAGCCCTTTTCTCATTTAAACACAGCCTTAAGATGGAGAAGCAGAGATGTGACAATGGCTAGGAAAGGTTCAGGTACAGAATACATCTTTCAAGTATCAGGGCAGGCTTTGCACTATGGTTCTGCTCAGACCCAAGTACCACTCACGGAGCAGCCAAGCGGATTAGCTCCCTAGGCTGTGTCTCCACCGGGAGGCTGTGGCCTGTGGGTGTCAGAGGACCCAGCTCTTGCCTTCTGCGGTACGTCTCCGTATTTCGAGAGTGAATGGATCAGAAGCAGGTGCAGCCAGTGTGCAGCGCCTTCCCTCTCAATTCCTCCAGCCTTCTCAGTGCTTCACCGATGACTTACTCGGAATTCTCAACGTCGTCTCGCTTTCATTTTCTTTGGCCTCGTCTCTAATGTCTTTGAAGACAAGTTGAGGCTTCTCGTTCAAAAAAAACTGACTCGGTAATGGCCGGCTTCAAAGGGGCCGAGTTTCATGACTGTTGCGGATTTTACAGCCCCAGTTCTTGAGACAGAAGAAAGTGGAAGTGTGTGTTCAGTAAGGACGGGGTTTAACCTTATCCGATTGTTTCTTAGTCAGCGTTCCTGAGCTAACCTGTCAAATGCCTTCTTTTACTGCATGGTGCCCGAGACTTGATTCTTGGTCTCCAGGCTGTGAATCAGAACTCAGGAACCAGCAGATTCATGTGCACCGCGAGCAGCCATCGTGAGGGTTTGAGCCGCCGGGCTTTCCGATGTCACCTGGTGACACTCGCCATGCTTTGTTTACAGCTGGTCGGATGATGGTGATGTTCTAAGTCACACCCTCTTGGTTCATCATGCAACTCAATCCCAAATGAATATTCGACAGTATAGAGTTCGTTTCGAGATTATAGGTGCACACAACCGCGTCTGACGTTTATGATCTTGTTAACGGTAGGTTTTCCTCTTTCAGGCAGAGCCATTTAATAAAGTGAAATCACCACACTCTTTACCTTTACCTGCCAGGAAGCAGGTTTATAATATGTAAAAATAGGATTCCGTAGTTCATCTTGGCCCAGGTCTAGCTGTGCTGTAGATGAGAATGGCCTCAGGGTTCTCTGCCTCCTGCTCCTTCTGACTCTGTGTGATTCTATCTTCATTTTCTCACCCTGGATCAGCGCATGTGGTACTTTTCTCATAACGTCACCTGCCCGTTCTAAATCCTCTTAATTCCTTTTGTGCAGACGCAGTGATCTCTCCGTAGTGCCGTTATTTTCCCAAGCGCTAGCCGCGAGGTGCTGCGGGAGGATTCGTTTTCACCATTTGGCGTCCAAATGACCCAGCCCATAACACCCAGCGGCTGGCCACTGTACATTATTGGGCAGAGGGGACCAGCGGTATGGTAGGAAATATGAGCACGGTGGCTGTTAGGGGTGGTCATCAGGATCAGGCTGCTGGCCCCAAGGATCTGGCTTGGGCACACGGCACTGTGTTGGACCCCTTCGAGACAGTTCAGCTCTCAGGTTGCAGAGGGTCAAATTGGCTCTGATGTTTTACTGGGCCGGTAAATCTCTACTGTGTACTAGACTTTGTTACATACCATTGGATGGAAGAGGCCATCCAACAATTCTCCATTTCCCAGGTGGGAAATAATTCAGGGAAGATGTTTGGCTCTATGGGCGCAGCTCGAAGAGCCGCTTTGTCGGCTAACGGGAACCGGCAAGACTTTTGGCACATAGAAATGTATGTGCACACACCCATACGCTCCCAAGCCTTAGCCCTTGCCAAATATGTATCAAGTGAGATACTTCTGGCAGTTTTACTTGAGACCTTTTCAGTGCAAGTTTACAGAAGGGTCCTTCCGGGCCATTTTAAGGCTTGGGTTGCTTTCCTCTTCCACCGTTACCATTGGCAGACAGCACCTCCGCTCCTGTGGTTGCTGCATGCTATCTGTGGCTGTAGAGCAACGAGGCGGATTTCATCAGTTCCAGCCTCACGCGCCGGCTATGTGCCGGGCGTGCCAGTCCTCTGGGGTGAGTTAGAATCACAGCCTCAGGGTGGGCACGTGAGCACGCTCAAACCCAGATGTTCAAAGGCCGAATCTGTACACTGAAGGTCATCTGTAACTTCTTTCCGTTTAACCTTGAAAGTGAAAAATCTTATCTAGCTCCTTAAAACACAGCACAAAACATTGTTACTGTTAAAAGTGCCCTCTCCGGGGAGAACCTGTCGAGATCCTACCCAGAGATTAGGCACATGACCCCCCAGTTGAGGGATGGGGCCACCCACCCATCTCCAAAATTTTAACCCAGAATTGCTCCTGTTTAAAGGAAATACAGGGGCAAAGAGTAGAGCAGAGACTGAAGGAAAGGCCATCCAGAGACTGCCTCACCTGGGGATCCATCCTACATGCAGACACCAAACCCAGACACTATTGCTGATGCCAAGGAGTGCTTGCTGACAGGAGCCTGATACAGCTGTCTCCTGAGAGGCTCTGCCAGACCCTGACCAATACAGATGCAGATGATCACAGCCAACCATAGGACTGAGCACAGGGACCCCTATGGAGAAGTTAGAGCCATAGGACTGAGCACAGGGACCCCTATGGAGGAGTTAGAGGAAGGACTGGAGGAGCTGAAGGGGCCTTATCTGCTATCAATGGGAGGGAAGGTCCTTGGTTCTGTGAAGGCTTGTTGCCCCAGTGTAGAGGAATGCTAGGGCGGGTGGTGAGACAGAAGTGGGTAGGTGGGTGGGGGAACACCCTCATAGAAGCAGGGTAAGGGGGAATGGAATAGAGGGAATACAAAAGGGGAAACCCAGAAGGGAGATAACACTTGAAATGTAAATAAATAAAATATCCAATAAAATAAAATGCCCTACGCCCTCACTGTGCCACAGCCAGGCTCCTTCTGTGACCTGGTATCCCGTGCCTTAGTTTTCCCCATTTCTCTCTCCACCCACTCGATTCTCCCCAGCCCACTGGGCTCCTTGGAACATCTCTGAGATTAAAAGTTTCTGCCTGTGAGTGAGCTCTTTCTGGCTTAGGGCTGGCTCATGTCATTTGGCGAAAAGGAGCTGTGGTTGCACTTAGATGCTACAGATGACGTCACCCTCTGCGCAGGCAGACTGCTTCTGTTCCTCGGGGGTTGTGACTAGGGCTGCAATAGGCCTGGAAGTGTAGGTGTCCTCTTAGCACACTGATTTCATCTTCATCTCCTTTAGGGTATGCATCTGGTGGAGGGATCGCTGGATCCCATGGTAGCTGCGATTTTATTTTATTTGAAACGACTTGTTTTTATACATGGTCTTGCTGTGTGGCCCAGGCTGGCTTCAAACTCATGATACCCCCCCCCC
>NC_034608.1:48534158-48540866 GCF_900095145.1 Mus pahari
AGTGAGTTCCAGGACAGCCAGAGCTACACAGAGAAACCCTGTCTTGAAAAAAAACAAAACAAAACAAAACAAAAAAACAAAAGGAAGTGCCCAATCGAAAGCATTACAGTCTAACACATTAAACTATGAGGTGCTGTTATTTCAAGGTAAGGCGCCTGATTTGATAGCTTAATTTTTGTTTGTTTTTCAAGACAGGGTCCTGGCTGTCCTGGAACTTGATCCATAGACCAGGCTGGTCTCGAACTCACAGAGATTCAGCTGCCTCTTATCTCCCAAGGGCTGGAATTAAAGGTTTGTGCCACCACTGCCAGGGCCTAGCTGTTTTTTTAAAGCTGAATTGCAAGATGTTTTTTCTTTCTTTCTTTCTTCTTTCTTTCTTTCTTTCTTTCTTTCTTTCTTTCTTTCTTTCTTTCTTTCTTTCTTTCTTTCTTTCTTTCTTTCTTTCTTTTTTTATTAGATATTTTCTTTATTTACATTTCAAATGCTATCCCGAAAGTTCCCTATACCCTCCCCCCGGCCCCTGTTCCACCTATCCACCCACTCCCCCTTCTTGGCCCTGGCGTTCCCCTGTGCTGGAGCATATAAAGTTTGCAAGACCAAGGGGCCTCTCTTCCCAATGATGGCCGACCAGGCCAGCAAGATGTTCTTCTCGCAGGACTTCTGATATGTGGTGTTGATCTTCATTTGCATCTGACATATTCCTTAGCTGAAAATTAGCAGACTGTTCCACCTGCCGATGCCCAAGTTTATCCCGCCCTTCCCCCTCCGAGGTAGATGAGACCCCTGGCAGTTTACTGTACCACATAATTTCCCCATATAAATTACGCTCCAAGATATTCTCAGAAGCAGGCAGGCTGCCAGGGGCAGTATTTCTTAAGCAGCGGTGGGGACCAGGTGGCAGTTTTAGGAATGTGTCTGAGCTCTTCCACACTTTACTAAGTTTCTGAGGCTTTCTTATGCCTTCCTTTGTCTTGCTCTATAAATTTCTGTTTTTTATGAAAAATTAGACAAACGGTGCCTGAATGTATCACTGTAGAAAAATTTAAACAGCAAAAGCCGTCTCCCGGGGAAGAGTGAAATTTCACCTTTTATGAGCCACATTCTGGTTGTATTCAGGGCTTTCAGAGTTTTAATGTAAAATTGTTTGGCATGTAGATTTGTGTATCTTATGGAACTGAGTCTCACACTTACACACACACACACACACTATTCATACATACATACGCATGTATATACATCTAGGCATTTTCACACCGTATTGGTTCAGAGCTATTGCAGCCTTACAAGCAACTGCAGCTGGGCTTGCAGTGTAGCCTTGCTGAGCACCCCTTCTGCTCACCTTCCCTGCTTGTGCTCAGGGTGTTCGTCAGACATCTACTCCTTGACGAAAATACTTGAGGTAAACAAGATGAGGAAATACCACACAGGTTCAGTGTGGCCGTTGCCTCATTTCTGTTTTGGCCGTGGTAACAGCACAGGAGGTTGGCACGGAACGAATTTTCTGCCAGGAAGCAGAGAGGAGAGGAGGGCCGGGTCTCCTCCTTGGTTCCGGGGGGTATTCTCGTTACTGTCTCAACTGCCTTCTGCTAGGCCCCATTCCTTGAAGGTTTCACCCTTACAGGCTAATGGCAGGCAGATCACTAAGCCTTTAACACAGGAGTCTTTGTAGAGTGCCCAGATCAACCTGTAACAGTTACTTTGAACACATTTGGTCTTCGCCCATATATACGATTAGTTCTCAGTCTGAACTGTTAGGTCAGTCTATACATCAGAATGTTGATATACGCTATTGAATTTGCCTCTGAAAAGTACTTTCCATTCAAAACTTGAATACTTTTAATAACTAAGTAGTTTGAACCAAAATAAAAAACGAAAAAGGAAAAATTTCAAGCACTAGCAAGTCAGACATTTTATTTTCCTTGTTTAAACACAATTGTATTGGTTGTTTACTTTTGCATTGGACTCAGACAAAAGTTTCACAGACAAACTTAATATATGTTTGGGTTGTTGATTTCGTTGCCAGCTGTAACATCAGGATTTCACATGGGTTCAGAAAGCAATTTAGTATTTCTTCATGACTGCTCGCTGAGGGTAAACACGTAGGCAAGTAGGGTCAGGTCAGCATGGGAGAACTAAGAATTTACAGCCAACCGAACCATCTTTCATTTCAAAGCTAAGAGTATAACATATTTTTAGCCTTGCTTTCCTTTGTCTATAACTTATTCTTTCTCAAATCACTGACTTTATAAATGTTTGCAAAGAATACTTGGGTCCTAAAGCATTGCTTATATTTTATTGCATTATGTTATTTTAACGAGGTAGTACTGTAACAGACTCATTTGCCATGAAATAGTATCGTGGAAAATTAACATAAAACTTACCCAAGAAATAAGGCAATAAAAATTTCATAAGAAAAGTGATTTGTTGCACCAGTGTCTCTCTAATTTGGTATCTGTTTTTATGGTCATATGTACCTGTTGATCTCATGGGGTGGAATTGCAGGCCACAGAATCTTAACAGCTAGCTGTGTGATCCAGAAGGTGAAGAAAACAGAGGAGAGGGCGGTCTGGTTAATACTGTCTACGTGAGTCCAGAATCACTTGGAAGACAAACTGGTAGGCTTTTTCTCTCCCTTGGTGACACTGATAATGGCCAGATTAGACCAGATTGAAAGGAAATGACGGCAGGTTTATTAGGAGGCAGCTCTTGGATGGATTCACCAATCTCACAGAAAGAGACAGTGAAGTCACAAGCCCAGGCTAAAGCAAGGGGGTTTTACAGATCTTGGGTGATGACATGTCAGCTAGCAGCTGGGATTGTGTCCATACATGGTCAGAAACTAACCCTGGGCACTCTTGGGCGGGTTTCCAGAAACCTGGAGTCGAGGAGTTATGCTGTGTTAGCCTGGAGTTTTCTCCATGCATGCAGGGTTGGGGGGAAGGAGGGCAGATGGGGTTTCCCAGCTATGCAGGGGTGCCAACCAAACACAACCTTTAATTGTGTTTATGAGGAGTCTCCAGGCTGTGTTAACTGGGGTGGGATGACTGTAGGGAGCACCATTCCATGGGTGGAGTCCAAAGCAGAATAGGAAAGAAGGATGATGTTAGCCATCAGTACACATCTCTCTGTCCCAACTATGGATGCACTGTGAGCAGCTGTCTCCAGTTCCTGCCACTGTGATGTCACCACTGTGCTAACTGTAGCCTTAGACTGTGAGCCAAGTAACCCTTCCTTCCGTAAGTCGTTTCTGTCAGACTTCCTGTTCTGGTGTTGGAGAAAGCACCTAACTTGCCTTTCATTCCCCTGAGGTACTGCAGTTGAATAGCCATCTTCTCTTCCTCCCCCCTTCCCAGAAGGTTCCAGAAGCACCTCAGCTCCTCTAAGATGAACGAGCATTCATTCATTGCTTTCCCGTTGCCTCTCATGCTCCAACATGACTAATTACCATGTTTGGCAGATCAGTAGTCACTCTTTACATTATCATCATCATCATGCAGATTATATTCATAGACCAACCAGAGATTGCTTTTGTGTTTGTCTTGAGCTGGTAATTGAGCCTAATTTTTTGATTACTAGGCTTTCTGTGTAGTCGTCAGTAGTTCAGCATCAATCTCTTAGACTAGTCAGAAATAATTACTCCTTTCTTTCTTCTGCAGTGGCTATGTGTATGTTTCATGCTCTAATTTGAATTTCAGCTAATGATTTAACATTTACATCATCATCGGAAGTGCCCTGAGGCTCATTTTGTTCCAGAGTTTTAGTTTAATGTCTTAAGTTGCAGGACCGGTCACTCTGGGCTCTTTGGGAATCGTGCTGCTGTCTTACTTACTTTTGCTGTCTCCATATTTATGGACTGCAATTAAGTAACAAGGATGTGGTTCATAGAAGGATTCTATGTCATTAACACTACTTTAATGTTTTTTTATACATTTTATTCCTTTATTTGATGTGTGTGCATGAGCCCGCACATGCATGCAAGCATGTGCACACACATGTAAATTAGAGAGGACAGCTCACAGGAGCGGTCTTGCACCAGGTGGGACTAGAGGATCAAACCTCAGTCCTCAGGCTTGACAGCAACCCTCTTTACCTGCTGAGCCGCCTTTCTGACTGTATGCTGATAAAATTGTGTATTTTGTGTGTGTGTGTGTGTGTGTGTGTGTGTGTAAGGGAAATAAGTTGGAAAGTGAATCTCTGCAGGGAAATTATAAGCCCAAGATGGTGCTGACGAGGCATTAGACATGTGAAGGGTACATGGAAGCAAGCAAGCAAGCAAGCAAGCAAGCAAGCAAGCAAGCAGGTAGTATTCTAGAAGAGTGAGGAAGCAGAAGGGCAAGAGGAAATTTACTGTACATTTTGGGATAAGTTGTTGGCAGATGTAAAGTAGAAATACACCCTGTGTCAGTTATATTCTGGTGAGAAAGCAGAAGTTAGGCATGGAGTTAGATGAGCCATGGAGTGACTGTTGCACAAGGGTTGCAGCGTTGTCTGACAGGAAACCACTGTGGGCTGGTTTCTTGAAGAGTGACAACATAATGAATGCCCTTCTCGAGCCTCCATTGGGGGAGGTCTCCTCATTCCCCAACCCTCAGTGCTCCCGTTGGCCAGACCTAGTTGCAGGCCAGTGGATCGGGGATTCTGGGGGAACAGGTTTGCAGGATGAAGTCACATATAATACAAAGCATTGGTGTAACACAATAAAACAGCACTCTAGAATTCCCTACCTGAAAGGCCTAGGGTCAGTCCACTTCCACAATGTGCACCTGCTCAGTGTGTCATTGGATTGACTTTGGGGGAGGTCACACATTGCAGAATTACTGAACAGGAAAGAACTATTGAGCAACATTGGTACAGTAGTCACAAAGTGCAAAGGTGGTTATAACTCGGGTTTCCCCATCAGGCCGTAGCATGTAGGGGATCATGTACCTGATGAGGAGCAGGTCACCGATTCTGAGTATTACTGAGACCCTCTTGTGTATCCATCCTAGTAACATATGGTACCTATTCCCAGAAATGCTTCATCATTCTCATACCCCTTAGTCAGCCAGGTATGGGATATCTGGTTTCCTCTACAAGTGTTGACTCCTCCACATTAGATGTTATCTACCAGTGAAGGTGGGGTTAAACGCCACATAGTTAATGTGGACCTTGGACTATTGGCTTGATGGTGCAGGGTGTCCCATAGGACTCTCATCCTGCCTGCCATGTGAGCTCATAACTCGTGAGTAGGCAGCTTCAGTCTCATCCGACTTCTCATTGATGTGCTGTTGACGTCAAAGAGTTAGTTGAGAGAAATTGCACCTACCTTAAGTAACTAATTTTTATGAGCCCACTAATGACTGTGTTTCATACTGCTATAGTTATTTGGTACATTTTAATTCCCCCAGAAGGTAGTAGAAGATGGAGTATTATTTCATTTTGTTTGTCTTTGTGTGTGCGTGTGCGCGCAGCATGCGTGTGTAGTTTTGGTTTTGCTATTTCCTTAATTAATGTTTAAAAACCTCAAGCCAGTGTTCACAGTATTATCATCAGGAGCACACGGAAATTCCATATTGTGATAAAGTCTTATTTTTCTTCCTTAGTCATAGACATTAGTTTTTCCTGAGTGGAACTACCCACGTGGTCAGGAAATAACTGCTCAGCACATCCATCACGTCTATCTGCATATTATCATATTTTAAAGGTTTTTCAATGAATCCCGTGGAAGCCAGAGTCACTCCTCATTACAAGGTTGCTATGCCTCTTTATTTTTTGATGCGCTTGCCAATTCATGCCCGTCCCTGCAGTCGTCTGTAATATAGCACCATTATCAATGCTTTTGTCTTTAAAAGCCTCTGACTACCATTTTGACTAAGATTGATCAACTGCACTCTGTTGAAATCAGTCATTTTGGATTAAAAAAAAAAAAAATCTTTCCCGTATATTTCTTAAGGCAGCTCTTGCACGGTCCCTCCCAACTTAACCTGTTCAATCCATCTGCCAGCCCGGTTGCATTCCACCATTTTGGCTTCCTTGCTCTTTTCTTGTTAAGGAACTGTCTGTCTATCTTGATGTCTCTATATCTCCTCCTGTCTTGTAGACAACACTTCTGGAGTGAAGAGGCACTTGCAGAAGGCAATAGAGTAGTAATAGTGTCTCTTTAAAAAATCTGCCCAGGTACCCCACCCTCGGTACCTTTTTTAATAAAATGGAAAAAAAAAAACCCCAAACAATCCTACATAGCATGGGGAACAGAATTATCACAGGAGCTAGAGGGAAGGAGGGACCAGGGAGGGAGATAGAAGGGTGAGGGGGAAAAGGGATGCAGGAACAGGTGTTGTAAAGGGCAGGAGAGAAGTACAGAGGATCAGGAAATTGAATAGGAACATGTAGAATAGAGGGATGGGGAACTGTTATAGCCACTGAAAGTCCCAGACTCCAGGGAATAGAGAGGCACCCAGGAACCAACGGTGATGACTTTAGCCGAAATATCCAACAATGGGGAGATACACCCTGTAGACACCACCTCCAGTAGACAGGCATGGCCCCCAGCTGAGGGATGGGGCCTCACATGAATCTCAAATTTTTTTATCCCAGAAATGTTCCTGTCCAAAGGAAAGACGTGGGAAAAAAAAAAAAAAAAAAAAAGAAAAAAGAAAGGACCTACAGTGACCAGAGACAAGCCACTTACTTAACCATCCCATGTGTAGACACCAACTCTCCTACACG
>NC_034608.1:48540892-48543842 GCF_900095145.1 Mus pahari
CAATGGGGAGATACACCCTGTAGACACCACCTCCAGTAGACAGGCATGGCCCCCAGCTGAGGGATGGGGCCTCACATGAATCTCAAATTTTTTTAACCCAGAAATGTTCCTGTCTAAAGGAAAGACGTGGGAAAAAAAAAAAAAAAAAAAAAGGAACAGAGACGGAAGGAAAGGCCATCCAGAGACCAGAGACCACCCACTTAGGGATCCATCCCATGTGTAGACACCAACTCTCCTACACGACTGCTGATGCCAAGAAGCGCATGCTGACAGGACCCAATATGGCTGTTCCCTGAGAGGCTCTGCCAGCACCTGACCAATACAGATGCAGATCCTCACAGCCAACCATCAGACTGAGCTGGGAGACCCCAATGGAAGAGCTAGGGGAAGGGCTGAAGGAGCCGAAGGAGATTGCAACCCCATAAGAAGAACAGTATCCACTAACTAGACCACCAAGGGCTGTCAGGGACTAAACCACCAACCAAAGAGTATATACATGGATGGAGCCAGGACTGCAGATACATACATAGCAGAGGATGGCCTTATCTGACATCAGTGGAAGGGGAGGAGGGCTTGATGCCCCAGTGCAGGGGTATGCTAGAGGGGTGAGGCAGGAATATGTGAATGGATGGAGGAGCAGCCTTATAGAGGCAAAGACGAGGGGGATGAGGGTGTGTGTGAAATGGGGTTTGGCAGAGGGGTAACTGGGAAGGGGGCTATCATTTGAAATGTAAGTGAATAAAACGATTAATAATAATAATGAAAGACAATCCCTATATTTGATAATTCTTTTGTTGGTCAGTTTTGTGGTACAGGCTTCACAACTGGTTTCCTGGGATCTTTGGAGGGGCACTGACTTACACACTTATTCATCGTATCAGACTCCTGTATATTATGATCATACACTGAGATGTTGGCACTTTCTTGGACATAGTCATTCATATTTTATTTTTTCCTCCCAGGTACTGACTTTAACATAGACAGCTTACCTCTGCCTCGGAAAGCCCATCACGACTGGGCCCTTTTTCATGAAGAGTCCCCCAAAAACAATTATAAGCTCTTCCATAAACCAGTCATCACCTTATTCAACCACACGGCCACGTTCAGCAGGCATTCCGACTTGCCGCTGACTACGCAGTACCTGGAAGGCCTGGACGTCCTGAAGTCACTCAGATACCTAGTTCCTTTACAGTCTAAGAACAACCTAAGACAAAAACTGGCCCCACTGGTATATGTTCAGTCAGACTGTGATCCACCATCAGACAGGGACATCTATGTCCGGGAACTGATGGCATACATTGAGGTTGATTCCTATGGCGAGTGTTTACGGAACAGAGAGCTTCCTCAGCAGCTGAAAAACCCAGCCTCTATGGATGCTGATGCTTTCTACAGAGTCCTTGCCCAGTATAAGTTCATCCTGGCCTTTGAGAATGCGGTCTGTGACGATTACATCACAGAGAAGTTCTGGAGACCGCTGAAGCTGGGGGTCGTGCCTGTGTATTACGGATCCCCCACCATCGCAGACTGGCTTCCAAGTAACCGAAGCGCCATTCTTGTATCGGAATTCTCTCACCCCAGAGAGCTGGCGAGCTTCATCAGGCGGCTGGATTATGATGACGGGTTGTACGAGACCTATGTCGAGTGGAAGCTAAAGGGCGAGATCTCTAACCAGCGGCTTCTGACAGCTCTCCGGGAACGGGAGTGGGGCGTGCAGGACATTAACCAGGACAATTACATTGACACGTTCGAGTGTATGGTGTGCCGCAGGGTGTGGGCAAACAGTAGGCTACAGGAGCAGGTGAGTGAATGGAAATCTGGTGGCGGGCGTGGGCTGTCTCTCTGTGTGGTCCTGGTCTTCCTTCTGTGGCGGTTGCCTTTCCCCGGGCTCCATTCCTAGCAGAGACGTGGGCCACACAAGAAGATAGAAGGTCGCCCTATTCTTTGGGGATGCTGGCATACTTACAGCCCAGGACCTTTGAAGCCCTTCAGTTTTCCTTGTGTCTTCTTTTGAAGGATGCTTTGGTACGGGTGCTGGGCATTGGCACAGGGGCTGCAGGGAAAGGGAGAAGGCCCCTGCCACCCGCATGGGCAACCCTGTAACTTCTCCATCGATACTATTGTTAAGGAGCCCATGGTTTGTGCCAGCCCGCTCCACTCAAGCCCAAAACCTGCCATCAGGAAACTCATGTTGTACGTGCAGTTAGCTACCTTTGTCTCCATTCTTGATCTTGTCCTTTCTGATATCCACTCGTGCTTACTAATATAATGTAATTAATCCTAATTCCTAAGGCTTGGAGCAGAAGTATTTCAAAATTTGAAGGTGTCCAAAATGTAAATCATTTACAAAGTACTTTACAAGTTGACCATTTCTCATTCCCAAATCCCATACCTCAAATGTTACAAAATCAGAAAGTTTTGAATGTTGCTTCATTGCCCCAAATGTTCCAGACTTAGGAACACTTTGGATTTCAGATATTCAGTTTCTAAGGTGAGGGATGCTCAACCTATGTGAAGAATTGAAATAACAATGAGGCTCATGTCATAGGGCAAAGACCCAAGGACCACTTGATGAAACCATAGTATGAGTTTGAGAGCATTTAAGCCCACGGATCTATGACTGCCCGGAGAGAAAAAGTTCTCACAGAGCAGCCCCCACTACTTTCTGCAGAGAGCTTTTAAAGGCAGAAATCCATATCTGGGTAGTCAGTTGCAAGTGGCAGTAGAGCAAGCAAGCAGTTCAACAGAAGTAAAAACTTGCAGTTAGCTGTGGCACCTTGACCTCCAGTGTCCCCCCCTCCCCGGGGGGGCGAGGTTGGGTAATTTTAAAGGGACTTTCCCTTTTTTTTTTTTTGTTTTTTTGTTTTTTTTGTTTTTTTGAGACAGGGTTTCTCTGTGTAGCCCTGGCTGTCCTGGAACTCACTCTGTAGACCAGGCTGGCCTCGAACTCAGA
>NC_034608.1:48544547-48548004 GCF_900095145.1 Mus pahari
CAGCAACAAGAACACTATTACATCATTCTCAGAGACTGTCTCCTGCTTTCTAATGACTTCCTTTATGATTCAATTTATAGGGCCACTTTACAGAAAAAAGCAAGGTACAGCACATACACATGTATACACACACACACACACACACACACACACACACACACACGCACTCTCACACTGCAGAAATGTGGGAGCCCAGACTACACTAATTGTCCATGTTATGACAATTATTTATGCTCAGGATAGTCACAGAAAATGGAATTATGAAAATCCTGACTCTTCCTCTGAGCCACAGGAACCATATTAACAAGATCATTGGGGCTGGATATGAGATATAATAGTATTATTTAAAAGTGTTTATTTGGGGACTGGTCAGATGGCTCAGTGGTTAAGAGCTCCGACTGCTCTTCCAAAGGTCCTGAGTTCAAATTCCAGCAACCACATGGTGGCTCACAACCATCCATAATGAAATCTGATGCCCTCTTCTGGAGTGTCTGAAGACAGCTACAGTGTACTTACATATAATAAATAAATAAATAAATAAATAAATAAATAAATATTTTAAAAAAGTGTTTATTTAAAGGTATTTTTATTAATTTTTTGAGAAAAAATCTCTTTTAGTAATTAATTAATTTATTTACCTTACTTCTCAATTGCAGCTTCCTCTCCCTCCTCTCCTTCCACTCCCCCTCCCTTTCTCTTCAGAGAAGGGGAGGCCTCCCGTGGATATCAACCCTCCTTGGCATATCGGTTTGCAGTAGCACTACGTGCATCATCTTCTACTGAGCCCAGACAAGGCAGCCCAGTTTAGGGAAAGTGATACAAAGGCAGACAGCAGAGTCCGGGGGTGTCCCTGCTCCTACTATTAGGAGTCCCACATGAAGACCAAGTTGCACAACTGTTACATATGTGTAGGGGGCCTAGGTCCATCCCATACATGGTCTCTGGATGGTGCTTCAGTCTCTGTGAGCCCTCAGGGGCTGAGCTTAGTTGATTCTGTAGGTTTTCTTGCAGTGTTCTTGACCTCTCTGGCTCCATTAATGCCCCACCCTCCTCCACAAGATTCCCCAGCTCTGCCTGTTTGGCTGTGGCCTATGTTTTGATCAGCTGCAGGCTGAAACCTCTTGGATGACAGTTTTGCTAGGCTCCTGTCTGCAAGTATAGCAGAACACCAGAGTCTCGAGTTGGGCCAGTCATTGGTTGGCCATTCCCTCAATTTCTGCTCCGTCTTGATTTTTGCACATAGTGTAGGCAGAACAAATGTTGGGTTGAAGGTTTTGTGGGTGGATTGGTGTCCCCATCCTTCCATTGGAAGTCTTTCCTGGTTACAGGAGGTGGCTGTTTCAGATTCCATATTACCCATTGCCAGTAGTCTTAGTGAGGTCAACCTCATAGATTCCTGCGAGTTTTCATTGTCCTAGGTTTCTAGCTCATCCCAGAGATTTCCCCACCTCACTGATTCTAGTTTTCTCTCCTTCTATCCTCCCTACACTTGAACCCTCCTGTTTCCTCACCACCCCCTCTCCTACCCTGTACTCTTTCTCTATCCATCCCCCGATGTTTATTTTATTTTCCCTTCTCAGTGAGATTCACACATCCTCCCTTGGGCCTTCCTTATTATTTAGCTTCTTTGGGTCTATGGATTGTAGCATGGTTATCCTGTTCATTACGACTAATATCCTCTTATAAGTGAGTACATACCATGTTTGTCTTTCTGGGTCTGGGTTACCTCACTTAGCATGATGTTTTCTAGTTCTGACCATTTGCCAGAAAATTTCATGATGTCATTGTTTTGAATAGCTAAATAATATTCCGTTGTGTAAATGTACCACATTTTTTTTATCCATTCTTCGATTGAGGGGCATCTAGGCAATTTCTACTTAATCTACAGATTCAACACAATTCCCATCAAAATTCCAACACAATTCTTTATGTACCTTAAAAGAACAATACTCAATTTCATATGGAAAAACAAAAATCCAGGTTGCTAAAACAATCCTGTACAATAAAAGAATTTCTGTTGGTATTACTATCCCTGATTGCAAGCTGGACTATAGAGCAATAGTAATAAAAACCTCATGGCATAAAAACAGACAGGGTTGATCAATGGACTTGAATCAAAGACCCAACAGTAATCCCATACACCTACAGACACTTGATTTTTGACAAAGAAGCCAAAACTATATATATATATATATATATGAACTATATATATAATGGAAAGAAGAAAGCATTTTCAGCAAATGCTATTGGTCTGACTGGATGTCTGCATGTAGAAGAGTGCAACCATATCTATCACCCTGCACAAAACTCAAGTCCAAGTGGATCAAAGACCTCAACATAAAATCAGATACACTAAGTCTGATAGAAGAGAAAGTGGGAAATAACCTTGAGCCCATTGATACAGGAGAAGACTTCCTGAACAGAACACCAATGGTTTAAGCTCTAAGGTGAACAATAAATAATAAATAATAAATGCAATCCCATGGAAGTGGAAAGCTTCAGTGAGGCAAAAGACACCGTCAATAGGACAAAACAGCAGCCTAGACAATAGGAAACATTTTAACATTCTTAGTCATCAGGGACATGCAAATCAAAAAACTCTGAGATTTCATCTTATACCGATCAGAATGGCTAATACCAAAACCTCAAGTGACAGCTCATGCTGACAAGTATGTGGAGCAAGGGGAACACCCCTCCATTGCCCATCTGAGTGCAAACTTGTACAGCCACTTTGGAAATCAATTTGGCAACTTTTCAGAAAACTGAAAATAATACCTTAAGACCCAGCTACACCACTCCTGGGCATATACCCCAAAGAGACCCTACTATACCATCAGGGTACTTGCTCAACTATGTAGCAGCGTTCTTGAGAATTTCATCAATGTATTTTGATTATACTCACCCACACTCCTTCCCTTACCATTTCTTAGATCCACCCCCTTCCCCACTATCCCCTCAACTTCACATCCTCTTTTTTTTTTTTAATTCATTGAGTCCAATTTTTGCTGCCCATATAATCATGAGTATAGGGTTATCCATCTGAGTGTGCTCAGCCTAATCAAAGGTACACCTTTAAAGAAAGTTAACTTACCCTCTCCTCAAGAAGCCATCAGTTGTCTATAGAATCTTAGTTAGGGCTGGGGGCTCATGAACCCACATAAAAGCTTGTCTTGGCAATGTATATATCTATACCTCAATTAGTGTGGAAAGAGGAGCCAAGACATTTGCTGGGGCTTGCTGACTTCTAGCCTGGAGCCACATTCAGTGAGAGACCCTGTCTCAAGGGAATAAAACGGAGTATGATAGACAGGACACTGTTCATCTCTGCCTCTGTCCTCCACATCCATGTGCATGGACCCATACTACAGTCTCCTGGTGTGGCACACTCCATTCACATGGGGACAACACACACACACACACACACACACACACACACACACACACACACACACACACA
>NC_034608.1:48548010-48555103 GCF_900095145.1 Mus pahari
ACACACACACACACACACACACACACAGAGAGAGAGAGAGAGAGAGAGAGAGAGAGAGAGAGAGGCCCATGTAACACTGAGATTTCTAGCTCCCTGATCTTGTACTAGCCCAGACTCTAGAATTATGAGAAATACCTAGTTTATAGTATTCTGCTACAGCAGCCTGAGTACACAAAGACACAAGGTAGGCTATTAAACAAGGGCCATGTATAAGAAAAACGGTACAACTGATGTGTGAACTGAATAAAATTGAAGCCTACAAAGTTGATGAAATTATTTTTTCTATATTCTAGCAGTAAATGACTAGAAACATAAATTGCTCAAAAATGCGGTTATAGTGCCATACAATATGGACTAGTTAGTGTTGCATGACCAGTTACAAAGTAACACACACCAGAAGTGAAAAATACTGTTCGGAGAAGCCGAAGAAGAGCTAAACCAATGGATAAATCATACCAAGCATTTGGTCAATATCTTCACTTCTAAGATTGATAGGGATTTAACATAATCTCCATAGAAAGCCTATCAAATATTTCTGTAGCAACTTACAAACGAATATAAAAAGTGTCCACATCTAAACTGACATGAAATTTGCAGGTAAATAGATGGGGCCAGAAACGATCATTCCTAGTGAGATAACCCAGAGGGACAGACGCGGCGGCATGTTTTCTCAACATTTGTGGATGTTAGCATTGCGTCTTTATATAAGGAGTATCCATAGAGGCCAAGAAACTGATAAGAGTGTTTGTGGGTGGGGCCGAGGGAAGGGGTTTAGAATTCAGGTAACATGAAGGGAGGTGGGAAATAATGAAGCAAGAAGGATTAAGTGGGCTAGGTAGGAGAGAAAGGGACTATGGGGAAAGATAACTAATACTATAGACCTTCAAAAAAGTCATCTAGAAATCCACCGCTATAGAAGATGGCAATGCCAGGAATGAGTTACCTCTTTTATTGGAGTTGTGGGTCTCATGAACTCCCCCACACAATGTTCTAGGTTATTGCCATTGCTCTTGATTATTCTCCAGAACCTGGATAAGACTCTTGCTGAAGGCATCATATATGGAAGCCATAGAACATGGAGAAATCAGTGGTAGTGACCTAGACCTTTCCTTTGTATTTGCATGTGCTGTACATGCTTCGTGAAGAGAAAAATAGTCATCAGTCATCCAGCTGTGAATTATGTGGGTTTCAAAAACAACTGGGTTGGCAAGGTATGCCCACTGGGGCAACAGTGGTGTGAATGTTCTAGACATAGCCAACCACTTTCTGGTGATATTTAACATAATGTAACACTCATACCTGATACCATTATAAGAGCCAAGAAGAGCCTGTGAAATGGCTAGATAGACCCCAGGCTCCAGGGGAGAGCCTACTGTGACACTGCTAAACCAAGTTCTGATGATTTATCATTTTGCCCACAGATGAGTGCATCTCTCAACCCTGTTAGGGAAACTTCTTTTTGTGGTTTATGGCAATTAACACAGAGATCCCAAACCGCTCAAAGTATGGAGAATGAGAGCTTGTTCTTGTTCTAAAGGGAATGTGTGTATCACACTTCAGTGGGATCTCACATGTCCCAAAAGTTCACAGATGATATAGATTTGGGTGGGCCAACTCAGGATCATGGATCTGGGCCTGGATGGCAGCTGAGCTGACTGAACAGGATTTATACATACACACACATACATACATACATACATACATACAAATATATACATGTCTACACACATACACATATGTATGTATGTATATATATGTATATATGCACACACATATGTATGTTTATATGTATATGTATGTATATATGTATATGTATATATGTACACATATATGTACATGTATATACACACATATATGTACATATATGTATGCAGTGCATATAATAACAACTAGAAAAAAGAAGCCATGAATTTGAAGACCAGGGAGGGGTGTATGAGAGGACTTGGAGGGATGAAAGATAAGGGAAAAATACAATTATAATTGCAAAAGGTCCTGTTATGTATTTACTATAATTTAAATTCAACCTTATGGATCCTATGTACAGTTAAAGAACGCACAGTCTAGCCTCTCCCCAGTGCTTTCTAAATAGATATCATAAGGGGACTGTCTTCTCTCACAGGGATCATAACCATGGGGTTAAAAACCCATCCTTGGCTCTTCCAGCTCCCAAAGCTCTCGGACCACCCTGCTCAATATCACGCCAAGGAAGCTTTGACATCTCCACTTACAGGAGGTTGTCATCACGTCCAAGTTTCAAGGACACATTCAACCTGCCACAAGAAACAGCTTCAGTTATTCTTGTTACAGCATTGGGTTTCATGAGTGCGTCCCTCCGGGTCTGTGAAAGCTGTTCTATGTCCCCCTCACCTCAGCCCACACACCTCACGATGGGTTCCGTATGCGTCCCCAGTTCTTGCCAGCACAGCCTGGTCAGGTCTGCTAGAGCACTCTTGTGGTTCCAGCAGGCTGTCACTTCTCAGAGCTGGTGATGGGTAGGTGCTACCTGTATTAATGTTCAAGGCTCCATAGCAGTGGCGAGAGCATTTCCTCTTAGGTGGAGAGTGCTCCTGAGGACCACTTAGCCCGGTGTCCACTGAAAGCACAAATGGAAGCAGACGCTTAAGGATTATGACTTTATTAGGAAGTCCAATCCCAGAGACACACAACCCCAGAGAGGAAGGGAGTGGGGGAAGATAGGAAGACGTGACAGGGCTTTTCTGAGCATCACTGCCGATACCTTCCTACTTATCCAGTGATTCACATACCCTGTCTCAGGACCATTTCTTCAGAGAAGGAAGGCGATATAATTTATCTTCCTCTGGGTAATGGAAGAGCGCCCCACAGAGGCCACCTCCTGCCCTGTCTTAGGTTGGGATGATCCAGTTATGAGGCAGTCCATGACTTCAGAAGTTACCTTTGCAGGTAGGAAGGGAGAGTCACACAGAGGGAGATGAGGTATGCATTTGGTCCCAGCCCTGCTCCGTCGCAACAGTCGAGAGCTGGACTCTTGGGGTACGTGTCATGTAGGTTAGTCACATTACTGTGACAAACTCCTAGTGCAGACAGTGTGGGGCAAAGGCTGTTTTACCTCATGGTTTCAGAAGTTTCAGGCCACAGTCCTTGAACTTGTCTTTTTTAAAATATTAACAGAACACCATGGATGACATCAGCTTTGTGGCCAGTTGTTTACCTCAGGACAGAGGTGTAGGGAGGAGAGGGAGAGGAGCACCCAGTGACCTCTTCACCCAGTTACATCCTGTATTCCTAAGGTTCCAGAACCTTCCAGGACAGTGCCAGCAGCTGAATGCCAAGGCTTAATACATAAGCCTTTTGGGGACATACTTTCGTATCTAAATCACAGTGAGCTATCTGCTGGCATACAGTGCCCATACCCTCACCTAAGCCTATTACCCCTTAACCCTGTGAATCTAAGGTCTTCCTGTTAGGCCAGTGAGGCAGCTCAGTAATTAATGGTGCCTGATGCCAAGGCTGACACCTCGAGTTAGGTCCCCAGGATACACATGATGGAGGGAGAGACCTGACTTTCAAGGTGGTTCTCTAACTTCTGCATGCACATCTCTCCCTGTCCTGATCGCAAAGTAAATAACATGTGATGTAACTCATTATTATGAGCCAGGCATGGTGGCGCACACCTTTAATCCCAGCACTCGGGAGGCAGAGGCAGGAGGATTTCTGAGTTCGAGGCCAGCCTGGTCTACAAAGTGAGTTCCAGGACAGGCCAGGGCTACACAGAGAAACCCTGTCTCGAAAAACCAAAAAAATGAAAAAAAGAAAGTATCAGCCGGGTGTGGTGGCGCACGCCTGTAATCCCAGCACTCAGGAGGCAGAGGCAGGAGGATTTCTGAGTTCGAGGCCAGCCTGGTCTACAAAGTGAGTTCCAGGACAGCCAGGGCTACACAGAGAAACCCTGTCTCGAAAAACCAAAAAAATAAAAAAAAGAAAGTATCAGCCAGGTGTGGTGGCGCACGCCTGTAATCCCAGCACTCAGGAGGCAGAGGCAGGAGGATTTCTGAGTTCGAGGCCAGCCTGGTCTACAAAGTGAGTTCCAGGACAGCCAGGGCTACACAGAGAAACCCTGTCTCGAAAAACCAAAAAAATGAAAAAAAGAAAGTATCAGCCGGGTGTGGTGGCGCACGCCTGTAATCCCAGCACTCAGGAGGCAGAGGCAGGAGGATTTCTGAGTTCGAGGCCAGCCTGGTCTACAAAGTGCGTTCCAGGACAGGCCAGGGCTACACAGAGAAACCCTGTCTCAAAAACAAAAATAATATCAAGTCCCACTCCTCAAATTCTTTTTTTTAAAGGTTTTATTTATTTATTAATTTTTAAAGATTTATTTTATTTATACGATTATACTGTAGCTGTCTTCAGACACCAGAAGAGGGCATCCGGTCTCATTACAGATGGTTGTGAGCCACCACGTGGTTGCTGGGATTTGAACTCAGGACCTCTGGAAGAGCAGTCAGTGCTCTTGACCGCTGGCCCATCTCTCCAGCCTCACTCCTCAGATTCTTTGAAGGTGGATTTTTTTCCCCCCATGAGTGGTGAGCACCATTTTTCTGTATGCAGAATCATGACACGGGGGACTCAAGCTGCTTCTTACCCAAACAAGAAGTCGTTTTAGCTTGGCCGTTATCCCCATCGGTACGGTCACACCCAGGGATCCCATCTGTCGCCAAGCTCCTGAGTATCTTGGTGTACTTGCCGCTTGTTGGAATTGGATTTTTCTCAGGTCAGCTGAATCATTGGCCACACATCTACTAACTTCACAATTTGTAAATTTAGCGTACTGTTTTCATCATCGTTTTAATTTTTTCTTTATGAATCTATACCATAACACAAAATGTATTATTTTCATCTTGTGGGGGAATTCAGGAGAGGATGGAATTAAAATGTGTGTCCAGCTAATACTGTTTTACTTGGACATCTACATTTTATTTACTGAGAAAACATGCTGTAAAATTGTTTTATTAAGGCAGTTCCCTCCATTCTGGACTGACTGACTTAGAAAACAGCCATCAATAAAAGACATTTCCTTTGTCATAATGCTTGCAGTTTGAACAGACAGCATTGAATAATTATGGAAATAAAACTTTGATGGGCTCTGAGAAGGGAAACGTCTCTGATGAGGAACATGAATATTTACAGTACAGATTCTACTAGAATCTCCCAAAGGGCCATCCTCACTAGTGGAGAAACTTTTTAGTGCAACTGCCACAGTGCTGAGGACACCAGCTGTGAACAGTGGTGCCATTAACCACCAAGAGGGTGCACAGTCTGGTGACCAAAAGATAGAAATAAACGGAGTTGAAGTCACATTTCAGGATTCTCTGGCAAGATAAAGCTGTTGGCACTAAAATCAATACACTTATCATGACTGTGTCATCAACTGGACAACTTGGTAGGAGACAGTTAATTGCTTTATTCTTTTTTTTAATGTGTTTGTGTGTATGTATGTGTGTGTGCATGTGCGTGTGTGTGTGTGTGTGTGTGTGTGTGTGTACATTTTGTGTGTGCCACAGAAGAGCAGTGGAGGTCAGATGACAACCTCAGGTTGGTTCTCACCTTTGAAATAGGACGTCTTGTTTGGTGGTCCCACTGTCCACATCATACTAGCTGCTTGTGAGCTCCTGGAGCATCCTACCTTGGCTTCCTGTCTTACCTCAGCTGCACTGTCCTCACAGAATGTATGCTACCATGTCCCCAGCTTTCCATGGCTTCAGTTCTTCATGACATGTGTTTTTGCTCACTGAGCCCTCTCCCCAGTGTTTAGCGCTTATTCTTGTATGAACAAACTTGTATCTAACACCTACTGCACGCACAGACTACCGATGCTAGCAGTTAAGAGTTATCCAATGACATCCCACATAGAAACCATGCATGTCCTTGTTTGGTTTTTCTGCTCTCAACCTCTTGAAGTTGTGGGTTTGAGACCACAGACGAGACGGATGAGCTGGTGAGATGGCTCAGCAGGCACATGTGCTTGTCGCCAAGCCTGGTGACCTGAGTTAGAGTCCCTAAAAGCTGTGTGGAGGAAGGAGTTGTGGAACTTCCAAAAGCTGTCTTCTGACACCCCCGTGTGTACTGTAGAATGCCCTGCACACCCCCATAAGCAAATAAATGTTAAAAAAATTAAAATTACAGTAGATTAGGCATCACCAGATTCAATATCCATTCAGCGACTGAGGCTTAGCATTTTGATTAGACCCATGTTTTTCAGTAAAATCGCCACAGCACACCTTTCTTCCCTACATTATCCACTGTGTATTTTTATCATGTTATGGCCAGACTGGTGTGTGAGCCATTTTTGATTCTGGGTCCATTCATTTCTGTTTCTCTTGACAATGCTCACTTAGCCATTGGTTTACTCTTCATGTGCCCATGGTCCTTGACTGATTGCTGTGCTCCAAGTAACAGAAGGACAGACGTGGAGGAAGTCTAACCATCATGTTTAAAAGCAACTGTGCATCTGTCACGCCTGGCTCTAGTCAGTCTGGTTAGGAGTGGAGCTGGATTTTGATTTTGTGTTTTTCCCTCTCCCTCCAGTGGGGCAGGTTACCCTCTGGGCTTTGTACATATCAGAAAGTGCTCTACTATTGAGCTGTTGCCCCAGACCCTTGTTGCTTGCTTTGAATTCTCCATAGGCTGTAATGGTTTTCCTCCTGCCGTGTGGTACGCTTCTGCTGTGGATTAGGATGTGGTAGGCTCATGGTGGGATGTGCTAGGTTCTTTGTCTTGGACACCTTGGACTCAGGCTCTGATTTCCTGCACCTAGAGATAAAGCTGTGTAGACTTTCCTGATTCTGCTTCCTATCATAGTCAGACTATACTTGATATTTCTGCCTGGTTTGGGCATGAAAATTCAGTGTCCCTCACCAATGGCATGTGACCTTTAATAGCGTAGTAGCCTGCTAGTCATAAAAATTGTTTCTAGATTTCCCCCAACTGTTAGAAAGATGATTTTTTTTTCTTTCATGGAAGTAGATCCAGGGGCAGAAGGATTTTCTTCTGATTCCTTAGTGGCTCAAGATAGTTTTCATTATGAGAAAAGAATCTGGGTTCTTTTTTTTTTTTT
>NC_034608.1:48555278-48558293 GCF_900095145.1 Mus pahari
GATGGTTGTGAGCCACCATGTGGTTGCTGGGATTTGAACTCCGGACCTTCGGAAGAGCAGTCGGGTGCTCTTACCCACTGAGCCATCTCACCAGCCCCAGAATCTGGGTTCTTGAATGCCCACCACCCTTATACTGTACCTTATATTGTACCCTTTGTATTTTCTGTTCTACCTTTATGTTCCTTCTAGGCTATTTAATGGAAGCCCATAGAGGAGAGCATTTGAACTTCATTTGCACCTGACTGTTCTACACTGATAAAGTAGATGATTCTTGACCTTTAGGTATCTGTGGGAAATGTGATGGATTCTTTGTTACTTCTTTGCGTAGCTGCTACCTCTTTCCTGCTTAATGCCCAGAGTTTCAGTTCATGCTTTCATCGTTCCTGGGAGGGAATTCTCATTCCTCCCAGTTTAGTTTAGCAGACTGGAAGAGTTAAGAGTCCTCAGACTCTCAGAATCCTTACTTTTTTGTTGGCCTAGGAACCCCATTCTCTTTGGAAGCAGAATCTTTGAAAAAAAAAAAAAATCACACTTTAGAAACAGCTGGTTTCTCTCCTCAAGTCCGCAACTGAAAAAAGAGATGCAGAAACTTAAGTTATTTCTAAAAATGCCATAAAACATACTTCAGATCAGGTTGTGAAATATTTTTGGTAGAACCTTAGATTGAAGACAGCGAGTGCATTTCATACGTTTCTTTTCTCTGTAGTGTCATCTTCAGATGAAATTTAACACGACACTTCGTTGGTGGCCCCTTGAGTGGTAGAAAAATGCTCTCATCACTGATGGCCTCATATAAACATCTGTGCAAGGCTCTGGTTGAGGAAGATCCCCAAAGCTATGTGGCCGGTCCAGTTACTAACTGGCTGATGGTTCAAGTTGTACAGGTTGTCTCTAGTGCGTTTCCAGTGTGGGTGATGTCATTAGCTTTTAATGACAGCTTCTGAAAGGATATAGATAGACAAAATTTAGAGATAAGATGAAAGGATGGACTATCCAGAGACTACCCCACCCAGGGATCCATTCCATCATCAGCCACCAAACCCATACACTATTGTACATGCCAGCAAGATTCTGCTGAAGGGACCCTGATACAGTGGCCTCTTGTGAGGCTATGCCAGTGCCTGGCAAACACAGAAGTGAATGCTCACAGTCAGCTATTGGATGGAACACAGGGCCCCCANTGGAGGAGCTAGAGAAAGTACCCAAGGAGCTGAAGGGGGCTGCAACCCTNTAGGTGGAACAACAATATGAACTAACCAGTACCCCCTGAGCTTGTGTCTCTAGCTGCATATGTAGCAAAAGATGGCCTAATCGGCCATCATTGGGAAGAGAGGCCCCTTGGTCTTGCAAACCTTATATGACCCAGCACAGGGGAAGGCCAGGGCCAAGAAGTGGGAGTGGGTGTGTAGGGGAGCAGGATGGGGGGAGGGTATAGGGAACTTTTGGGATAGCATTTGAAATGTAAATAAAGAAAATATCTAATAAAATAAAATAATAAGTAAAAAAAAATAACCTTAAAAAAAAATGACAGCTTCGTTTAGTCTTCATCAGTTTCGACAGTTGTGTGGTGTTTTGCAAGCATCCCATGATTCCCCTTTGTGGTCCATTCTCAGCTACATGCTGCTGGTTCTTCCACTGCTGAGAACCAGTGTCTGTGGTTATCACCTTGGCATCCCTTTAACAGCATCTACTAGCTTCTGCTCCAGCTGTACCCCAATACATGCCTGACCAAAGAGACCCTAGGTATACCCCAACATAATGCCTGGCCAGAGCTACCTCAAGTGTACCCCAACATAGTCCCTGTTCCAAGCAAGCCCAAGTGTACCCCAACATGGTGCCTGGTCCAAGCATCCCCAAGTGTACCCCAACACAGTGCCTGGTCCAAGCAACATTTAAGTGTATCCCAACACAGTGCCTGGTTCAAGCAACCCCAAGTGTTCTCCATCATAATAGCTAGAAAAACAGCTTCGAATCTACTTCTGGTCTTTTGAACTTTGCATTGCTGTTGCATCTCCCAGATAGTAACTCTCAGCATTTCTTCATGGTCTGGAATTTGGTTCTCAAGTGTTCAGAAATGTCTTGGTAAAGAACTCACATGGTATTATAATGGTAAGCCAAGAATTAGGGAATTAGGAGTCGGGGTCTGGTTGACAAAAAGGCAACTTGACAACTTTGATTTGCTTAAAATTTCAGAAAGCTGCCTTTAAACTGCTTGTTACTGCTTGGTTAAAAAGAAATCAAAAGAGAAGCTTGGGCTCTAAAATTTGCCACAGAGCTGAAAGCAGTAGGTGTTCATCTTGTTGCACAGCTGACACAAATCAAGATGTAAGCCCAGCTAGTAAAACTAGCTAGCTGTCTCCTTTCTGAAACACCGGTCATGAATCGTAGGTCCCAGAAACAGCATTTAGCTGACCACAAGTTAAAAATCATCAGGAACAAAGAGGTTATGTCTTCCTCCACTGGTCCAAGGGAGTGAAGTGCAGTTTTCATGTCCACTCCAATAAAAGCCTCGGCAGAGACTCAGAGACACACACACAGCATGACTCCCCACCTTTCTTCTGTCTGCTTTTGTCCTGTACTGGCTAGTTTTGTGTCAACTTGACACAGCTGGAGTGATCACAGAGAAAGGAGCTTCTGTTGGGGAAATGCCTCCATGAGATCCAGCTGTAAGATCCTTATGGGTGCTGCCATCTCTGGGCTGGTAGTCTTGGGTTCTTTAAGGGAGCCGGCTGAGCAAGCCAGGGGAAGCAAGCCAATAAAGAACATCCCTCCATGGCTTCTGTATTAGCTCCTGCTTTCTGACCTTCTTGAGTTCCAGTCCTGACTTCTTTCAGTGATGAACAGCTATGTGGAAATGTAATTTGAATAAACCCTTTTCTCCCCAACCTGTTTCTTGGTCATGATGTTTGTGCAGGAATAGAAACCCTGAATAAGACAAATTGGTACCAGCATAGTGGGGTATTCCTGTGACAGCCTGACCATGTTTTGGGGAGGACTGTGGAAGGACTTTGGAAC
>NC_034608.1:48558304-48562275 GCF_900095145.1 Mus pahari
CAATTCTTGATTTTACAGCACAAGCCATTGGTGTTCTGTTGAGAAATTTTTTTCCCTGTGCCCATATCTTTGAGGCTTTTCCCCACTTTCTCCTCTATCAATTTCAGTGTTTCTGGTTTTATGTGGAGGAGACTTTAAATTTTAAAGTACTTTGTATTTTAAAAGATACTGGATATTTTAAAGGGATTGAACTTTCAATATGTAAAGTCTGTGGGACTTTTAAAGTTATTTAGATCTTAGGGATTAATAAGAAAGTAAGGGTTGAGGCTTAATAGTGATGTGTTTGTGTGTCAAGTTGACAAGGGGTCAATTTTACTGGCTAGTTTTGTGTCAACTTGACAGATGGAGTGATCACAGAGAAAGGAGCTTCTGTTGGGGAAATGCCTCCATGAGATCCAGCTGTAAGGCATTTTCTCAATTAGTGATCAAGGGGGGAGGTCCCCTTATGGGTGCTGCCATCTCTGGGCTGGTAGTCTTGGGTTCTATAAGAGAGCAGGCTGAGCAAGCCAGGGGAAGCAAGTCAGTAAAGAACATCCCTCCATGGCCTCTGCATCAGCTCCTGCTTTCTGACCTTCTTGAGTTCCAGTNCTGACTTCTTTCAGTGATGAACAGCAATGTGGAAATGTAACCCGAATAAACCCTTTCCTCCCCAACCTGCTTCTTGGTCATGATGTGCAGGAGCAGAAACCCTAAGACATGTCCCGTATTACAATACTCTGCTCTCCTCCCCTGTACTCTGGTTTCAGTAAGAGCCTCCTCTGTTTCCATTCTGCTCTCTGGTTCTTTGTGTAAAGTGATGTTCTGGGAACACTGATAAAGTCAGACCAAGCCTTATTGAGGGTGGAGTTGGCTCTCCAGTAACAGTGCCAGTACCAGGCTCTTGGAAACCAAACTACCAGAAAGAGGGTTGGGGGAAGGATTGCCTTCCCAAGTATACTAGTTCACTCCTCTCTTGACAGTCCCTTCTACACCCAGAGCCCTCTACACCCAACTGTCTTCTTTATGTTTTCTATGGGCATTTTAAGGAAAAGAAAGTAATATTGACCTAACTATGGCAGCATCAAACTTGCTATTAGATTCCCAGATTTGGCTTACTACTCTGCTTTTTAACTTTGAAATAGGTAAGGATTATACTAATTATAAACCTGACACATTAATGTTCTTATTATGTTGAATGACATATTTTTAGAAAGAGATTCTTCTGCATAGAGATGAAAGCATCAAATAATCCTACATATTTAAAACAAAACAAACACCTTCCACCTCATTTTTGCTTCTCCAGAAGCTCCCACAATCGTTAGCTAATTATGTAATTATGTTGGCATTTATTTGATACTTCTAAATATTTATGTACACTCTTTTGGATAGTGTTCATGTGACTATGTTATAGAACTTATTCAGAAATTAGCTATATAGTATACTGACTTGTTTATTATCCTTATAGCTTTTTGTTTCCTTCTAGTTAATAATTTTTATTGTTGGAGTACTTTTTCTCTAGAATTCTCACTGTTAGCCTTTGCTGATTGCTTATGTCTTCTCTGAAGAGTGCATGTACTCCAGGGGAAATGATCAATCTTGCTTGTCAGTCTGGCTGTTCTGAGATGCAGAGTTTAGTTAATCACACCTGGGTGTGTTTGTGAGGACATTTCCAGACATGGTTAGATCCTGAGGCTCTTCATATGATCAGTGGCTCAACCCATTTATGGAGTCAAACCTTAAGAGGCCATTGTAAAGTGGTAGGATCGGGAAAATGGAGCCTATGTGAAAGACATAGGTCACTGAGGGTGTATCCTAAAGCAGTGGTTCTCAACTTGTGGGTCCTGACACCTTTGGAGGGTTCACATGTCAGATATGTATGCTACAGTTCATAACAGTAGCAAATTATAGTTACAAAGTAGCAACAAAAATAATTTTATGGTTGGGGTTGTCACCATACTAAGAGGGTCACAGCATTACGAAGGTCTTAGAGGGTATATCTTTAGCCAGTGAGATGGCTTGGTATAGAAAGATGCTTTTACACCTGTACTGGCTAGTTTTGTGTCAACTTGACACAGCTGGAGTTATCACAGAGAGAGGAGCTTCAATTGGGGAAATGCCTCCATGAGATCCAGTTGTAAGGCATTCTCTCAATTAGTGATCAAGGTGGGGAGGTCCCCTTGTGGGTGGTGCCATCTCTGGACTGGTAGTCTTGGGTTCTATAAGAGAGCAGGCTGAGTAAGCCAGTGGAGGCAAGCTAGTAAAGAACATCCCTCCATGGCTTCTGCATCAGCTCCTGCTTTCTGACCTGCTTGAGTTCCAGTCGACTTTCTTGGTGATGAACAGCAGTATGGAAATGTAAGCCGAATAAACCCTATTCTCCCCAACTTGCTTCTTGGTCATGATGTTTGTGCAGGAATAGAAACCCTGACTAAGACAACACCTGATAACCTGAGTTCCACCTCTGGAACCCACACGACAGAAAGGAAATTGTCAACAAGTTGTCCTCTGGCTTTTGTAAGAATGCCATGGCACCCCATCTCTTTCAAAATAAATGGGATGTATTCTAAAAGAGAAAGGGGCATCTCTTGCTTGGTTCCTCCTGTCTTCATTCAGCTTCCTAGCTACTATGAGTTCTGTTGAACCATGCCCTCTGTCGTGATATCTGAAACCCCCAAACCCATGAGCTAAACTAAACCCCTCCTTAAGTTGTTCTTTGAAGCACTTGCTCACAGTCATGCCAGTCTGTCTACATAGATTTTGTGTGAACCTTGTGACCATGCTTATGGGCATTGTTGCTCTCTGCATTGTTCGTGGAGCGTCAGCCTGAGGTAGCCTTCCAAGGACTCTTAGGTACTCTGTTCTTTCCCATGTTGTTTTGTGGTTATCTCAGTGTGCTCTCTGTTTTTGGTTGATCATAGCCTCCAGTAGCTTCCTGGCAAGTATGTGGGATATCTTCATTCTACTCTAGCATTTATGACATAGCTTAGCCAAGTAGAAACTATGAAAACATCAGCTTTTCTGGGGATTTGAAAGCATGTAAAATTGCCTTTAAAAATGTTTTTTCTTGAAAAAAAATTTATTAACGGAAGAGTTACAATGTCAATATAACATTACTGTTGGTACATCGCTACTAATTGAATTATTAAATTACAGGTGTGTTTCACTTTGGAGAAACTTTATTGTATTTCTCCAGCCATTTGCAATTGATAGCTGCTGGAAGAGAGAAAGTCAGTTTTCTTTAACTAAGTGATGCTAGGTATATGAGCCATACTCCAGGGCATATCGAGTGCCCAGAAGTAATTGGCCAACACAAATCGATTCCATTTAGTTTCGTTTCTGATGTAATATTTTTGTTGATTATTTGGGAATTTCATGTAAAGCACCCTGATCATAGTGCTTTCCTTTACTTTGAGGTCCACCCTCACACCCCTGTGTCCTCACCCCCAAGAGAAAAAAATATACATCACTTCCAATTTGTATTGTCCATACACTCATCAGAGTATGACTGATCAAACTCCCTGCCACCAGCCCCTTAAAGATAACTGAGTCCTTCAGGTTATGTTTATTTTTATTTATTTATTTATTTATTTATTTGTGTGTGTGTGTGTGTGTGTGTGTGTGTGATTTTTTTTTTTTTTGAGACACAGATTATGAAGTTTCCTGGATTTGTGGGGAAATGTGGGAAGGGGAAAGCGTATGATCACTTGGTCCCCAGTTGGTGGAACTTTTTGGGAAGGACTAGGAGGTGTGGCCTTATTTGAGGAGGTGTGTCACTGGTGGCAGGCTTTGGGGTGTCAAAAGACTCACACCAATCGCCAGTGTGGCCTCTCTGCCTCCTACTTGTAGAAGAGGATGTGAGTTCTCAGCTGTTCCTGTTGTCACGCCCCTGCTTCCCATCAAAGATGCTGAAAACTGTAAACCTAATTAAATGCTTTTTTTAAAAAATTATTTTCTTTATTTACATTTCAAATGCTATCCCGAAAGTTCCCCAT
>NC_034608.1:48562923-48594133 GCF_900095145.1 Mus pahari
AAATGTACCACATTTTCTGTATCCATTCCTCTATTGAGGGACATCTGGGTTCTTTCCAGCTTCTGGCTATTCTAAATAAGGCTGCTATGAACATAGTGGAGTATGTGTCCTTATTACCAGTTGGAATATCTTCTGGGTATATGCCCAGAAGAGGTATTGCTGGATCCTCTGCTAAATAGCCTATGTCATTTTTTTTTTTCACAGCAATAAAAAAGTTACTAACGTTACATTAAAATCTCAAGAACTCTATTCTCACAGTACAAAGCTTTCCTAGGCACAGGAGGATATGGGCGTTAGCTTAGAGGAGAAAAGTCATTAAATAAGGCAATAAACAGGAGTGGGGAAGCAGACTCTGGAGAGAAGCAGGCTGAGTCTTAGGTGTGTTGATATATTGCACTGGGACGGTACTTAGAATTCTACTACCCACCACTGTAAAATATAGTAGTCATATTTATTTCATGTGATTGCCAGGAAAACTGCGTGAGACTGTCTCAGATACCTAGTGGAGCGTCCAGTGCATAGATAGACTAGCCTCCATAAATGTTGATACTTTCCCCTGCGACACTTCAACTCTGCAAGTGCTGAGGCTATGAAGGGACAGTATTTGCTTTATGAAAGTATGCCGTGTCTTATGGTCGAGCAGCAGGAACATGGGGACGGCACTTCCTTACCGTACGTTTTACATTCTTTTCCTCCTTCTCTCCATGCAGGGCTTACCACCCAAACGATGGAAGGCGGATGTTAGCCACTTGCATTGCCCAGAGCCTGCCTTGTTCACCTTCCCATCTCCAGCTTCTCCGGCCCTACGTGGGAGATCATTGCGAGAGCTGTGGCTACCTAGCTTTCAACAGTCTAAGAAAGAAGCCCAGGCACTGAGGTGGCTGGTGGATAGGAATCAAAATTTTTCTTCTGAAGAGTTTTGGGCTCTAGTATTTAAGGACTAATTTTAAAAGGTACTAGACTGACAGAGTAAGCTTAATTCTCTTGGTGGCCTTAATATTTGAAGATGGAAGATGATGGCTAATCTACTAAGTATCCTTTAGGGTAAGAAGTCATTGTGGCAGTTCTCACAAAGAGCACTGGCAAGTAGTAGCTGAGAATTACCTTTAGGGGTTGTCTCTGTATTTTTATACTAAAAAAAAAAAAAAGAAGAGTAAGCTTTTAAAAATGGACATTGGTTGCCTTCAGGTTATGCATTTGGACCCAGGTACTGGCTGTCTTCTTTGGAAACCGACCTGAGCTTTCCTTGCTCCACACATCTAGCTGTGAGTGCCTGATACCCACCTCCCTGTTCGCAGCTCCTTGGTCCTCCACAAGCCCAGTTGGTTGAATGAATGAACCGCATTGGAACTTGGCAGTCAGAGCCTCCTCCTGTCGTTCTTGGGGACACGAGTGAGTAAGAAAAGCTCTGTCAAGCTCCTCTGGTCCCCAAGTCCCAAGGCCTGGGACACGTGCGTGTCTTCCTTCCTCTCCACACCTGCAAGCCACCTCGCTAGCCCCGCCTAACTTCACTTCACCCGTGCCCTGTTCTTGTTTCCCTCGGAAGGGGAATTTTTCTATAAAGACATAACTTCTCCTGGTTTCTCCATCAGTGAGATGTCGCTCATTGTTTCTTATACTACGAAGGCAGCAGAGGGAAAGTAGTCAGTTTCATGGCAACCGGCCATTTGTTTTGATAGTTGTGGGGTGAGAATGCCCTGAGCTCTCCTCTGGTTTGAAGCTGAGTTCTCTGAGAATGGTGGATACAGCCTGTCATGGCAGCCGGGCAGGCTGTCGAGGAGCATTTCCTAGTGTCTAAGGCTGCCGGAAAAGGTTCAGCTGTATCGTCTGGTTACCTACAGGTGCTCTCTACAAACAAGGAGGAACAACACTGGCTTTTTTTTTTTAAAGTAGTTAAGAAACTTACTACTTTTATTTATACTCTTGACCCAGCAAGAATGATGACATGTCCTCGGGGTTGTCGTCTATACTGGCTTGGGTTTCATGACCCACTCGGCATTCGGGTTCAGTTGGTACAAGTCCTTTATGTGTGTATCGTCATCGAGGCAACGTTCCCCAATATTTCCTCCAGTCTCACACAGGAAGACTTCTTCTTTCTTGAGTGTCTGGACAACCCCACTTTCTGGGCTGAGAAACCGGGCAAGCACATCGCTGGCTTTTAGTTCTTCGCTTAGCTGTATTGCCATGGAAACTTTTGAAAGATGGGGGAGCTTGTACTCGAATCACTCCCTGAGGAACATCAGCCCCATTTGCAGTTTTATCTTGCCTTTCACGTTTTTCATGGTCACAAGCCAGTTTCTTCAGCAATTTCTTCATGGCTTTCCTTTCCTTCTTTTGATTCTCAATATTCCGCTTCCTCACTTGGTTTACAATACATTTAGGGCTTGTCCATAGAAGTTTCTGGTACCTAATCAATAAGTGCATGACATTTGCTGTCCCAGCTGCCATTTCAAATTCTTGCTGGTCACTGGACTTCAAGCCCACCATGGGGGCCATGACCATTGCTACATTCCCAGCTGTCATCTTGTTCTCCTCTTTGTTATCTATGACTCTTTGGAGAAATTCAGGCAAGGTCTTCAGTGTGTCTCTGTTTGCATCAGGTAGAAGAATGACAAGGAGGTTCAAAGCCTGCAATTGTTCCTTTCTGGTTGGAAGATTCTGGACAGCCTGGAAGGCTTTGAGGTGCTCCATGCTCAGCAGTGCCTGGGACAGTTCTCTCAGGAAGAGCTTCAGCAGGCTGCCTGCATCGTGCTGTTTGACACTTTCCCAATTGAAAGTCCCCTCGTAAAACTTCGCTTCTGGTTCTTGGCAAAGAATCTTGATTCTCATGGCTGCTCCTGGTATCCGTAGGAGGCCCTCGGTTTCCAGACTGCCTTCTTCAATTCGAGAAATCAGTTTTTGAAAGAACAAGGGTATTCGTGTTCCAGGCACGTTTCTTTGATCTTGTTCTAACAATATCGTTAAAGGAGTACCAAAAAAGACCAGAGACTCTGGTTTTGGTTTTCACAGCTTTCTGTTGTTTGAGTTCCAAGCCCAACACATCATACAGGGCAGTGAGTTCAATCAGGGATAGAGAGCAAACTTTCTTCATGTCTTGGGGTGCCAAGTCTCCAATCCTTGTCGTACCTATTTTATCTTTTGGCAGTCTGAAACTGGGCAAAGAGTCATTGCTGCTGATCTTCTGCGTCCTCCTTACTGAACTCTCTCTGATTGACAGCTTGCTCCACAAAACAACACCTCCAGATCGATGTCCGTTTCAGAGGCAGGTGTGTGTCCTCAGGCACGCGTGAGATCTGCTCCTTGCTCTCGACAGCCCCACGAAATGGCTGATCATCTTTTCCTTGGCCTTTGCTTTCGTTTGTTCTGACTGACTGCAAGTCTGAGTCATCTGGAGATTTTTCTCGTGCCTCTCTCTGTTGAGCAAATAAGTCTCCGACGTCACGAATGTGGTGCTGTTTGGTTTTCTTCCTCAAGGTCTGGGAGACCATTTCCACCCGTTTCTGAACAGCTGCTGCCTGAGTCTGGGTTCAGTGTAGGTAAAACCAGGATGCTTTCCTGTGGGTCATCAGTAGTCTCTCCAAAAAGCTTGGATAGACCCGCCTCTTTGAGCCATTCTTCTTCCAGTTCTCCCTCACCAGGTTCTTTGACAACTATGCCCTCTTGACCTTATTGGCGATTCTCATTTGACCTCTTGATGTTTTCTAGTTCTGTCCAATAGGCTTCCATTGATACTTCATCCAAAGAATCCTGAGAACTTGATGGAACAAATGGAGGTCTCTTGGAAACTTTGGTGGAGCTTTCTTGGTTTATGGTGTATTGGCCATATCTGCGACTGGAGGTGGCTTGGCTGTCCCCAATGACCTGGTCCTTGCCTCTGGGGTGGTAAGCAGTTAGCACAACTCCTGAGGAATTCTATAGCCAGTTCATGGTGAGAGAAGGGGCATAATTTCTGGGATTCTGACCAACACTGGCTTTCATCCCAGTAGATGGTAAGAAGACTTCTGGCCCACACCAAAGCCTTTTGATAACAGGTGTGTTGGCTTCTGAGTTCTTTCTGTGGGAAGACAAGCCATTGTTCTGCAGCTGTGGCAGCCAGCCTGTGAGAAATGAGGGTTGAAAGCAGTCGGGTCACCTTCCTGGTGGCAGAACCTGTCTGTGGCGAGTTTCTCCCCAGTCTCACATCTGTCACGGACTGAACATGATTGTAGACAAGTAAGTCTCTTAACCTCCCTGGGCCTTGAATTTGTATCTTAAAAAGTGGTTGAGCTCGCCTTTGAAGTTGTAACTTTTTAAATTACTCATCAAAGTTTGAGATGGTTAATTTCATACATGCTTTTTACTAATGTGGGGAATAAACTGGCATCGATGTGTGTTTTTCAAGAAATGTATTCTTTGGGAGAAGGAGCATATGTGTTTTACGTAGCATTGGGAATGAAGAGGGTTCTCTGTTGTTTTATCTAATAACACTGACACTGTAAGTGTTTCAGGTCAGGCCTTAAACTGTATGCTGAATGAAGTGAATTCTTTCTGAATCCTCAGAAATGGTCTGCCAAAGGATTTATACCTTTGACAGAATAATGTAGTAGCTCCACTTTCCATAAATGTCTGAATAAAATGCTCAGTGCTTTCATGTGTGTCTCAAATCTCAATATGTCAAGCAATTCTTAACATTTTCTTTGAGAACTTCAAATATGCCATGACGGATCTGATTGTCCCCCACCCCTCCCAGTGTCTCTGCAATGTCCACCCCTCCTTTGCCTTTATTTTAAGTTGAAAATAGAATCTTCTCTCATACAATACATCCCAACCATGGTTTCTCCTCCCTCCATTCCTCCAAGCTCCCCCCCCTCCACCTCCCCTCTCCTGAAGATCTACCCCCCCTCCATTTCGTCTTCAGAAAAGAGCAGGCCTCCAAGAGACAGGACAAAACAAGATGTGGTAAGACAAGGCAACAGCCCTGATATTGAGGCTGGACATTAAACATATATTAGAACACATTAAATCCGGTTAGTGCTGTTCATCAGCGCATTTGTGAGGGATTATACACTGGTGCTTAGCAATGCTGTCAGTGGGACATTCTCAGTTGTGAATAGCTCCTTTGCAAGGCATGGAGTCTGGTGATAATCTGTCCCCCTACCAGGGATTGTGACTGACTTGATCTTGTGCAGGTCTAGTACCGGTAACCCTGGCTATGGTGAGTTCATCTGTGTGACAGCAATGCCGTGTCTAGAAGGCAGCATTTCACAAAGATGGTTGAGACAGATCTCCCATTTATGATTGAGCACCTGGCCTTTTATTCTCAGTACTTTTGATCAATTATATCTCCCTAGTGATTGTTACCCACCACAAAAAGAAGTTTCTCTGACTAAGGTTTTGTTATAGGTATAAACAAAATTTATTTCATTTTTTAAAATAAAATTTTCTGGAATTTCATATGTGAATACACTGTATTGACATCATTTCCACCCATCTTTCTCTGCCCCACCCCAATTTCTTCCCCTTTCTCACTTTCAAATTCATGAATTACTTGTTTATAATTAATGTTGCACATATATACACATATATGAATATATCACCTATGAAGTCCATTTATTGTTGCTTCTATGTTCATGTGTTTAGGGTTGACCACTCAATATTGGATCACCTGTCAGGAATCTTGTCCCTAGAGAAAACTGGTTCTTTTTCTCTTAGCAGCCACTGACTGCCTGTAGTTCTTTAGGGATGAACCCTTGTGTAGTTTCACCTGTTTTTGCTTCCATGTTGTCTGGTCTTGTTTAGGCAACCGTTCTGTTGAGATTTCATGGATACAACATTGCTGTCATGTTTAGAAGACATCTTGCACCAGGTATCATGGTCTTCTGGCTCTTGCTAATTTCATTTTCTTTCGTTTTAAAAATGATAGATGTATTTTATGTTGATGAGGTCACTGTCTTCGTCTTCAGACACACTCAGGGATATTGAATCCCATTACAGATGGTTATGAGCCCCCGTGTGGTTGCTGGGATTTGAGGACACAGGATCTCTAGAAGAGCAGGCAGTGTTCTTAACCAGTGAGCTACATAGCCCCTGTTTTCTTTTGTAAGTTGAAATGTTTTTCATACACTACATTCTGCTTTCCCCTCGCCAACTCCCTCCCAGATCCTCCTTACCTCCCCACCCACCTAGTTGTGTAACCTTTCTTGCTTTAAAACACACAAAAGCAAGCAAACAACAACAACAAAACCAAGAAACACCCCCAAGACCTCACAATTGAAAGCAAAGTATATAAGAGACCAATAAGACAAAAAATAAGTGTAAGCAAAACAAAAATGAGTTAAAAAAAAATCTACAAAAACCATCATTGAGTTTACTTTGTGTTGGCCAACTTTACTCTTGGGCATGGGGTCTACCCTGAAGTGTGGTTGATATACCAGGTGAGACAGCATTCTCGAAAGCTAATTTTTCCTTTGTTGGTGTTATCATTTGCACTTAGCTTCTTGGTTCATGGTGGGAGCCTGTGTGTACTTCCCCTCCTCAGTGCTTGGACTTCATCTGTCTTCAACCTGTGCAGGTGCTGAGTGTGTTGCCACAGTGTCTGTGCGTTCATATTCGCATCGATCCTGCTCTGGCTGAAAGTCATCCTAGCATGGAACAGGGAAGGATGCTTGAGCCCTGCCCAGCAACTAAGGAGCAGTGGACAGTTGTTGTCTTCTAGGGAAGGGAGAGTCATTTTTTTCTTTAAAAGGTGTGGCTCCTGGTAGGTAGGCCATGCTCAAGTAGATCATTCAACACCCAGGACTATCTGGATAGCATTCATTGAACTCAGGGATATATATATATATATATATATATATAAAGACAACATGACATTGTGGGGTATAAGAGGTTGGACATATCTAGGAAGGACTAGGGAAAGAGTGGGTGAATTTTATTGAATTTTATATAAAAAAACCATTGTATGAGATTCTCAAAGAATTAATAAAAATATTTTAATAGAGTGCATTTCAATGGAAAGAAATGAGGCATTGTGGGACTCTAGGTATCCACAGATTTGGGGCTTCCGTGCTTCGAGATGGATTTGTTACCTGGCACCTGCTGCTTCGTCCATGAGGTGTTCCTTCTTAAGATGCCTTCCTGCTTCCGACAGTCACTGTCCCAGGGTGAGAAGGGCCTTCTAGTCTCAAGGCCTCCCGTCTCCAAGTAGGAACCTGCTCTCTGAATGCCTTGGTGCCCTTTTCCAGGGCTTGTCCTACCACGCCACGGTTCTCTCTACCTCACGCTCTGTGAACTGAGTCAAGGGGACACCGGAAGTAATGCCAATGCAGTATTCCTTCGCATTGGTGCCTTAGTGTATTTTACCTGTGCTGTTCATGGGGACTAAGTTGCTAAGCTGTACGAGAAGGTGAACAGAAAACCTACCAGGGCTTTAATAGAGATGACGACTAATGTTTGCTAATAGTCTTCACGTCTGCACTTGAAAATGGAGACAGTGTTGACTTTTGGTCATGCAACAGATCTAAAGTTTCAGAGACTAAATGCTTACTGGCGTAAGGACTAGTTTCTAGTAGCTGGAACATCAGTGAGGACCATTATCATTATTAGTAACTGGGTGCATAGTCAGCTGCTTGGAAGAAAAGTGAAAGTGTCTTTTTTCCCCCCATTCATACATTATGTATTATTATTACACATAGGAAAGCAAGCTTAGTGTCTGCAGAACACTGAATCCAGCAGAGAACAAAACGAACTTGAAAAGCCTCACATGATATTATGTATTTTTTTAAAGCCTTTATAACACAATTCCTGCTAAAGATAATTAGGAATCTCTTCTAGCCTTTTCTTTCCCTAGTTCCAGGACACTTAACTCACTTTAGGTACCTATCATAGACTTGGTGACTTACAAATAACAAAAATTACCTCTTATATTTTTGGAGGCTGGGAAATCTAAGCTCAAGGTGCCAGTAGATTTGATGTCCAGTCAGGGATTTCTTGGTTCACAGATGGTAGTCTTCTTGCTGTGACTCACACAATGGTAGATGAGTGAGTTCTCTGAGGTTTATTTTATAACACTGATCCACCCAGATGCCCTACTTACTTCCCAAAGGCTTTACCACTCTATATGTGGTTTTTTTTTCCGTTTTGTTTTGACAGGGTCTCACTATGTATCCCTGGCTGGCCTGGAACTCCCTTTGTAGATCTGGCTGTCTTCAGACTCACAGATCTGCCTGTCTCTGTGTTCCAAGTGCTAAGATTAAAGGTATGCAGCACCATGTCTGGTAAATGGCAAATATTTGATATTAAAATTTTAGCATATTCAGTTCATAGCACCAGCGGAGATTAAGTTGAATACCCTAGAGCAAGATGGGCCCAATTTTTGCATAGGTAATGTGTCTTGGAGTGTTCAGAGGATAGTGCGGAAGTTCAAATAAGAACAATGATTAGTTTTGTTTCAGAAAACTTGGCAGTCTTGAATATTTTATAAAATGTCCTTACTGTCCTTTAATTAAAAAAATTATTAGTGAATATTTTTATTGTATATTATCAACACACTATACTAGATATATTTATATATACATATACTATATGTATAACATATAGTTTAATATATATATAAATTGCATACACACACATATATATCTATATACACACATATATATGAGATAACTGGAAATGTTGGGAAAAAAGTAAAAAGTCAGGGGATATAGAATTATGCCCTATAACACTAGAGTAAGAAAAATATAGCCTAAGTTACGATGTATTATATTATCTTTCTCAAGTTATTTGGTCTTTCTCCCTATTCTACGATATGCCTACTGTACTAGCTGTGAGACAGTTGTGATGATTAAATGAGCAAATGTTCATACTTTACATTTTACATAAGAGTTGACCATAGCCATTACTCTTTTGTTTGCGGAGACTGACTTGAGATTTGTCCAGTAAGACGAGATTGACAAATGATAGATTAGAGGGGTGCCCCTTTGTTCTTGTCTGTTACTTGATATGTATTTACTGAATGTTGTGGACTAGGCACTTGTGACAGGCAATGTAATGACGAAAGATGTGAGTGAGAGAGAAGGTGACGGCATCTGGGGAAGGCTTTAGGATATTATGAAAACCAAGGACCAGGAGGCTGCAGAGTTGGCTCAGAGATTGAGAGTGCTGGCTGCTCTTGCATAGCACCCACGTTTAGCAGCTAGTAAATCCAGCTCCAGGGGATCTAATGCTCAATCGTGGACTCTAAGGATACCCTCACTCATTCATTCCCCCTCGATGCTCTCCTTTTCCCGTTCCCTCCCTCCCTCCCTCCAAGGCTCATAAAATAAATCATAAAAAACCAAACAGGTATGAAGGAATGCCCAGAGTATTCGTAGTTACCCTAGTGGGTCTTTTGATACATTTGCATACAGCTTCAAACAGCAAAATGACACTGGAGTGGTCCTGCGATAGGAAGGGACAAATCCTATAAACCTGACTGTTTGATGAATACAGTTTAGACCTGAAATCCAAGAAGGATCTTTTGTTCCTTCCCATTACTCTGTCCTGAATCTTGGAACCAAGCCATTTAATGGACCTGGACGGAGAAAGAGGACAGACATGACTAGGTCTGCAGATCTGGATTGCAGTCATTCACTCACAGAAGATCAATGAGGAGAAAGAAAAGAAGAGACGAAACCCGATAGGATCATCTGCAAACGGACCTGCCCTCTCCTGAGCTCTGTGTGGTATGGGTTACAGGTACAACACACAGGAGTGAGCTTTTACACACCAGTGACTTCTCTACCTGTATCTTTGGCCCATCACTTTCCCAGGCTCATACACATTGACTCAGAACCTTAGTAGGACACGAGATAGGGCTGAGTGAGGAGCTGGGCAGGGCGTGACAGTGTGGGGTGCAGCCGAGGAGGTGACTCCCTTGGATTTTATCCTCTCGGTGCATTGGGCTGAGCAGCCTGATTATCATCCGTCAGAGGTGAGGCCGTGTCAGAGCTGTCTTCATGGGCTTCTCATCTGTTCTCCATCTGGGAGGTTCTCTTTAGTCTGTGCCACTGAAGCTTCTGAAGGAAGTCAGGACTGGACAGTGATGAATGCTTCCGAGTACATATGTCCTCTGTGTTACTTACAAACCCCACTCCATCCAGTCAGGAGCCTGAGAAGATATTCTGCAACCAGCCTACACAGGCTGTTAGGACTATTCAAAAGTTTGCTACCATGGACCTAATTTTTAACAATGAGTGGGTTGATGATGAGACTAAAAGACCATCACTTTTAGGCGATGGGGGTATAAATGGTTTTGAGGCTGGCCATATTCCAGGAACCTTTGAGATGAACTTAAGTTGTTTCTCAAACTCACAGATTAAACTCCCTTGATGAATCTACTCAAAGGAGGGGAGAAAAGGCAATATTATAAAAGAATGTCCACGATAAAGCAATAAAAATGATTAAATCACTGTGTATTTTTATTCTGTGTGATGGTTATTAGTCTAGAGAATAGAAATTATGGGATACACACACACACACACACACACACACACACACATATATATATATATATATATATATATATATATTGTTTTTTTACATAAAGAATTTATTAGGTTAGGGTACCTTAAAATAGTTACAACTAAATCACAATTTGGTGACTGAATGTTGTGGACTAGGCATGGTGACAGGCAATGTAATGACGTAGACGTGAGCGATCGAGTAGCTGCCTGGTCCTGATACCAGGGGCCTCAGTCATGACAGTGGTCCTACAGCATCCGCATTTTCCCAAGAGAGACGGACCACCCAGCAATTGCTCAGCCCACCTGGGAGGTACCTGGTCCTTAGTCCATGATGGACGCCTAGCAACACTGTTTTGCTATCAAAGATAGAATCCGCGGTAGCAGCAGCAATAGCAACTGAAATCAACTCGGTGGCCAGAGGGAAGGTCAGGTGAATGCAAGGCGAGTCGCTGTCGTCTTCCTGCACTGCCTCCAGAGGGTTCTGCTCACAATCAGGCGCATTTTCGCTCAGCAGTCAAGGCAAGCAAGACGATTCTTCAGGTGAGGCTTCCTAGCCAGGTAGTTCTCCTTTGTGGCGAGTTGACATTAAAACCAACCAGAGTGACAGAATTGGGAATAAACACGAGACCGCTGCTCACCGGGAATGAGCCTGCCGCAGAAGCCCGAGGACCTGAGGTTGCACCCCTGCTGTTCTCATAAAAACACTGGGTGCTATGACACCAGGCTATAATCTCAGGGCAGGAACGTTCAAGACACAAGGATCTCTGGGCTTGCTGGCCAGCAAGTTTAATCAGTGTAATCGCATCAGTGAGCTCCAGGTTCACCAAGAGGCACTGTCCCCCACCCCCAAAAAGGAAGAGGATGGTTGAGGAAGACGCCCAACAGAAAGCTCAATCCCCCACATTCATGTGTGCATATGTGCCTACACATCTGCGCGCACACATGCATAGGCCCACATGAGCAGGTACATATCCCTAGACTTCACATTAGAGCAGTTACTTTATGAAGTATAGCAGCCACTGGAGGGCAAGCCCCGTGTCATGGAATTGGGAGCGCAACGCGCATGCTTTCCCAAGAACATCATGTCTACTCAGAGCAGACGGTCTGGAAAAGTACACAAACACATCCTTGAGGCTTTCGTCAGTTATTTTCCTAAAAACAAAGGGAACCGGTCGCTTTAAGATAGAATAGAATTGGTGGTCAGTGATTAAAAACGAAACAGCCTTCCCGTGAAGATGGAAATTTTGGGAATCTACCTGCGTTGAACCTGATAACTACCCAGCACAGGCTCTTCTGAGGAGGCGAGGTAGGGAATATTGACAAATGTAAAAGTTTGACGCAGAAGGAAATGGAGGATAATGGTGCAGGGCGGGGCAGTCTTCTTCAGCGATGCTTTTTATAATTCTCAAGAATGAAGACAGAACGTGGTGGGGAGTATAATCTTAGTTTAGTTTTGTATTTTACTTGAAGCATTCCTTAAGTGAGGTTTCGGAAATTCTGATAGAAGTGAGGCCCTGATGGCCCACCACTCAAATTGCAGTGCTCCGTGGACTGAGGCAGGAGGATCACAAGTCTGAGAGCAACGGAGGCTACAACAGAAGACCCTGTCCCTAAAAACAGTCAAGTAACAAAGCCAAATACTGATTATTTGAAAATGAGAGTAAGATAAATAATTTATAGTTATCAAGGAAAAAAGACTTTATTTTTGAAACAAGAAAAATATAAATTAAGGAATAAGAAAAATATGTATATGTATTAAAAACAAGCAAGAAAATAATTATTGTTTTGATCCAACATCCCAGAACTTATTAATATATTTAATAAAACTTTATTGAGCGTGCAAGAGTGAGCCTAATGGATGCAAACTACGTTACCATGGAGTTCCTAATTCTAGTAGGGGATGACAAATTAAAATGCCTCAGCAGAACATAAAACACTCAAGGAAGCTTTTATTTCCTTTCGTGAGAGCCTGGTGAGATGGAACTTACCTCTGGGTCCCCACCACTCCATGCGAAATGTGATATAAGTGTGCAATATTTATGGAGTATATTAAAAGGGCTGTATTCATAACAATTTGCACTCAAAGCACTAAGAGTTCAGTTCTGCAGCAACCAGGGAGCCTGCACGGGACTGACCTAGCCCTCTGCACATGTTAGAGCTGTGCAGCTTGGTCTACTTGCGGGACTCCTAATAGTAGGAGTAGGGACTGCCTCTGACTCTGTTGCCAGCCCCCTTTGGGACCCTGTCCTCCTACTGGGTTGCCTCCTCCAGCCTTGATAGGAGAGAAGTTGCCTGGTCTTACTGCAACTTGATATGCTATGGCTGGTTGATAGCCACGGGAGGCCTGGTGTTTTATGAAGAGAAATGGAAGGGGTGGTAGCAGTGGGGCGTGGGGGTGGGGGAAGGTGACGCGGAGCGACTGGGAGGAGAAACTGGTTAGTGGTTGGGAATGTAAAAAAAGGAAAAAAAAAAAAAAAAAAAGGAATATACTCCCATCCCTGACCCAGAGATGATCCCCAATCGATAAGCATTTGTAATGAAAATTCAGCGTTCTCCAAGGGAATCTCACTGGGGAAACAGACTATTATTCAGGGTAGGCTGCACGCCCAACAGTAGATGGCAACAGAAAACCAACTTAACAGCATCACCGGAGGCTCCCGTCTCATGATGTCATGTCGGGGCTGATTTCTTTTTGAATTTTATCTTATTTTACCATATATATATATATATTTTTTCTCTTTTTTACCCCACAGGTCTTTTGCATATATATTATGGCTTCCAGTTTCATTTGTATAGGAATCTTGAGTGTTTGAAAAAAAAAAAAAGTGTCCTCGTGTCTATGTAAATTGCATGTGCCTTTTTGGGGGACTCTTCCTTCCGTTTGTTTTTGTTTCTATTTTGATGTATTAGTTTTTATTCTATCCTATCCTATTCTATTCTATTCTATTCTTTACCATAAAGACCTGCTTGACTTTTTTTCTATGATAGGGTCTCAAGTAGTCCAGGCTGGCCTTGAGCTTGTCATCATCTCTCAAATAGCAATTTTTTTTTTGTTAAGATTTATTTATTTACTATATGTAAGTACACTGTAGCTGTCTTCAGACACTCCAGAAGAGGGCATCAGATCTTGTTATGGATGGTTGTGAGCCACCATGTGGTTGCTGGGATTTGAACTCAGGGCCTTTGGAAGAGCAGTCAGTGCTCTTACCCGCTGAGCCATCTCACCAGCCCTCAAATAGCAATTTTTTTGCAGTGCTGAGGATCGAACCTGGTTCTCAATGGTTGCTAGTGCTCTCCCCACTGAGCCTCACAATCGATCCCCAAACCTGTTTGTTTTCTAGGGAGAGATAGAGATGGAGTGGATCCAGATGGGAGGGGAGGTGGAGAGGAGCCAGGAGGAGGAGAGGGAGAGAAACCATAACCAGGGTATATTATGAGAGAAAAATAAAGCTATTTTCAATAAAGGGTGTGTGTGTGAGGTGTTTAGCTCTGCAGTTGGTATATCCAGAAGCAATCATTCGTATAGAAATGTCTGGATGAGTCAGTGCTTACTTAACGAGAGCAGCTCCAAAGGGTCAAGTTTTATCCTACCGGCTGTGTCCAATCATCATCCACACATGGGCATGGGCTGGACAGTGGCTTACTTCCATGGGCTTGCCACTGTTATATGCACCCCTACCTCCCCCCCCCCCCAAGAGAAATCTCAGACCTGTCAGAAATTATCCAACTCCTTGGCAACAGGAATAAACACTGGAGTTAAAAAATATAAAACGGGCTGGTGAGATGGCTCAGCGGTTAAGAGTACCGAATGCTCTTCCAAAGGTCCGGAGTTCAAATCCCAGCAACCACACGGTGGCTCGAAACCATCTGTAATGAGATCTGATGCCCTCTTTTGGAGTGTCTGAAGACAGCGACAGTGTACTTACATATAATAAATGAATAAATATTTAAAAAGAATAAAAGGAAAAAGAGACAGAAGAAAGAGAAAGCCAAGATCCCCATAGAAACACGTTGCTACTTGTGATAGCAAATGACTGAAGTCAATTAAAATGGGGATTTCAAGCAAACAAGGTATTTTCCAATTTTCTTTTTGTAAAGCAATAATAACCAAGAGCCAATAGTCCTTTAAAGTTATTGGATCATTGGAAGAGTTATAAAAGAGGGTTTTGATATAAAAAATGATAGATGCTCATCTTAAAAGATGGGACTTTATTATTTTCCATGACGAAAAGAGGCCTAGTAAGGTCCCAAACCCCACTTTTCCTGAGCCTCTCCAAGCGCTGATGATCTTGGTTTGGGGGCCTTTGGACTCAGGCTTGGAATTCCCCTGCCCCTACTACCTGCCCTTTTCAGTTCTTGAATAATTCTTGGAACAGGAATTATACTCAAAGCCCCCCTTTTTCTCCAACTGCAGAGAGTAGGCAGAGGGGCTTCTTGGCAACTATAATCACATGAGCCAAGTCCCTCAATAAATCTCACATTTGTCCAAGTCTATCTATATGCCTGTCTTCCTCTATAGCTATGTCAATATCATCTATATTTATCTCCTATAGGTTCTTTCCAAAATTTGTATTCTCATCCATGTTTGAAAGACAAATATTGCCGGGCATGGTGGCACACGCCTTTAATCCCAGCACTCGGGAGACAGAGGCAGGCAGATTTCTGAGTTCAAGGCCAGCCTGGTCTACAAAGTGAGTTCCAGGACAGCCAGGGCTATACGGAGAAACCCTGTCTCGGAAAAACAAACAAACAAACAAACAACAAACAAACAAACAAAAAGAAAGACAAATATCCCCAAATAAACTTTACCAAGCAGATGTTCCTTGAATTAGAAAGTGCTTTCAGAATACCATTTGTAAGCTCAAAATGCCTTCTGTCCATCTAAAGTGCTGAATTCCATCTCCAGCAGAGTACCCTGTGAAGTGCTCTTGTTTCCCCCAGGATCCTGTGCCTCGCTGGAGTCTGACCTGCTGCCACCACCAGACCTCACTAGAGAGTCTCAGATTGCATGACCCCAGCATGGGAAGAGATTTAAATTTAAAATTGGAAGTACAGTTCCATAAATGTGTATTACTTTCATAACTTCATGAAGTTGAAAATACTGTAAGTTGAGCCATCATATGTCTGGGCCCATCTGTTGTAAAAAGATTCTTAAAATTTCCCAAACTCTGGAAGACTAGCAGCATGGGACAGACAAGTATGGAGAATGTAGAGAAAGAGTTATAGAAGCCCATTCTCGGGTGATAGAAAGACTTTTAAGCTGCTGGGGCAGACTGTTCAGTGGAGCTGATCTACAGATAGTTCCAGAAAGAAAGGCTTCCTGTGTCTCCCCTCCCCCTCTCCCTCCCACCCTCCCCACTCCCACAAAGCGAACACTTCATTTGCAAGAATTCCCAGGACAGGAAATACAATGTTGCAAACTTTGGGCTTTGGGGACAGACTCGTAACAGGGACAAATTTCAATGCTCTAAAAAGGTGCTCTGTGAGCCTTTGGCTTCTGAGGAGACATGTCGCTGAGCCAAGCTACCATAGTTGGCTCTCAATGTGGGAGGCTTAGGTACCCTCAGCCCTGCCACCCATCACTGCTGACTGCGGCTTGATCCACACAACCACCACACCCACACAGCTGCACACAGCCAGCCCCTGCCGAGGTTGCACAATCCTGCAGTGAACTGGAGGGCCATTCGTAGGAGGTGGAAAACAAGAAGGAAATGACCCGTGGTGATCTGGTGTGGACTAGATCTGTTCTGGCTTTGGGGAGGAGGGCCTTGCTGTAGAAGAACTCTGTTCAACAGTGATCTCATCTCTGGCGAGCTCTGCAGTGACCCTGGAAAAGACTTTTTAGTCTGTGTCAACTCGATCAGAACCTCTAGACGAAACATGCAAGTTCAGCCAAACCATGTGTTCAATGTTTGTTTGACAGTCTTCATTGCACTGGGAAATCTCAAAAGAGCTCTACCTACCCTCATTGTCTTCTATTCTGCCATCAGCACAAACAAATTTGGGAGGCGGGGGTGGGGCGATTTTGACAGTCTAAGTACAATATGCTATTATATAGCAGTTTGGGACTTGAACAGATTTGTAGATGACCGGAAAGTGATGCGAAGGACCAGGGGCCTGAATGTGTCCTCCAGAGTTGACCAGATATTTTACACATTCTCTTACCCATTCTGCTTTGTAGGGAAGCACAGACTGGGCTCTCTTGAGTGTATATATTTCCTTCAGGCTCTGCCCACTGGGATAAGTGATTAATTTAAAATAGCCACGGCTTGTTTTCGACTGTTATGTAGGAGGGTAGCATAGTCTAGGCTAATCTGAAATGAGAACAGCTGGGGGCGAGTGTCAGCTACTTTAGTCATCTTGCCTAGACTTCCATCAGTCAAAGTCTGCTTTGGCAACTGTCCAAGAAAGAAAGCAACAACAAGCTGCTCTTCCCAATGGGGGATCTCACTGTCCATTTGGGTCCCTATGTTTACTGAATTTCAAAGAAACCATGGCAACCATAGTTGTCTCTCTGTCCTCTCCCCTAAATGTTTCTGGTCCCATCTGTTAGCTATTCACTGATAAAAATCTATTCTTTCTTTCTCCCGTTTTTATTGTAAATAGAAGGAGAGTTATGAGTTACTTTTAAAAAGTTAAAATTTAAACGTACGTACTTGGCTTGGTAAATCTTTGAATAGGGGGCCAGAGAGATGGCTCAGCAGGTAAAGGTACTTGCTGCTGAGTCTGATGATCTGAGTTCAGTCACCAAATGGTCGAAGAAGAGAACTTACTTCTATAAGCTGTCCTCTGACATTCATAGCTGTGTCCAGTCACATGGATGTGTGTGTGTGCACATGACATACACACACACACACACATACACACACACTACATGTTGAAAACATATATATTATATAACATCTTCATACTTTCTCTTCACTAATCTTTGAGGAATTGTTTTATGTAGCCTGAGCTAACCTCGAACTCACTGCGTAGCAGGAGCTAGCCTTGACCTGCCTACCACCCCCCCCCCCAATTCTGGGATTACTGGGTCACTACACTTGGCTCCTCTTTCTTAATCTTCACTGACATATGAACACAGTCACTTGTTGGCTTTGTCAGAAAGTTCTTGTGCAATGTTGAGAGATGTATCATCACACAGCAGGGATGCCCCCCTTTCCACACCACATACTTAGTCCCCTTTGTCACCCAGGATCCCACCCTGTGTTTCAAGGAGAATGTGAGAACACAAGATCCTGAAAATGGCTATGGTCACACTGGGTCATTTTGGATGGACTTAACCGATACCGACAAATCTCACACTTTCAGTGTCCCACAAATAATATGCAGGGCCCTTGTTTAAAAGCCAGACTACTTCCCTGGGAATTGTCTGTGGCCTATACTCCATGTACTTCTCTGGCACTAGGGGTCTTTACAGTAGATGCACTTTTGACACTAATCATTCATTCCCATGAACTTTCCCTAGTTGTACCCAGCTTAGGCTCATTCTTCCAAGGTCATGTCCAAACAGCTCTGTTTCCTGACTCAGATGGATTTCCTATCTAGTGTTTCACCCCCAATGCAGGTAAACTATAGTCCCCTCACTTCATATCTTCTCTCCTCAGCAACCCCCTCCCTCCCCACCGCGAGTCAAACACCCTTTACTTGATCATGACCGAAACTGTCACATCTGTCCTTTCCTTGGTTTACCAATTTTGCATCTTCTCAGTATCTCTCTAGGTTCTGGCAATGCAAAGAAATTACATGCTGTCTGGACTCTCCCTATTGTCTTCATACCTCTTCAATTTTTTAATTCCACACTGTTTTATTTCCTTTGCTGGGATTACTAGCTAAACCCTGCAAGACTCAGATCTAACTATGTTCTCAGTGAAGTCTGTCCCAGTAGTCTCAGAAGTATTCCATTTCTCTCTCACCCCACATCCCTCTCGGTGGGATCTCATATAGAGGCAGAACTTCCATTCCCTCTATAGCTGGGGCTAACTGTAAACTTCTGATCCTTCTGTCTCCACCTCCCTTTGAGTTCTAGGATTAAGGGTGCTCAGTTTCCCCTCTTTCCATTACAGTGTGTGTGTGTGTGTGTGTGTGTGTGTCTTGTACAATCATCAGGCCATGCTCCAGCAAAGAATGGAGCGACCAGTGTAGCCCATTCCCCAAATGGTCTTAGGTAACTGGGCAAGTTAATATACACATTTTCACTTGTGTGCACATGCACATACCTGTGAGCTGGAACAGCCCAGACACTGACTTTTGGGCAGAATTCTAAATTCCACTTCGGGGATTGGAGTGGGACAGTGTTTTCATCGTCACTAGCATTTTGGATTATGTAGTGTCTACATCTATAATACCATATTAATTACCCAAAGAGTCTCGCTAAATTATCATGTGCCTTTCCTGTTATTGCCCCATCTGTTGGTCTAGTATGCTCTTGGCACCAGCAGCCTATAGAAGGATTCATATTATTTTTAGCATCTGTTTACCTATTTGTCTCCTGCAGACTGAGGTCCTTGGAGATCAGGTGATGTCTTTTCTCCTAGGCACAGTGCCTGGCTGAATCAGTGAATAAATTAGGGACTTAAATCCTCCCTGTATTTCTGTTACCAAAGCTGATGACTTATGTTAAGTACCGTGCTCTGACTTAATTAAAAACCTGCTTACAACCATGAGAAAATGTGCTTGCCTATCTACAAATATGTTTTAATTCTGATTCCTTTTCCCATTTAAAGTTAGAAGCAAGCCTGATTACTGGTGCCGTTGTATCACCATATTACATCTTAAGGCAGAAATTCAAGCCAAGCCTGGATTATTCATTTGGTCACTTTTCAAATCTGAGTGCTAGAGGTTGGCCCATAGACATAACATATATATTCATAGAGCATGTAGACCTCAATGGGAAAGAAAATTAGCTATCACAAAAGACGTACAAACAAGATATGCACAGATTTTTTTGTTTTTGTTTTTGTCATCAGTAATTTGAGAGGAGAAAACTATGTCTGTGTAACATGTGGATTGTAGACACTGGAATGGGTCTGTGTATTTTTCCCCTGACACTTGAAGAACAAAGAGAGGTCCCTTGTTCTTGTGTACCTGTGACAGGCCCAGGAGAAGGAATACCCAGAAGTCCTTTGGATTTTGATGACTAGAAGTGACTAGAAGAATAGGCTGTGTTGCTAAGTACCTGGGAGCTTAGTAGTCAAGAAGCCCTCTGGAAAGCTAGGTGCTTTGCAAACACCCGCTGTGCATCGTAATTCTAGGTTTGATGGCAAGATTGTCATGGTTCTTCCCAAGGTGGTATGTGTGTGTGTGTGTGTGTGTGTGTGTGTATGTGAATTTAATTATTCAGTGCTGTAGGCATTGACACTGTGCCTATGTTCCAGCAAATAAACTCATGTGTACTCATGCAAAGCATCCATAATTGAACTCAGTGGGTTACCAAACCAAACTAAACCAAACTAATCCCATAAAAGTATAGGAGGGGGCGAGCATGGAAGAGGGAAGGGCTCAGTGAGAAAGGAGGGGTGACAGGGCAATGGGGGATGAAAATGACCATGATTTAACTTAGACATGTATGAAACTGTCAAAGACTAATAAAAAAAAAATCACTTACACCGTTGGACTATCTAAAAGCTGCCAAAATAATAAAACATTATTTCATATTCAAGAAGGTGGTTGTAGTAGAGAGTCTTCTATTAGCCAAATTAAGTCAGACTCAGCAAGACAACACGATTTTTCTCAACTGTGGAGACTAGATTTTATACGGACAGATAACATCATGTATGTACAGATTCCATGGAAATAGAAGCAAAGGTGTCTCTGCCGATATGGGGGAATAGTGGGAAAGGGAAGAGAAGAGGGTGTGGAGAGTGTCATGCCTGTGTGAAAATGTCCTGGTAAAATCCAATAGCACAGACAATGAATAACAACCTGTGATGGTTTGTACATGCTTGGTCCAGGGAGTGGCACTATTTGGATGTGTGGCCTTGTTAGATTAGGTGTGGCCTTGTTGTAGTAGGTGTGTCACTGTGGGGGTGGGCTTTGAGTCCCTTGTCCTAGTTGCCAGGAGGTTAGCAGCCTTCAGATGAAGATGTAGAAGTCTCAGCTCCTTCTGTACCATGCCTACCTAGATGCTGCCATGTTCCCGCCTTGATGATAATGGACTGAACCTCTGAACCTGTAAGCCAGCCCCAATTAAATGTTGTCCTTATAAGAGTTGCCTTGGTCATGGTGTCTGCTCACAGCAGTAAAACCCTAACTAAGATAACACCAATATTCTAAAAATTGCACATCGAGAACTAAAGAAAATTTAGATTACAATTAACTGTGATTTTTGAGCATTTCTCTCAGAATTGTCTTTTCTCCTGAACTAAGTAAGCATCGAGAAATTTTCTAAAAGTTGAACAGACACAAGATTCTGTTCTTTCCTGTTGACCAGCTTCTTTCTTCTCTTCCTCACTGCCCTCCCCATCACAGCAGTACCTCCTGACTACCCCTCCTCTTGCTTGCTGCCATGGAAGTAGAACCTCTTCACTCCTCCCCGCCCCTTTGTCATCATAATACTGCCTCACCGCACTTGGTAATTCCTCAAGGAAAGAGTATAAAAACTCATTAAAACATATCACACATGGATGTGAATTGTTAGAGGGAATCACCATGGCCTTCATCTTGGACCCAGCTTTGAAATGGTGTAATTCCAGTAACTTATCTCACCCTCAAACTCCTTTGAATCTGAATGTCTTAATCACTCTGTGGCAATACTGCTTTTTCTTCAGCATAATTGAATAAAAAGGATAAGATTGTTCTGTGTATATTTTAATTACATCTTTATATAAAATCGGTTGATGTAACACGGCCTTCTCTCCTGAATCAAGTACAGATTTGCTTTTAATGCAGACCATATTAGTGTATAGGAAATTACTGGAACAGCACCATATACATGGAAAAAAAGATGTCCTATTGGCTTCATTGTGACTTTCAATTGCATTAGGCAATTTCACATTCAACCCTTGTTTTGATGTCTAATTATTCTGCTCTGTTTATTCCTGGGACCCACATAAGACACCACAGTTACAAGGCTGTCATAAAACCATGCCATAATGGAATTATCTTTAGGTACAAATAACTTGCCTGTGCGTAGAGGTAAATTGCACTGTTAAAATGTGTATCAAGCAAGGGATTACTAGGTTGCTTCTTGGATCATTTGCCAGCTGTTGTCTTGAATTGCTTTAGGTCCTTTGGAGATGGGTCAGTAGTCTCTGAAACATCTTAGGTTTTAGCTGAGGCATGCATGCACTTCGTGGCCCTAGAGTGAGCTAATTTACTTTTCTGCACCACAGCCTTCATGCATGTTTTTGTTTTGCTTCAGCGAGCGAAGGAGAAAACCCAGGCGTGATCCATTGCTCCATTAGAAGGATGCATTTCCGTCTTCATCCAATTAGCCATTTTAATTTGAAGCTTTCAGCGCCGACTGAGATAAGGTGGAGAAACTGGTAGCAATTAAGGGGAAGGGTGGCTTTTGGAGGGCACAGTAAGCTGTTAGCACTCCAGAGATCAAGTGTCAGGCCATTGCCGAAGCCTGTAAATCTGCAAGTATCCATTAACCATAGATACAGGGTTACTAAGGGATCTTACATCGAGGTTTCAGGCTGCCAGGGCTCCAGGTACACAGGACCAAAGTAGCAGGCGATGGATTCAAATCCCCAGGCACAGCTTGTTCTCAGCCATGAAAGAGTTCAAGAGGCTGGCGTCTTTCCCTCTTTGAAAAGCTTAAGCACACCAAGACCTGGATAGTTTAATACGACTCCATTAATTCATTCTGAGTGATCTTTTTCATCTTAGAATAAAGGAACTAACAGAGAAAAATAAAATCTCTTAATTCTTGAAGCCCCCAAAACTTACAAATCCCCAGCCCCGTGTGATGTAATTTATCGTAGATGGAAAGATGATCAGGATAGTGGGACCGGAGAGCTTGCATCCTTATCCCTGTTTAGCCTCTTTATCGTTTTTGCAAATGAGGTAACACAGAGAGTTCTTACCCCAAGGACACTTTAGTGTGACCGAGGACGATGGCAGGAAGGTTTCTTTCTGAAATTTTGCAGTTGCCCATTTTCTAGAATTGGTCATCTCCCATTTTTCCTAGAAACCACCTAAAGTGAGATGATGAGGATTGTGAAGAATGATTGGATCAATAAAATACCTCCCCCCCTCCCCACTGAACAACCAATTAAAGTTTCATTATTGACTAGAAAACCATTACAGCAGTAATAGCGCAGTACACCGCTCCACTTTGTAGTACAGAAATATGTTTTTCCAAAAAGTCACCCTGTGGAGCCTCAACAGCCTGTCTATTCAACGTCTTCTCTGGAAGCTTCGTTTTCTTAATTATTGTATTCTCGAAGAGCCTGGGCCACGAAGAGTTTGCCTAAGTTTTGGGTAGTGAACTCCTTGATGGTCTGGCAGTAAGTGTTAATCTGGACTGCGATGAGCAGTGAATCCATCCAGGCAGGGGCCCCGGTGGGGCTTGAAGAGTTTGGAGAGGTGCATATTCTCCTGTTGGCGGCGCTGCTGATACTGACGTTTTTACTGCTGTTGACTGGTGTTCTTCATGTATGTGTTGTATTTGATTATGTCCTGGCTCATTTCATCGGCCCGGCCCTCCAGCAACTGGAGATTCTTCCCTAAACGATTGCTGCTAGCAAAACTGAGCAATTCATGCTTATTCACCACAGCTGACTTCTTCTCCAGCTCCCACATTAGGACATCGATCAGATGTGAATTTTTAATTACAATCTGCACTTCTTCAAACATGTGCTCAAAGGTGATGTTTGCCTTTTTCAATGCTTCAGGGGAAAAGTCCTTCCCTTTACAAACTCTTCTGTCAGTTTAGGAGTCTGTATGCCCCCAGTAAGAGAGATCCTCGGGCAGTTTTTATGGGATTGTAAATGAGAACGACAGATTCTTCGGTGGCATGCTAGTAACTGAACTGAGAATCCAGAAGTGCCGGGGTAATGAAGAAGCCATAGTATGTGCACTGATACCAGCCCATGTGGAGGTGATCAATGTTTACATGGCGAAGGCTGCGCAGCATCTCCATCTGGTACTGACTGTACTTCATCAAAGTCAGCATCATCCTCCATGTGCTAGGGGAACGGGAAATAGTTAGTAATCTCTAGTCGATCTTCTACAACCAGACCCAGGAGCACTCCCTGAACAACATCAGTTCCTTGTCCTTCTTCTTGATAATGTTTGATTATCTTTAATACTACCAGGCCGTCGATCTGCACCTGCTTCACGGCCGAATTTTCAGAGCTGCCTTTGCCCTTGCCTTTCCTCACTGTGCTGCCATCAGACTGGAGGAAGTGTTGGTGGAGCAGGTGCCTTCCTTGTGTGACACCACAATTCCAGCCATATAGGATGAAAGCAGCTTCTTCTTCTTCTTCTTCTTCTTCTTCTTCTTCTTCTTCTTCTTCTTCTTCTTCTTCTTCTTCTTCCTCCTCCTCCTCCTCTTCTTCCTCTTCCTCCCCCCCTCCTCCTTCTCCACAACATAACGTGTGGGTCTGAAAGAGTTTATTTTATTTTATTTTTCTTTGTCAGTCTCGATATCTATCAGGCTGACCTTGAACACTTGACCGTCTTGCTTTAGCATACCCAGTGCTAAGGTTATGGATGTTACCACACCTGGCTTATTCTTAGTTCTGAACGTAAGGATGGATGTGTTACCATAGAGATGTCAGACAGTAAGCCTAGGCTACTGCTTGTTTCTCCCTCTACTTCTTTAGTTTCCTTACTGGTAAAATAACGGGGCTTACTCCATAGTTGCTAGTGTTCCTGTGGTAAGGCATTCACCAGACATAAGGATGAAGGTATGATCTTCAACTCTAGATCTTAGCTGTACAATGAAGAGGCTTACATAAATGTTTTGGGATCCCAGTACATATAAACTTTATATTTATATAAAATTATAGTCTATGGAGCATGCAGTAAAATTATATATAAAAAAGCAATGTATATACCTGAATTTAAAATTACTTTACAAATGTTGATCATGGGGGTCTTAAGAGAATCTTTATGTAAAGGATCTCACCTGGATGTTAGCATCTGGTTGTTAAGTGTTATAGGGTGACAGTGGCAATTCTTTTTTTTTTTTTCAAGATAGTTTTATTCAGTTTATTTAAATAAGGACAAGGCTACTTAAAAGACTATACATACAAAAATGTACATTACAAGGTCAACTTTTTCTATACTGAATTACAAAATGTACACAAGCATTTAATAAAAGCATACTTAAACACACGTTGAGTAGCCTCTCAGCACTGCTCAAACCCCACAGTAGTAAGTAGAGAAAGCGCTTACATGGGGGAATTTAATCTACCGGCAGTTTTACTTAATGTAAGTTTTTAAAAAGTCATTGCTGTTGAATGAGTCTCTACATCAGTTTTTGAACTCTCTCAAACTTAAGTCAACCAAAACAGAATTTCAAATGAAAATTTCAATTCTGAAGAATTTTAATACCAGCAAATACAGCCTTATGGCAGTCGTGAGCCACTCTTCCAAGTGTCTGGCAGCTGCCTAAACTAATAAGGCTACTCTGGAAAACTATGCTGCTGTGACAGCCTTTGGGAAGCAATTTAGTGTCCTGGTGCTACAGGATTCCAGACTGCAGGATCCACATGGCGATCTAGCACCCCCCCCCCCCCGATGGAAGAGGATTGGGGTCAGACTATCTTCACCCCCTTAGTGAATGGAGCAAGGTCACACACACAATACAATCTGCAAATCTAAGTCTGAAGCTTAGACCTAGAGAAAAGAGGAAGGAGAATGGGAAAGAGACCAGGATATACAAAGTAGGAAAAAAAGAACGAGGCTGACTTGCTGATGGTAGATGCGGTGCCTTTTGTACCTCAAGCGCTTCCACTGCCTCTAATGCCATCTATCTGCCCAACCCAGGAATAAGAGTATCTTGCCTCACTGGGATACAGAATCAAAAGCAACAATACTAACCCTATATGCTATTAAGGAAACTTACTCCAGACTTGTTCAGCACTCTCATCGAGTCCTTCTTACCCAAACTGAAACACTACTTCAGAACAACACTCCCATAGCTGCTGTTCCAGATGCCCAGTAGTCGATGCTTCATCACATGGAGGAAGCCAATTCCATGATCCCTTCAGGAGGCATGGTGCTCCATGACAGAGGTACTATGTAATACACAGTGCATGGGTCAATGCTTCTCCACTTCTCAAACTCAAGACAGCTCAACAGTATGCTGCTATGTGAGCGTAGACGCTGAACGTTCATAGTATAAACTTCAATTTGAAGCAACAATGTTACACAGTTTCAGCTGTTATTACCAACCTACTCTGTACGTTAAATATACAAATTAAAAATTAATTTTACCAAGTAACTAAAAATAAATTCCCACTAACTTAAAACCATCAAATGGCTAATTCTCTCCTTAAAGAGAGAAAGGCCAGTGGAAGCAGAGAGACCAACTGAATATAAAATACAATGTGTTGTTGTACTCTAAAAGCTGCACTTTTAAAATATACCTTGACGATTACATATAGGAGCATACATAGTTCCTTTCAACAATATTAACTTATCAACTCTGCAAGTGACAATGTATTTAAAACATTACTGTAGCATCAACAATCATGCAACACTTAATATCATAAATTTTGTCTTATGTGTACAAATTTAGTCTGAAAAAAAAAAAAGCAGAACACTTAAAAACTACAGGGTTGATGTCTAAGAACGGTACTTACCTGAAAGGCTGAATTATTTTTTGTAAGGCTATTCTGATAAATGAACTAAAATGGTTGCTTTAACAAATCAAAGAAAGGAGATGACCCTAAGGCATACTAACAAGGCAAACCAACAATTTGAAGATTATACATGGAAAAATCTATGAAGTATCTTCTGCTCTAAGTAGGAAAAGGAAGGAGCAGACGCTAGACATCACGAACATAAAGCAAACAGTATTTTCTCATTTTCCTGCATAATACAAGTGGATAATGCTACTTGTACAAAAATAAAAAGAGCATCACTTATCCCTGCACGGGACAGTGCTGCAGGAAGCTGTGTTAATAGCACATGGACCTCTTCAACAGAGTCCACTTCCTACTGCATTCTACAGTGAATTCCAACTCCAGCGTCCTGATAATGACAACTGCCTACCCCAGAGCATACTGATAAGCACCCCACCACCACCACTGTCACACATTCTGGATTTTCTTATGTCTAGGACTCTAGGACCCATCAATTCCCAAACTTTCTGACACAGAGTACTGCCTCTAACATGGTGACCCAGCCTGAAGACTTTGAAATCAGTCTCATTTTAAAAAGATAAAGCTCATACAAGAAATAGCTGAACTCACAGTGAGAACTCAAGCCACATAAGAAAAGAGTAGGCAGGGTCCCTGCAAGCCAGGAACATTCTAAAGACACAGCAGCTTCTGCCATTGAGAGAGGAATGGCAAGCCCCGACTTCCCTTTTGCTTTCTGCGGGGCAGAGTGGCATACATAACTAAAGAGCAGAAAGCTTTTCCATCAACACCATCAACACACTTTCCTTGGCGAACCCTTCAAGATGCAGGTGGCAATATTTGCCACAATACTGTGAACTGCTTTATGCTTCTGCTTAGGAAAAGAATTTATAGAGGATGTGTACAAAGCTCTCTTTTAAAAAGAAATTCTTCCCTAACTGGGACATGAAAGCCAAGACATTGTAAGGAAGGGAAGAAGGAATAGAGGGAGGGAGAGAAGGAAAAGACTCATTTTCCAAACCTATTTTAAACCTCAAGAAAATCCCACAGTATTCAGGACCTCGGTAGATACCGTGGACTCGTCTGAAAACTGCGGCTGCAGCTCTGTTTATATCTTGGAGGCTTGCTTTCATGGCCATGTGACATGCCTCTGGAGGCTTCAGGTGATTTGTGGCCTCTGCCTCTTCCTTAGGAGCAGCCCGCTTTAATTTCACAGGAGTAGTTCCAACAGGGGACAGAGGTGGTGACTTCACTGGACCCGAAGGACTTTTCCTATGCGTTAAGTCATGGTTCTGTTTAGTGTCATTATTATTGCGCTCCATTTTCTTGTTCACAGGCAAATTGGAAAACAATACTCGGGGTGAGATCCGTGAAGAGGATTGGAATTGGTGATTTCCAGAAGGCGTCGCTGGTGGAGCCTGTCCCGGCAAGAGGCTTGAGCCGGTCGTCTGCTCTGTTCTCCGTCTTTTTCACTTTGATGCTTGTGCTCGTTGAGCTCCCATCGAACAAAAGGAAGGGTCTTTTCCTTAATCCATCTACAGCACTACTCCTTTTGGTGTCATTTTTCACTTCATGGTGCTCTCTTTTCTTCTCCATCATCTTCCCCCATCTATTCTTTGGCAAATCCGTCTGAGGCAACGGTATGGCATGCTGGACATAAAGGTCGGTAAGGTTGTCTTTGTTTACCCTTTCCTCATTTTCAACTGCTATGTTCTTCTGCTCCAGGGTGAGGAGGAGGAACTCCTGGGGTAGCAGCTCAGGGTGCAGCAGCAGCTTTGCGTCCGTGCAGCGGCGACCGCCCACATGCCCCGCCATGGTTGTCACCCGTGGCAATTCTTTATTAAAAGTAACTTTCTTCTTTGACAATTCCATTCCTATATGATGCATTATGATTATTATGTCCATGTTTTCTTATTCCACTTCTACCCAGGACAACTTCCTTTCTTTTCTACTAATCTCTTCTATAATCAAGAGCTGCGGTTTTGAGGCCTCATTGAGTTTAACCTGGGCCATCTGTGTGACCCTGGGTTTGGAATACCCACTGGAGCCTGGTAGGGTCACCGAGTAGGTAAATGACTGACGAAATGGCTCCCCCTAACCCAGATCTGTCAGTAGTTGAGCAGTAGCAGATGGCCCCATGAGAACCTTTCCCATCTACGACTGACTGTTGACAGGGCCAGTCTTGTGTGGGCCTAGTGCTAGCAGCCATACTGCTGTGAGTTCATGATTGCAATAGCCATACTGTGCCCAGACAGTGGCATTTCACAAGACTTCTCCATGTCTTCAGCTGTACAAGTTTCCCAGAGGAACTTTATTTTAAATTAATTTATTTTTTACAGTCCATATTCCATTCCTTGCCCCCCACATCCACCCTTTGCCTGTTCCACATCCCACACCTCCTCCCCAACCCCCTATCTCAATGTGGATGATCCTACCCCCCAGACCACCTGATCTCTAAACTCCCTGGGGCCTCCAGTCTCTTGAGGGTTAGGTGCATCATCTCTGAATGAACACAGACCCAGAAGTCCTCTACTGTATGTGTGTTGGGGGCCTCATATCAGCTGGTGTATGCTGCCTGTTTGGTGGTCCAGTATTTGAGAGATCTCAAGGATCCAGATTACTTGAGACTACTGGTCCTTCTTCAGGATCACCCTTCTCCTCAGCTTCTTTCAGCCTTCCCTAATTCAACAACAGGGGTCAGCTGCTTCTGTCCATTGGTTGGGTGCAAATATCTGCAACTGACTCTTTCAGCTGCTTGTTGGGTCTTTTGGAGGGCAGTCATGCTAGGTCCCTTTTTGTGAGCGCTCCATTGCCTCAGTAATAGTGTCAGGCCTTGAGACCTCCCCAGGGGAACTTTTAGGGTCACTTATGTATCATCTGCAAATAAAAATACTTTGACATTTTCTTTTTCAATTTTGTATCTCCTGAATCTCCTTCAGTTGTTTTATTGCTGTAGGTGAGAATTTAAGTACCATATTGAATAGGTATGGAGAGAGAGGAAAACCTTGTCTTGTTCTTGATTTTATTGGAATTGCTTTGTTTCTCTCCATTTAAGTTGATGTTGGCTATGTACTAACTGTAAACTGCCTTTGTTATGTTAAGGTATGTCCCTTGTACCATTAATCTCTCTAGGACATTTTCATGAAGTGATGTTTGTTTTTAGTAAAGACCTTTTCTGCATCTAGTGAAATGACCCTGTGGTTTTTGTCTTTCTGTCTATTTATGTGTTGGGCTGCATTTATCAATCTACATGCACATTTTGAATTCCCTGCATCTCTGACATGAAGCCTATCATCATGTTGGATGATCTTTTTGATAAATTCTTGGATTTGGTTTGTGAGCATTTTATCGAGAATTTTTGCATTTATATTCATAAGGAAAATTGGTCTGTAGTTCTTCTTTGTTAGGTTTTCATGTCATTTGGAGATCATGGTAACTGTGGCCTCATACGAAGAATTGGGCAACATTCCTTTTATTTCTATTTTGTGGGATAATTTGAGCAGTATTGACATTAACTCTTCTTTGGAAATCTGATAGAATTTTTCACTAAAACCATCAGGCCCTGGGTGGGAGACTTTTAATTACTGCCTGTATTTTATTAGGGGCTATAGGTCTGTTTAAATTGATTATCTGATCTTTATTTAACTTTAATAAGTGATATGTATCAAGAGATTTATCCATTTCTTTTGGGTTTTCTAATTTGATGGAATACAGTTTTTAAAGTGTATTCTTATGTTTGTTTTGCTTTATATATTTTGGCTGATAACAGTCCCCCTTTTCATTTCTAATTTTATTAATTTGGATATTCTCTCCCTGGCTTTTAATTAATTTGAGTAAGGGTTTGCAGCTGCCTTTTGCTCCTCTGTGGGTTTTTCTTTCTTCCACCTTTCTCCACCTCTTTTCTTCCATCCTTTCAAGCCCCTAACACTAGATGGGAGAGAAAAAAGGATAGAAGGAACAGAGGGTGATGTTATCATTAAACTATTTCCTGATGATTAGAGGCTTTGAGTTCCTTGTGTCAAGTTTGATCTTCACCATCAGGATCTCTAATTTCTTCTTTGTGTATGACTTAATAAACTCTGACCAACAGCAACCAACTATCCAACATCACCACCCAACAATCAAACCTGCCTCTCAGGCCCTAGCACTAATATACCCTCTTAAAAGTCCCCAGAATTCCAAATGTCACACAATCACAGAAATTATCACAGTAGCTGGCAAAATCACGCCCCTGCTAGAGCATGAGGTAAATCATAGTCAGATGCTGTGGACAATCTGAAGTAGCCCTGTATCCCACACCTGGGGATAAAGTGAAAACATAGTCCCATAATATTTTTTTTTTGTTTTTGTTTTTTTTTTAAAGAAACCATAGCTCCAGAATTGTCACTACAACGGTTGTCAATATTACTCATTTTTCCTAAGGAAACAAGTCTTTGTTTTATTGATATTCCTCCTCTTCCTCCTCCTCGCTGCTCTTCTTCCTTCTGGTGTGTGTATGTGCACATGTGTGTGTGTGTGTGTGTGTGTGTGTGTGCGTTTCTATTTTACTGATTTCAGCCACTCATTTGATTATTTCTTGACATCTGCTCCTTTTAAATACGATTTCTTCCTTTTGTTCTAGAGCTTTTGGGTATGCTGTTAAGTTACTAATATGAGATTGTCTCATTTTTTTTTTTTTAATGAAGGCACTAAGCACTATGAACTTGCCTCTTAATGAACTGACTTCATTATGCCCCATAAGTTTGGGTATGTTGTGTATTTATTTCATTCCATTCCACCAAGTGTTTAATTTCTATCTTAATTTCTGTCTTCATCCATTTTTCATTCAGGGCTGTGTTGTTCGGTTTCCATGACTTTGTAAGATTTCTGTTGTTGTCCATATCTAACTTTAATCCCTGGTGGCCAAATAGGATGCAGAGTGTTCTTCCTTCCTTCCTTCCTTCCTTCCTTCCTTCCTTCCTTCCTTCCTTC